>NC_088242.1:45028512-45397678 GCF_036934945.1 Oncorhynchus masou masou
CGGGCACTGCAGGATTTCAGTCCTTCACAGCGTAGTGTGTTACCAATTGTTTTCTTGGTGACTATGGTCCCAGCTGCCTTGAGATCATTGACAAGATCCTCCCATGTAGTTCTGGGCTGATTCCTCACTGTTCTCATGATCATTGCAACTCCACGAGGTGAGATCTTGCATGGAGCCCCAGGCCGAGGGAGATTGACAGTTCTTTTGTGTTTCTTCCATTTGCGAATAATCGCACCAACTGTTGTCACCTTCTCACCAAGCTGCTTGGCGAGGGTCTTGTAGCCCATTCCAGCCTTGTGTAGGTCTACAATCTTGTCCCTGACATTCTTGGAGAGCTCTTTGGTCTTGGCCATGGTGGAGAGTTTGGAATCTGATTGATTGCTTCTGTGGACAGGTATCTTTTATACAGGTAACAAACTGAGATTAGGAGCACTCCCTTTAAGAGTGTGCTCCTAATCTCAGCTCGTTACCTGTATAAAAGACACCTGGGAGCCAGAAATCCTTCTGATTGAGAGGGGGTCAAATACTTATTTCCCTCATTAAAATGCAAATCAATTTATAACATTTTTGACATGCGTTTTTCTGGATTTCTTTTGTTGTTATTCTGTCTCTCACTGTTCAAATAAACCTACCATTAAAATTATAGACTGATCATTTCTTTGTCTGTGGGAAAACATACAAAATCAGCAGGGGATCCAATAGTTTTTTCCCCTCACTGTATACTCATTACAGAAACTCAACGTTACCACCCCCTAGATTACAACAATGTTCCAACATGTTATCAACCTTCCCCAATTCTCAATTTGCAGATATCGTTGCACTAAAATTAAAACAATTGCTGAGAATTGGGTACACATCTTACAATTGTAATCAAAATGGTTACCAACAGAAGACAGAAGAAACTCAATGAAATGTTATAGACTGGGTTCCCTTTCTGAAGGCACTAAGAGTGCTATCTGGCGAGCAAAAAAAAAAACAAATCAAGGGGATTTACCGTACTGTAGGTTAAGCTTTGGATATGAAAAGTCAAGCCCAACACAAACCAAGGAGGGCAAGGATTCGGCGGGAACAACACCTTCTAGACACAGATCACAAACTGAAGGGTAAAGCTGAAAGAATGTGATGGCACAGGTAAACTATTTTCAACCGCCTTCTTATTATCCATGTGTACTGAATTTCCAGTAGATGACTCAGAATATTAACAGTCTCCATGCTGCATCCCAGAGTGACAGTGAACCATTAGAATCCTTACTCAGCTAAATAATCATGCGTTTGTACCGGTCTTATTTCTGTAGTGGTGAGGAAAGTGGGCATCTCATCTCGCTCTCTGTCTTCATTGATACGCTCTCTCCCTTTCCTCTCTCTCTCTCCTCCGGGGAACAGGGGGGTTCAGAATAAACTCCTCATTGGCCCTGCAGTGTCAGTCTACCCACCCGGGCAGAGTGCCAAGAGATGTGATGGAGCGAAGGAGGATATAGAGTGATAGAGAGAGGAGAGAGAATAGAGGGGAGGAGAGGAGAGGCAGCCAAGCCAGGCTTTTGTTCTCAGATAAAAGTATCCTTCCTTTCAAGACAGGCATGTCGGGTGACAGGAGAGAGAAACCTATTTCAGTCGGATGTGACAAACAGTCACAGACAGTCAGGGGATATGGGGGTGAGCTATAATAAGCACGTTTTACAGGCAGCCCTGAGGACTAACCACATATTAAAAACACCTGCCATTAGAGGTACTATCCACAATACATAGCCTACAACTTTCCCCTAATAGAGGGACATTTTCCAGCAGGTTGCAGCCATTTTCTGGTCTAAAGTGCCTTATCAAGCAACAGAACAAGGTCATCATACGCCATTGCTGCAAGGTAAAGGAAGATTTCTTTAGTTGAGATGAGACACGCTAATTAACTAATTATGTACCAATTTTCCTGGCCAATTTGCAAAGCAATTAGCACTCGGCAGCAATTCTGAATCTGATTGGAGATTTTTAACTGAAAATAATACCAACTGACAGAGCGATACAGTCCCTAATGAAAGACTACACACCCCTAGCACAGTCTTCACATTTTGCTGCCATAAAATTAAAACAATTAATTAAATGTTTTTTTTTACTACTGATTTACACAACCTACTGCACATTTCCAAAGTCAAAGAAAATGATAGAAAATCGTCTGAATAAATAAAATATAAAACACAAAGATGTCTTGATTGCGTATATCTTCACATCAGAGAGTTATTCCTTTGTGTAATAACCTTTGGCAGCTATTACAGCTGTAAAACATTTGGAATAAGATTCTATCAACTTCACACAACTCTTAGGGCAACATATATCCATTGTTTTTGTCAGCCTAGTCTCTTATTTTCAAGCCGATATGAGTCATGACAGACTGGATTATTCAGGAACACTCAACACCTATTGGAAGGCCATTCTGATGCGTCTTTGGCATTAACATTTGTGCAATTGTCCCGCTGAAAATTATAATTATCCGAGGGTTAGGTATTCAGAAGAATGAGGCAGGGTTTCTAACTTTTTATCTGGGCTTTGCTCCTTTCATATTTATTTTAATCCTGACAAACTCCCCAGTCCCTGCCAGTGACAAGCATACCCATAACATGATGCTAAATCTGTACAGTATATGCATAGAAATAAGAGATTAAAATATATATTTTAATGCTCCTCTCAGAGCATGTCGTGTTGTTCAGGTTCAGGATATGCTCAACACATCCCTCTCACACCCTGTGACAAACTAACTTAAGTTAAGAATGACACACTTCTCATCTGTGCCTCTGACACTGTTCCGTCATTGAAGTACATAGAACAACATTCTCTCCCATTCTTCTTCCAAAAAACAAAAGGAATGGAAAATGTGTGTATGTAGGACTGGCTGTGCTCTATCTGTAGTCTAAAACAAGGGTTGTGTTAAACATATTTCCATCAAATATCCATTTTAGATACAAATAAATCATGAAAACATACATAGTGCTTTCACACCCCTAGACTTTTCCACATTTTGTTGTGTTACAGCCTGAATTTAAAATAGATTGCATTTAGATTGTGTGTCACTGGCCTACACACAATACCCAATAATGTCAAATTAGAATGATGTTTTTTTTACACTTAAATAAAAACTGAAATGTCTCAATCCCTTTGTTATGGCAAGCCTAAATAAGTTCAGGAGTAAAAATGTGCTTAAGTCACATAATACGTTGCATGGACACATTCTGTGTGCAATAACAATGTTGACATTGAATATCTCTTTGAGCATGGTGAAGTTATTAATTACACTTTGGATGGTTTATCAATACACCCAGTCTCTAGAAAGATACAGGTGTCCTTCCTAACCCTAACTCAGTTGCCGGAGAGGAAGGACACCGCTAGGGGATTTCACCATGAGGTCAATGGTGACTTTAAAACAGTTTAATGGCAGTGACACAACATCGTAGTTACTCCACAATACTAACCTAAATGACTGAGTGAAAAGAAGGAAACCTGTACAGATTAGAAATATTCCAAAACATGTATCCTGTAGAAATAAGGCACTATCTTAAAACAGCAAACAATGTGGCAAAGAAAAACTTTATGTCCTGAATACAAAGCATTATTATTAGGGCAAATACAACACAACTCAGTACCATTTTTTTTCAAGCTTGGTGGTGGCTGCATCATGTTATGGGTATGCTTGTCGTTGGCAAGGAATATGACATTTATTTTGGATAAAAATAAACAGAATAGAGCTAAGCACAGGCAAAATCCTAGAGGAAAACCTGGTTCAGTCTGCTTTTCAACAGACACTTGGAGACAAAGTCACCTTTCAGGAGGACAATAACCTAAAATACAAGGCCAAATATTCACTGTTCACTGGAGCCAAGTTACAGTTTTGACTTAAATCAGCTTTACAATCGATGGCAAGACTTGAAAATGGCTTTCTAGCAATGATAAACAACCAACTTGACAGAGCTTGAAGAATTTTTGAAAGAATCATTTGCAAATATTGTACAATCTAGGTGTGCAAAGCTCTTAAAGACGTACCCAGAAGAACTCACAGCTGTAAATCACTGCCAAAGGTGATTCTAACATGCCTTGATTCAGGGGTGTGAATACCTATGTAAAATTTTATTTCTGTATTTCATTTCCAATACATTTGCTAACATTTCAAATGTTTCCATTATGGGGGTATTTTGTGTAGATGGGTCAGAAAACAAATCTATTTAATCACTTTTTGAATTCAGGCTGTAACACAACATAATGTGGAATTAAGTCAAGGGGTATGAATACTTTCTGAAGGCACTGTAGCTGTGAGAATATACATTTCTGAACAAGATATTCTACTCAAATGAAATGCCGGATAATGTGACACTAATCATGATTAACCAAAGCTAGCGTAACATATAATGATCGATGCCCCGACAAAACAGCTCGGTTGTACATGTCAACTCAACTTGATATCGAAAACTGAGGGGAAAAAAATCTACTCTTTGGTGAATTAATGTTGTGCATGTGTGTGAGTCTGTCTAATTAACTAAACACATGTGTATGTATTAAACATCTTACATGTCCTACTGAAAAACATTGAGTTACGTCAAATAAATATCTAATCAGAGTTACAAATTTGGCATGGCTTTCATTCATACTCTCCCATGTATCATATCATGCCATCTAGTTCACAAATGAGTTCTATACAAACAGAGTTATGATTCACATATTCCTCATTTGACACCTCATCGTCACTTGTCCTTGTCACAGACCGAGTGGCCCCCGAGTGGCCCTTTTAGTTTCCAGGCACTGCCAGGATATAACCGGAGCGGCTCTTGGTGAAGTCTGGCTGCGATTGGTTGATCTTGGGCTCCACAATGACAGTACATTTCCTGCCATTCATACTGCACTGGATGGGACTGGCGATATTCACCTGCAGCTTCCTCTTCTCACTGCAGAGAGGGAGAAAGAGAGATAAAAAGAAAAACGTGTCAAATCAAATCGTATTGGTCCCATACACATGGTTAGCAGATGTTAATGTGAGCGTAGCGAAATGCTTCTAGTTTCGATAGAGCAGTAATATTTAACAGTACCAAGAATTAGAACAGGTTATGGTAGAAATAGTTTTAGTTACTCAGCTCCGCGGTCCTGGAATTCTCTCCTGAACATTTTAACATTTGATGATCTAGTCTCGTTTAAACACTTGGTTGATGTAAATATCATAAGAGTGTAATTGTCTTTAGGACAGCTGTTTTTTAGTCAAGACATTTGTGTGTTTTTATTTTTACATAATATGTAATTGTTGTACTGTGTGTATATAGTTTTGTTTAATGCTGTGTTAGTGTATGGAAATGGTTTTGTTTGAAACTTTGTTCCCCCTGCTGCTATCGGACCAGGTCTCTCTTGAAAAAGAGATTAAATTATGTTTAAATAAAAAATCTAAGTAATCTAACAATTCCACAACAACTACCTAATACACACAAGTCTCAAGGGATGGAATAAGAATATGTACATATAAATATATGGATGAGCGATGACCAAGCGGCATAGGCAAGATGCAATAGATGGTATGAGATACAGTATAAACATATGAGATTAATAATGTAAGATATGTAAACATTATTAAAAAATGGCATTATTTAAAGTGACTAGTGATCCATTTATTAAAGTGGCCAATGATTTCAAGTACAGTGCCTTGCGAAAGTATTCGGCCCCCTTGAACTTTGCGACCTTTTGCCACATTTCAGGCTTCAAACATAAAGATATAAAACTGTATTTTTTTTAAAGAATCAACAACAAGTGGGACACAATCATGAAGTGGAACAACATTTATTGGATATTTCAAACTTTTTTAACAAATCAAAAACTGAAAAATTGGACGTGTAAAATTATTCAGCCCCCTTAAGTTAATACTTTGTAGCGCCACCTTTTGCAGCGATTACAGCTGTAAGTCGCTTGGGGTATGTCTCTATCAGTTTTGCAAATCGAGAGACTGAAATTATTTTCCCATTCCTCCTTGCAAAACAGCTCGAGCTCAGTGAGGTTGGATGGAGAGCATTTGTGAACAGCAGTTTTCAGTTCTTTCCACAGATTCTCAATTGGATTCAGGTCTGGACTTTGACTTGGCCATTCTAACACCTGGATATGTTTATTTTTGAACCATTCCATTGTAGATTTTGCTTTATGTTTTGGATCATTGTCTTGTTGGAAGACAAATCTCCGTCCCAGTCTCAGGTCTTTTGCAGACTCCATCAGGTTTTCTTCCAGAATGGTCCTGTATTTGGCTCCATCCATCTTCCCATCAATTTTAACCATCTTCCCTGTCCCTGCTGAAGAAAAGCAGGCCCAAACCATGATGCTGCCACCACCATGTTTGACAGTGGGGATGGTGTGGTGCTTTTACGCCAAACATAACATTTTGCATTGTTGCCAAAAAGTTCAATTTTGGTTTCATCTGACCAGAGCACCTTCTTCCACATGTTTGGTGTGTCTCCCAGGTGGCTTGTGGCAAACTTTAAACAACACTTTTTATGGATATCTTTAAGAAATGGCTTTCTTCTTGCCACTCTTCCATAAAGGCCAGATTTGTGCAATATACGACTGATTGTTGTCCTATGGACAGAGTCTCCCACCTCAGCTGTAGATCTCTGCAGTTCATCCAGAGTGATCATGGGCCTCTTGGCTGCATCTCTGATCAGTCTTCTCCTTGTATGAGCTGAAAGTTTAGAGGGACGGCCAGGTCTTGGTAGATTTGCAGTGGTCTGATACTCCTTCCATTTCAATATTATCGCTTGCACAGTGCTCCTTGGGATGTTTAAAGCTTGGGAAATCTTTTTGTATCCAAATCCGGCTTTAAACTTCTTCACAACAGTATCTCGGACCTGCCTGGTGTGTTCCTTGTTCTTCATTATGCTCTCTGCGCCTTTAAACGGACCTCTGAGACTATCACAGTGCAGGTGCATTTATACGGAGACTTGATTACACACAGGTGGATTGTATTTATCATCATTAGTCATTTAGGTCAACATTGGATCATTCAGAGATCCTCACTGAACTTCTGGAGAGAGTTTGCTGCACTGAAAGTAAAGGGGCTGAATAATTTTGCACGCCCAATTTTTCAGTTTTTGATTTGTTAAAAAAGTTTGAAATATCCAATAAATGTCGTTCCACTTCATGATTGTGTCCCACTTGTTGTTGATTCTTCACAAAAAATACAGTTTTATATCTTTATGTTTGAAGTCTGAAATGTGGCAAAAGGTCGCAAAGTTCAAGGGGGCCGAATACTTTCGCAAGGCACTGTATGTACAGTGGGGCAAAAAAGTATTTAGTCAGCCACCAATTCTGCAAATTCTCCCACTTAAAAAGATGAGAGAGGCCTGTAATTTTCATCATAGGTACAGTACACTTCAACTATGACAGACAAAATTAGAAGAAAAAAAATCCAGAAAGGATGTAGGATTTTTTATGAATTTATTTGCAAATTATGGTGGAAAATAAGTATTTGGTCAATAACAAAAGTTTATCTCAATACTTTGTTATGTACCCTTTGTTGGCAATGACAGAGGTCAAACGTTTTCTGTAAGTCTTCACAAGGTTTTCACACACTGTTGCTGGTATTTTGGCCCATTCCTCCATGCAGATCTCCTCTAGAGCAGTGATGTTTTGGGGCTGATGCTGGGCAACACGGACTTTCAACTCCCTCCAAAGATTTTCTATGGGGTTGAGATCTGGAGACTGGCTAGGCCACTTCAGGACCTTGAAATGCGTCTTACGAAGCCACTCCTTCGTTGCCCGGGCGGTGTGTTTGGGATCATTGTCATGCTGAAAGACCCAGCCACATTTCATCTTCAATGCCCTTGCTGAAGGAAGGAGGTTCTCTCTCAAAATCTCACGATACACGGCCCCATTCATTTTTTCCTTAACACGGATCAGTCGTCCTGGTCCCTTTGCAGAAAAACAGCCCCAAAGCATTTTGTTTCCACCCCCATGCTTCACAGTAGGTATGGTGTTCTTTGGATGCAACTCAGCATTCTTTGTCCTCCAAACACAACGAGTTGAGTTTTTACCAAAAAGTTATATTTTGGTTTCATCTGACCATATGACATTCACCCAATCTTCATCTGGATCATCCAAATGCTCTCTAGCAAACTTCAGACGGGCCTGGACATGTACTGGCTTAAGCAGGGGGACACATCTGGCACTGCAGGATTTGAGCCCCTGGCGGTGTAGTGTGTTACTGATGGTAGGCTTTGTTACTTTGGTCACAGCTCTCTGCAGGTCATTCACTAGGTCCCCCCGTGTGAATGATCTTGCGTGGAGTCCCAGATCGAGGGAGATTATCAGTGTCTTGTATAATTGCTTGTATAATTGCTCCCACAGTTGATTTCTTCAAACCAAGCTGCTTATCTATTGCAGATTCAGTCTTCTCAGCCTGGTGCAGGTCTACAATTTTGTTTCTGGTGTCCTTTGACAGCTCTTTGGTCTTGGCCATAGTGGAGTTTGGAGTGTGACTGTTTGAGGTTGTGGACAGGTGTCTTTTATATTGATAACAAGTTCAAACAGGTGTCATTAATACAGGTAACGAGTGGAGGACAGAGGAGCCTCTTAAAGAAGAAGTTACAGGTCTGTGAGAGCCAGAAATCTTGCTTGTTTATAGGTGACCAAATACTTATTTTCCACCATAATTTGCAAATAAATTCATAAAAAATCCTACAATGTGATTTTCTGGATTTCTCTCTCTCATTTTGTCTGTCATAGATGAAGTGTACCTATGATGATAATTACAGGCCTCTCATCTTTTTAAGTGGGAGAACTTGCACAATTGGTGGTTGACTAAATACTTTTTTGCCCCACTGTATGTAGGCAGCAGTCTCTCTGTGTTTGTGATTGCTGTTTAACAGTCTGATGACCTTGAGATAGAAGCTGTTTTTCAGTCTCTCGGTCCCAGCTTTGATGCACCTTGTTAAGCATGTATCGTATATACCTTACAGCTGGTACATCAATATTTACAGAGAGAGAGAGAGAAAGTATGGTGTATGATATGTTGTAAATGCTAAAGAGCTTTTTTACACCAAAAACATTTATATGGTTCACCTTCAATTGACTGTGCATCCTTCACTGTTGTGGAAATGCGTCGTCATAATATGGAAAAGACCTAAAGCAAACTTGATGCTAATGGGCATAGATATAGACTATAGAAATTTTTTGCATATACCCCAGGAATGATCCATGTGCCTGTACTGTTGGTGTGGCTCACCAGCCGATTGCCTCTAAGTGCTTGTCACATCTAGTTAGGGATTTTCTGCCTGAATGGCCATTTTGCACTATTCCCTCTTTAAGAGGATCAATGAGGCAAATCAAAAATGTGTTGAGGAAGAAACAGTTATTTGTGAGGGAGTCAGGATGGGAGCGTTGGCAAAAAAAAGTGTGTTGAAAAGTGTGTGTTCTAAAGTGTGTTTAAGAAAACATACAGTGCATTCGGAAAGTATTCAGACCCCTTCACTTTTTCCACATTTGTTACGTTACAGCATTATTCTAAAATTGATTAAATTAAATTTTTTACTCATCAATCTACACACAATACCCCATAATGACAAAGTGTAAACATGATTTTAGAAATGTTTGCAAATGTATTAAAAATAAGAATCTTATTTACATAAGCTTTCAGACCCTTTGCTATGAGACTCGAAATAGAGCTCAGGTGCATCCTGTTTCCATTGATAATCCTTGAGATGTTTCTACAACTTGATTGGTGTCCATCTGGGGTAAATTAAATTGATTGGACATGATTTGGAAAGGCACTCACCTGTCTATATAAGGTCCCACAGTTTACAGTGCATGTCAGAGCAGAAACCAAGCCATTAGGTTGAGGGAATTGTCTGTAGAGCTCCAAGACAGGATTGAGACAGGATTGTGTCGAGGCACATGGAGGGTACCAAAGAATTCTGCAGCATTGAAGGTCCCCAAGAACACAGTGGCCTTCATCATTCAAAAATGGAAGAAGTTTGGAACCACCAAGACTCTTCCTAGAGCAGGTCGCTCAGCCAAACTGAGCAATCAGGGGAGAAGGGCCTTGGTCAGGGAGGTGACCAAGAACCCGATGGTCTCTCTGACAGAGCTCCTCTATGGAGATAGGAGAACCTTCCAGAAGGACAACCATCACTACAGCACTCCACCAATCAGGCCTTTATGGTAGAGTGGCCAGACAGAAGCCACTCCTCAGTAAAAGGCACATGACAGCCCACTTGGAGTTTTCCCAAAGCCACCTAAAGGACTCTCAGACCATGAGAAACAAGATTCTCTGGTCTTATGAAACCAAGGTGGAACTCTTTGGCCTCAATGCCAAGCGTCACATCTGGAAGAAACCTGCACCATCCCTACGGTGAATTATGGTTATGGCAGCATCATGCTGTGGGGATGTTTTCAGCGGCAGGGACTGGGAGACTAGGTTCACCTTCCAACAATGACCCTAAACACACAGCCAAGACAACACAGGAGTGGCTTCGGGACAAGTCTCTGACTGTCCTTGAGTGGCCCAGAGAAATGCTTCCCTCTCACCCCAACACCATTTCTCGCTAGGCACTGCCTGGTGCAGGTTAACAACGGCCGCTCGCACCGTTTGTCAAAATACATAATTAATTCAAACACCCATGGTGATTCGCGGAAACGCCCGGAGCCAAAGCATCCACTCAGCCAGTGGTATTAAATCCAAAGAAATTAATCAGCGTGACCTTGACACGTCTAGTTACGCAACAACGCCTCACAAGCAACAACAATCAACTCAAACTACCCATGCCAGACTTCTTCGTCTGCATTATACATACATTACTGTAGCCCAGCGATGAGGGCTGCGGCGGTGCAGGGTTACCATGGAAACCATGTGAACCTCTACATCTGTCACGGCCACCCCTGACAGCCAATAGGACGGCAGCTCTGATAAATGTCTCTCGTCTGTCTGTCTGTCTGTCTGTCTGTCTCAGAGGATAGCATGGCAAGCATATCCACGGGGCTGCTATCAGCTCACTTGAAGGACAAGCAGGGTTAAGCTGACAAATACACATAGTATGCACAGACAGACGTTGTGCATAGAATATACAGACAATGTATTGGACACCTTTATATGTGGTAAATACTAAGAAACGCTTAATTTCTTTTAAATATCCCTTGTAAAATCCCTGGCACACAAAAATGCTGTGGAAAAAATGGTCATTTGTGGATGGTTACATGCACCAAATAATGCAATTATTGTGGAAAATCAGATTAATAAAATAGTTTGATTAAAAAGTACATGATTTGCGAGAATAATGATTTCCCTAATCATTCTGTTTTACAGGGACACATCTGAAATCAGGTCTACCTGGTGGCACTCTGATGAATGCAGGAAAACACCAAAATAGACATTCTACCACAGCGAGCATGTTATTTTTGGGAAGCATATTTGATTCTGAGTACGGACATAGTGTGAAAACTACTTCTAAGACACATTCATACAGTTGTTCCGAACACACTTCACTCGCACTAAAGAGGGAGGCTCGATCGGCTGGTGCATGCATAGATCAAAAACACTGCTGGAGATCGATTAAGGTGTTTACATGTCCTAATCATTCAAAAGACTGCTCAGAATGCCAGGGGTTTTAATCAGCGTATGCGTACTTCAATTTTGAGACAAGATTAAGGTAAATTGAGTAAATTTAGAGTACATTGTTTACATGACTATTGCATAATCTGCCTACTGCCATAATCGGTTTAATACCGAGTTATTAGTGTGCATGTAAACGTACTCAATCCAATATTGAGTGACCAGTTTTAGTCAAGCCATCTCTCCAGGGAGAGATAGACACCACTGCCTCTACTCTCGTAATAGAAAATCTATTATTTCCTCATCTCTTTCGCAGTAACTGTGTATTTTCTTCACTAGAGATCTTCTGGCCAATCTACCCCAGCCTCTCCGAGGATAGAGTGGAGGAAGAGACTCAGGGAAATCGACATGGCAATCTGCATCCAGGCAACACAATTGACTCATCCTTTTAAAAGGTATTTTTTTCCGTCATGGAGCCAAGCTCTCCTGCCTCCTGCAAAATATATGAGAAATTCCCATACTTAAGATATACAGGTAAAGTCACTCAGCAAAACCATCATGACTTGCAGAAGTCTCTGGACTTGTGCTCAGGATCAGGTTATATATAGGTTACATTTAGACCTAAGAGATGTTAAAGTCTCTTTCAAAGTGCAACGCTGCAAAGTATCTATCAAACTAACTAATGACAAATAGGTTTTGTAGTAGTATGACGCAAATACTGTCAGATTATTGCAAATATGGGCAGCGCATGTGAATAGAGTGTTTGTGGCAGAGACAGACGGCGCAATGATGGGCCAGATGATCAACAAGAGCACAGGTTCTGTGCCAAGAGCATCACATGCCCACAGTGCACGCAGGCACACGCACGCATGCACACCCGAGCCCGAGGGAGGGTCTCCACAAGGTTCTGTTTATGTGGATGGGAGAAGAGCTCCCACTGTTTGTTTGTCAGATCTCTGGCCCTGCTTTCCTTAACAGCCGGTCTAAAATAAAAACCTGCCAGCCTCTTCTGATCCATATTGAGATTGTGTGTGTGTATATACACTGCTCAAAAAAATAAAAAGGGAACACAAACAACAATGTAACTCCAAGTCAATCACACTTCTGTGAAATCAAACTGTCCACATAGGAAGCAACACTGATTGACAATAAATTTCACATGTTGTTGTGCAAATGGAATAGACAACAGGTGGAAATTATAGGCATTTAGCAAGACTCCCCCAATAAAGGAGTGGTTCTGCAGGTGGTGACCACAGACCACTTGTCAGTTCCTATGCCTCCTGGCTGATGTTTTGGTCACTTTTGAATGCTGGCGGTGCTTTCACTCTAGTGGTAGCATGAGACGGAGTCAACAACCCACACAAGTGGCTCAGGTAGTGCAGCTCATCCAGGATGACACATCAATGCGAGCAGTGGCAAGAAGGTTTGCTGTGTCTGTCAACGTAGTGTCCAGAGCATGGAGGCGCTACCAGGAGACAGGCCATTACATCAGGAGACGTGGAGGAGGCCGTAGGAGGGCAACAACCCAGCAGCAGGACCGCTACCTCCGCCTTTGTGCAAGGAGGAGCAGGAGGAGCACTGCCAGAGCCCTGCAAAATGACCTCCAGCAGGCCACAAATGTGCATGTGTCTGCTCAAACGGTCAGAAACAGACTCCATGAGGGTGGTATGAGGGCCCAACGTCCACAGGTGGGGGTTGTGCTTACAGCCCAACACCGTGCAGGACGTCTGGAATTTGCCAGAGAACACCAAGATTGGCAAATTCGCCACTGGTGCCCTGTGCTCTTCACAGATGAAAGCAGGTTCACACTGAGCACGTGACAGACGTGACAGAGTCTGGAGACGCCGTAGAGAACGTTCTGCTGCCTGCAACATCCTCCAGCATGACCGGTTTGGCGGTGGGTCAGTCATGGTGTGGGGTGGCATTTCTTTGGGGGGGCCGCACAGTCCTCCATGTGCTCGCCAGAGGTAGCCTGACAGCCTTTAGGTACCGAGATGAGATCCTTAGACCCCTTGTGAGACCATATGCTGGTGCGGTTGGCCCTGGGTTCCTCCTAATGCAAGACAATGCAAGACCTCATGTGGCTGGAGTGTGTCAGCAGTTCCTGCAAGAGGAAGGCATTGATGCTATGGACTGGCCCGCCCGTTCCCCAGACCTGAATCCAATTGAGCACATCTGGGACATCATGTCTCGCTCCATCCACCAACGCCACGTTGCACCACAGACTGTCCAGGAGTTGGCGGATGCTTTTGTCCAGGTCTGGGAGGAGATCCCTCAGGAGACCATCCACCACCTCATCGGGAGCATGCCCAGGCGTTGTAGGGAGGTCATACAGGCACGTGGAGGCCACACACACTACTGGAGCCTCATTTTGACTTGTTTTAAGGATATTACATCAAAGTTGGATCAGCCTGTCGTGTGGTTTTCCACTTTAATTTTGAGTGTGACTCCAAATCCAGACCTCCATGGGTTGATACATTTGATTTCCATTGATACTTTTTGTGTGATTTTGTTGTCAGCACATTCAACTATGTAAAGAAAAAAGTATTTAATAAGAATATTTCATTCATTCAGATCAAGGATGTGTTATTTTAGTGTTCCCTTTATTTTTTTAAGCAGTGTATGTGGACAGCATGTTCAGGTGTTTCTGCCTGTTACTACTGTGTGACGGGGAGGGGGCTGAGGTTAGTAGAGTGTAGAGATGGACCGATAGTCCATTCATGTTTGATAGATAGCCAACTCCCCTCCCAAATTCAACACACGTCTTGCGGCCAACCCCCAATCCAGTCTTCCAGAACACAAGCAAACAAACCTCCCCCCAAGGAGGCAAGAGAGGATGAGATAGGAGATGATATACAGAAGAAGGGGGAGGAGGAGAGAAGGAATAGATGGGAAAAGATGAAAAAAGGAGAAATGCTCTATGGACCACTGGCTCCAGATAATTATACCTTCTCTAAGTTCCTTCTATTTCTATTCAGACATGTCTCCTCCTGACTTTCCTGCCCCAAAAAATCCAATGTAATCCATAGATCCAAGATGGCGTAGCAGTCGGACGTGTGTTTTTCTTGTCCCGTGTAAATAATCGCTTCTCGTTTCTTTCCTGTATATATTTCGTATATATTTTAATCTCACTTTACATCTACAGACTGAATATACTCTCCTGCAAACCGTCTCACCCAATGTGGTACAGATCTGCTATTTTTATACTTTAGAACCGAAACCCCCATCAGAAGCTAGACAGCTTACTAGCTACTAGCTACCACGGTCAGTTAGCCACTGCTAGCGGTCTTCACCGTTAACTCGGACACCAGCCAGCTTCAGCTAGGTCAATACCTGCCAGTCTGCACAGCGCGATATCAACCCAAAGAATATCGGACTGCATTGCAGCTAGCTAGCAATCCGAGTGAATACTCCTGACTAACGCCTCTTGAGCTAGCCTCGAGCAAGGCCCATCTCCGAAGAGCCGAAGAGGTCTACCAGCTAATTCTTGGGCTACAATACCTCTTTTGCCAATTGGCCTGAACCCTTTATTGCTGACGCAATCCATCACGACTGGTCTGCCGACATAATCGCCCGAGATGGTTTCAACAGGCCGAAGACCCATCTGCTGGCCCCGGCCCGCTAGCTTTCTGAATCGCCGTGTCTCCAGCTCGCCTCATGTAGTAGTGACTACCAACGACTCCCTGACTCACCTATTGCTGCTCATTGAAGCCTATGATCACTCGGCTACACATGCCTCTCCCTAATGTCAATATGCCTTGTATACTGCCACTTAACTAACCTATTATTGTTTTATTTCACTGTAGAGCCCACAGGCCCGCCCTAAATGCCTCAGATGGCTCTTTTGTCCCACCTGCCACACATGCTGAGACCTCACCTGGCTTAACTGGTGCCTCGAGAGATGCAACCGCTCTCATCGTCACTCAATGCCTGGGTTTACCTCCACTGTACTCACATTCTACCATACCCTTCTGTACATTATGCCCTGAATCTATTCTACCACGGTCAGAAATCCACTCCTTTAATTCTCTGTTCCCAAAGCACTAGATGACCAGTTCTTATAGCCTTTAGCCAAACACTGGTTAACCCAGGCCCTGAAGCCCCCAGCATCACACTTATTCCATAGGCGCTCTCATTTGTTGACTTCTGTAACCGTAAAAGCCTTGGTTTCATGCATGTTAACATTAAAAGCCTCCTCCCTAAGTTTGTTTTATTCTCTGCTTTAGCACACTCTGCCAACCCTGATGTCCTAGCCATGTCTGAATCCTGGCTTAGGAAGGCCACCAAAAATTCTGAAATTTCCGTCCCCAAATACAACATTTTCCAACAAGATAGACCTGCCAAAGGGGGCGGAGTTGGGCGCAGTTGCAAAAGAAATAGTCTGCAGAGTTCTGTCATACTATCCAGGTCTGTGCCCCAAAAATTTGAGCTTCTAAAAAATCCACCTTTCCAGAAATAAGTCTCTCACCGTTGCCGCTTGTTATAGACCCCCCTCAGCCCCCAGCTGTGCCATGGACACGTATGTGAATTGATTGCCCACCCATCTATCTTCAGAGTTCGTACTGTTAGGTGATTTAAACTGGGATTTGCTTAACACCCCGGCCGTCCTACAATCTAAGTTAGATGCCCTCAATCTCAGACAAATTGTCAAGGAACCGACCAGGTACAACCCTAAATCCGTAACCATGGGCACCCTCATAGATATTATCCTGACCAACTTGCCCTCTAAATACACAAATGCTGTCTTCAACCAGGATCTCAGCGATCACTGCCTGCGTCCGTAATGGGTCCGCGGTCAAACGACCAACCCTCATCACTGTCAAACGCTCCCTTAAACACTTCAGCAAGCAGGCCTTTCTAATCGACCTAGCCCAGGTATCCTGGAAGGATATTGACTTCATCCCGTCAGTAGAGGATGCCTGGTTGCTCTTTAAAAATGCTTTCCGCACCATCTTAAATAAGAATGCCCCATTAAAAAAATGTAGAACTAAGAAGAGATATAGCCCTTGGTTCACCCCAAACCTGACTGCCCCAGCACAAAAACATCCTGTGGTGTACTGCATTAGAATCGAATAGCCCCAGCGATATGCAACTTTTCAGGGAAGTCAGGAACCAATATACACAGTCAGTTAGGAAAGCTAAGGCTAGCTTTTTCAAACAGAAATTAAAACATAAAACGGACTATCCTACCGATCCAAAATAGTCTCCAACACTCTACTCAGCAAATTGGATGTAGTCTATCACAGTGCCATCCATTTTGTTACCAAAGCCCCATATACTACCCAGCACTGCGACCTGTATGCTCTCGTTGGATGGCCCTCGCTACATATTCCTTGCCAAACCCACTGGCTCCAGGTCATCTATAAGTCTTTGCTAGGTAAACCACCGCCTTATCTCAGCTCACTGGTCACCATAGCAACACCCACACATAGCACACGCTCCAGTAGGTATATTTCACTGGTCATCCCCAAAGCCAACACCTACTTTGGCCGCCTTTACTTCCAGTTCTCTGCTGCCAATGACTGGAACGAATTGCAAAAATCACTGAAGCTGGAAACAAAACAAAAAAAATCACTGAAGCTGGAAACGTCTCCCTCTCTAACTTTAAACGTCAGCTATCAGAACAGCTTACCGACTGTACCTTACACAGCCCATCTGGAAATAGCACATCCAACTACCTCATCCCCATATTGTTACTTTTTATTTTTTGCACCCCAGTATCTCTACTTGCACATCTATCACTCCAGTGTTAATGCTAAATTGTAATTATTTCACCTCTATGGCCTATTTATTGCCTTACCGCCCTAATCTTACTACATTTGCACACATTGTACATAGACTTTTCTATTGTGTTATTGACTGTACGTTTGTTTACCCCATGTGTAACTCTGTGTTGTTGTTGTCGCACTGCTTTGCTTTAACTTGGCCAGGTCGCAGTTGTAAATGAGAACTTATTCTCAAATATCCTACCTGGTTAAATAAAAGGTGAAATAAAAATAAAATAAAATATTGAACCTGAAGACTAGACTGTGAACCACATACAATACAACACCAGGAGGCAAAGAACCCCTCCCAAGTTAAAACCTGCTCAAAACCCTTCAAAACCACCCTAATCCCAGGTTATTATTGACCAAATCATTACGGAAGCCAGCCTTCGCCTCCGATATTTATTAAGCTGTGAGAGTGCGGCAAATCTGCCTGCGGATATCTCCTCCTCTCTGTCTCTTTCTCCTCTTCTCCTTTTTTATGAAAAGAAGAGCTATATACTCTAACTGGGGAGATTACTAAGTAGGTCATCTAAAAATGTTGGGGAAAACGGCTTAGCAGCAAAAAGTCTATTGATCAAAGACATTCCCCGCTGAACTTAGAGAGGAGAGGAGGAAGAACAAAAAAATCTGAGAGGTTTAAAAGGAGGTTAAGATGAAGAAAGAGGGAGAGAGAAAGATTGAGAAAGAGGGAGAGAGGAGAGAGACATACACACAAACACACTCACACAACAGCCACACAGGAGCCATGAAGTGTGGCTGCCAAGAAGAGCATTGATCACAGCCAAACGCCTCCATAGTGTAGCCTAGCTCAGCGCCTAATGTACTGTAGAAGTGGAGAGAGGGGTGGGTCAAAAGGACGGAACAATAATACTAGAAGTCCCTTTCTTAGTTATAGAGATCCTATAATGTATCTCTATACCATGTGTCATCATAGTAGAGGTTCTTCAAGCTGGTGCAGAATTATTTATATTTTTTATTTAACTTTTATTTAACTAGGCAAGTCAGTTAAGAACAAATTCTTATTTACAATGATGGCCTAGGAACAGTTGGTTAACTGCCTAGTTCAGCGGCAGAATAACAGATTTTCACCTTGTCAGCTCGAGGATTCGATCTAGCAAACTTTCGGTTACTGGCCCAACACTAGGCTACCTGCCGCCCTTCCTCAACACTCATCTCCTCACCTCAACTTTATACTCCACTCCAATCTTCCTCCTGAAGGACACAGCTATTATGCAGGTGTTCATTCCAACCTTCACTGACAATTGACAATAAGTGTTTGGATTTTCACTAAAATATCATTAAACATTAATCACATTTTTGTACTTGAATAATGATTTAGTCTACTTACTGTCAAAATGACGAAAACAGTGAGCCAGTCACATCAAATTTGTATTGCCTCATTAACTTATAGTAAACATAAATCACTGACTGCATTGTGCACAAACATACATAACCTTCTCCTACCAACATATCTTTCTGAATAATATGATTTTCTCTTACCAACAGCAGAAATATGACAAACAAACATGTATATAAGAATATAGAAAAATGATCTGGCCGGTTGGGCGTACTGCCAAATTCTCTAAAACGAGGTTGGAGGTGGTTTATGGTAGAGAAATTAACATTCAATTCTATGGCAAAAGCTCTGGTGGACATTCCTACAGTCAGCATGCCAATTGCACACTCACTCAAAACTTGAGACATCTGTGGCATTGTGTTGCGTGACAAAACTGCACATTTTAGAGTGACCTTTTATTGCACCTGTGTAATGTGCATGCTGTTTAATCAACTTATTGATATTCCACACCTGTCAGGTGGATGGATTAATGCTCACTAACAGGGATGTAATCAAATTGTGACTGATCATCTGGATTCGGTCTTATGTAGCAAAATTTGAAATTGTGTTTTTACATTAGATAAAAGTAGAGACTCAGAGCTACAAAATGGTATATCATACACTGCATTTGAGGAACAATGGGAAAGTAATTATACTTTTAAAGTTGATCAACTTGTTAACTCACTTTTGAGAAAATGGACTTTGAATGTTTTGGTATCTAGTGAAAGGCTCTTTGTCTACACCCATTCAGCATCGTTCACACCCTCTTAAGCTTTAGCCCCACCCATCTCGTTTAGCTGTCAGAGCGAACACTTGACTGGCCGATGATTGGATAACATGAAAAGAGCCTAACCAGCTCTGCTAGCAACAATTTCATTACGCTTTTTTGCAGACGTTTATCCGGCCATAATCAACGGGTGTTGTACACACATCATGTAAAATTAGCTAACGAGCCAGGCAGCTAACATTAGCTAGTGAAACAACAATGAACAGTGCCAACAATGCCACAGTCCTGGGAGCTAACCAACCAGGTTCAATGTTAGCTGGCTAACATTAGGCTCTAAGTAGAAAAGCTAACGTCTCTGGAATACAAATTAACCTAGATATGTAAACAACGTTTAAGATCACACGTCACGTAACGATTGCTAACGAGCCAGCCAGCTAACGTTAGCTAGTTAAACAACAATGAACACAGTGCCAAATCATGTCGTTACTACCCTGCATGAATACCGCTAGCTAGCTAATAGTACACTTGAAATTAAACCACTGTCAAAATTAGAAACGTGTAATATCTGAAAATGTATCTAGCTTACGCTAGACTATTTTACCTGTATACATCATCATGCATGATGGATGCGTCTCCCTGTCAGGAATGCCATACCACAGTTGCCCTTAGCTTGAAGATGTAATCCGGAGACCGGTGTTTCCCCCACCTCTTTAGCTATCATACTCTAATTCCACTTCAAAACGTGATCCTCCAGAAAGTGGAGAGCAACACTTATGCAGCTCCACTACAAAATACATTTAAAAAAGAGACGCGTTTGACAGGATTACCAACACAGACTGATGAGCTCAAATAGTCAGAAGCCTTCTATATGGCAGACCAATCTGAACTCATCTCTCGGCATGTCCAGCCCACTCAATCATGGCTAGTGGGAAGGTTGCACACTTTTTCTGTGGCTTAACCAATAAGGCTCATAATTTAACAATTTTATTTGTATTAACAGATGGCATACAAGGTTTGTTATTAAGGCACATGAAAGTTCACAATGGTCAAGAAGGTATTTCTGCCCCAAAACACATTTTGATAAAACTGCTCTCATGTGAAATCGTTACTTGCGACATACGCCTAGTTTCCTGATTCGGGTCACATTTGTGCACAACATTTGAGAGAAATAAGCTTTTGAGTATGGAACATTTCTGGGATCTGTTATTTCAGCTCTTGAAACATGGGACCAGCACTTTACACATTGCATTTATATTTTTGTACAGTGTAGAACAGGTGCTAATGACTTTGAACAGGATCTAATTACCATTTTGCCCAGTGATGTTGTCCAGTCACTAAACCTTGAGTCTGAATCGACCCCGAAGTCCCCTATAGCTGAAGTCCGAGTCTCAGTGCTCGAGTCCTGGTCCAAGTGCTCAAGTCTTGAGTCAAAGGGTCCACATTAACTCAAAATAAAGTTATTTAACCAAACAGATAGTGTGGTGGCAAGAGGAATTTAGTCAATAAATTGTTTGCTATCCCTTTTCCTTTCTTTTTGCGCCACAAAATGTTAACATATAGGCTCCTGGCAATTACCAGGGCCACTTTAAGATGCAAAAAACATTCTCGAAGTTGCAGATAGATATGTCATGAATAAAGCCAACGTTATTCCTGATTCAACATGTCAGAGATTCATGTTTGTTCTGCATAGCACATTTCTTTCCAAAATGTGTCCTGCTGAACGTGCCCCAGGTTGTTAGCTATAGCTAGCTAATGAGGTAACATGACTGAACAGGGTGTAGCCTAAACAGATGGTTAACAGTCCAGTCCGCAAGTAGCCTAGTTTTAGAATGGTTTGCGATATGCTTTTGAATGTAAAATGCGACCTGCCAATGCATGATCGAAAGAAAAAAACTTAGTGCCGGTATTATGGGACATATCTTTTTAACAGTAATCTCTCAAGCCGTTTTATCTGAGGAAAAGAGGGAGACTTGGCTACATTGGCTACAGAGCCTGGCTATGAAATGCAGTTGGGAAAATGGGAGCTTGAGCAAGACTCCAAATTCAAAGACAGTCTACTTTTCCATACTCAAGGGAGAGAAAAACATAGCTAGACTGTTGTTTTACTATTAAACTCGATACTGCTATTGTTCAAAATGTTGTAAAGCAGCATGTACAGTGCCTTGCGAAAGTATTCGGCCCCCTTGAACTTTGCAACCTTTTGCCACATTTCAGGCTTCAAACATAAAGATATAAACCTGTATTTTTTTGTGAAGAATCAACAACAAGTGGGACACAATCATGAAGTGGAATGACATTTATTGGATATTTCAAACTTTTTTAACAAATCAAAAACTGAAAAATTGGTCATGCAAAATTATTCAGCCCCTTTACTTTCAGTGCAGCAAACTCTCTCCAGAAGTTCAGTGAGGATCTCTGAATGATCCAATGTTGACCTAAATGACTAATGATGATAAATACAATCCACCTGTGTGTAATCAAGTCTCCGTATAAATGCACCTGCACTGTGATAGTCTCAGAGGTCCGTTAAAAGCGCAGAGAGCATCATGAAGAACAAGGAACACACCAGGCAGGTCCGAGATACTGTTGTGAAGAAGTTTAAAGCCGGATTTGGATACAAAAAGATTTCCCAAGCTTTAAACATCCCAAGGAGCACTGTGCAAGCCATAATATTGAAATGGAAGGAGTATCAGACCACTGCAAATCTACCAAGACCTGGCCGTCCCTCTAAATTTTCAGCTCATACAAGGAGAAGACTGATCAGAGATGCAGCCAAGAGGCCCATGATCACTCTGGATGAACTGCAGAGATCTACAGCTGAGTTGGGAGACTCTGTCCATAGGACAACAATCAGTCGTATATTGCACAAATCTGGCCTTTATGGAAGAGTGGCAAGAAGAAAGCCATTTCTTAAAGATATCCATAAAAAGTGTTGTTTAACATTTGCCACAAGCCACCTGGGAGACACACCAAACATGTGGAAGAAGGTGCTCTGGTCAGATGAAACCAAAATTGAACTTTTTGGCAACAATGCAAAATGTTATGTTTGGCGTAAAAGCAACACAGCCCATCACCCTGACCACACCATCCCCACTGTCAAACATGGTGGTGGCAGCATCATGGTTTGGGCCTGCTTTTCTTCAGCAGGGACAGGGAAGATGGTTAAAATTGATGGGAAGATGGATGGAGCCAAATACAGGACCATTCTGGAAGAAAACCTGATGGAGTCTGCAAAAGACCTGAGACTGGGACGGAGATTTGTCTTCCAACAAGACAATGATCCAAAACATAAAGCAAAATCTACAATGGAATGGTTCAAAAATAAACATATCCAGGTGTTAGAATGGCCAAGTCAAAGTCCAGACCTGAATCCAATCGAGAATCTGTGGAAAGAACTGAAAACTGCTGTTCACAAATGCTCTCCATCCAACCTCACTGAGCTCGAGGTGTTTTGCAAGGAGGAATGGGAAAAAATTTCAGTCTCTCGATGTGATTTTTCAATGTTTTCAACCAACTGCTGTTTTCAGATCTCACCATAGGTTTTGGATGAGATTCAGATCCAGTACAGTCCAGCAATTCTTCTGGAATCATGACAGTTTTTTTGAGGTGCGTTTGGGTTGATAATGGCGCCGGAGATGGCTGCCCTTTTAAAGTCCCCTAACTAATTGTGCTATTCTGTGTGTTTTTTTGCACTATTTGTAACTTATTTTGTACATAATGTTTCTGCCACCGTCTCTTATGACCAAGAAGAGATTCTAGATATCAGGACAGTGATTACTCACCTTGTACTGGAAGAAGATTTTTTTCTTTATCGAGTCGGAACGCAAATGATTTACTCCAGACACCCGACAAGGCCCTCATCTCCGTCATTTGCAAGAGAAAGAGACAGCGATATCGGGAGGTAGGTCTGGGTGCCTTGTATCTGACAGCGAGTGGGTAATCTGCCTTGACCATCGGTCCCATTAACCAACGTACAATCATTGGATAATAAAATTGAAAAACTACAAGTACGTATATCCTACTAAGAGGATATTAAAAACTGTAATATCTTATGTTTCCACAGAATTGTGGCTGAACAACGACATGAATAACATACAGCTGGTGGGATTTAAGCTTTTTTGTGAGGATAGAACAGCAGCCTCTCGTAAGACAAGGGGTGACGGTCTATGTATATTTGTAAACAGCTGGTGCAAGAAATCTCAGGAAGAGTATCTCATGATAAGCTGTAGACCACACTATTTACCAAGAGAGTTCTGTCTATTTGCCAGCACAAACCAATGCTGCCACTAAGACCGCACTCAATGAGCTGTATACGGCGATAAGCAAACAGGAAAATTCTCACCCAGGTGGCGCTCCCGGTGTCCGAGGACTTTAATGCAGGGAAACTAAAATCCGTTTTACCTCATTTCTACCAGCATGTTAAATGCACAACCGGAGGTGAAAAGCTCTAGACCACCTTTACTCCACACACAGAGATGCGTACAAAGCTCTCCCTCGCCCTCCAATTGGAAAATCTGACCAATTCTATCCTCCTGGTTCTTGCTTACAAGCAAAAACTAAAGCAGGAAGCTCCAGTGACTCGGGCAATAAAAAAGTGGGCAGATGAAGCAGATGCTAAGCTACAGGAGTGTTTTTCTAGCACAGACTGGAATATGTTCCGGGATTCTTCCGATGGCATTGAGGAGTACACCACATCAGTCACTGGCTTCATCAATAAGTGCAATGATGACGTCGTCCCAACAGTGACTGTACGTATATACCCCAACCAGAAGCCATGGATTACAGGAAACATCCGCACTGAGCAAAAGGGTCGAGCGGCCGCTTTCAAGGAGTGGGACTCTAACCCGAACGATTATAAGAAATCCCGTTAATCCCGCTATGCCATCCGATGAACCATCAAACAACGCCTGTGGCAGGGCTTGCAAACTATTACAGACTACAAAAGAGAAACACAGCCGCGAGCTGCCCAGTGACACAAGCCTACCAGACAAGCTAAATTACTTTTATGCTCACTTCAAGGCAAGTAATACTGAAATATGCATGAGAGCACCAGCTGTTCCAGATGACTATGTGATCACGCTCTCCGTAGCCAATGAAAGTAAGACCTTTAAACAGGTCAACATTCACAAGGCCGCAGGGCCAGACGGATTACCAGGACGTGTACTCCGAGCATGCGCTGACCAACTGGCAAGTGTCTTGACTGACATTTTCAACCTGTCCCTGACTGAGTCTGTAATACCAACACGTTTCAAGCAGACTAAAGGTAACCTGCCTAAAGGTAACCTGCCTAAATTACTACCGACACGTAGCACTCACATCTGTAACCATGAAGTGCTTTGAATGGCTAGTCATGGCTCACATCAATACCATTATCCCAGAAACACTAGACCCACTCCAATTTTCATACCGCCCCAACAGATCCACAGATGATACAATCTCTATTGCACTCCACACTGTTCTTTCCTACCTGGACAAAAGGAACACCTATGTGAGAATGCTATTCATCGACTACAGCTCAACGTTCAACACCATAGTGCCCTCAAAGCTCATCACTAAGGTAAAGATCCTGGGACTAAACACCTCCCTCTGCAACTGGATCCTGGACTTCCTGATGGGCCATCCCCAGATGGTAAGGGTATGTAAACAACACATCCGCCACTCTGATCCTCAACACGTGGGCCCCTCAGGGGTGCGTGCTCAGTCCCCTCCTGTACTCCCTGTTCACTCATGACTGCATGGCCAGGCACAACTCCAACACCATCATTAAGTTTGCTGATGACACAACAGTGGTAGGCCTGATCACTGACAATGACAAGACAGCCTATAGGGAGGAGGTCAGAGACCTGGCCGTGTGGTGCCAGGACAACAACCTCTCCCTCCCCGTGATCAAGACAAAGGAGATGACTGTGGATTACATGAAAAGGAGGACCGAGCATGCCCCACTTTCATCAACGGGGTTTCAGTGGAGCAGGTTGAGAGATTCAAGTTCCATGGAGTCCACGTCAACAACAAACTATCATGGTCTAAACACACCAATCCAGTCGTGAAGAGGGCACAACAAAGCCTATTCCCCCTCAGGAGACTTAAAAGATTTGGCATGGGTCCTCAGATCCTCAAATAGTTCTACGGCTGCACCATCGAGATCATCCTGACTGGTTGCATCACTGCCTGGTATGGCAACTGCTCGGCCTCCGATCACAAGGCACCACAAAGGGTAGTGCGTACGGCCCAGTACGTCACTGGGGCAAAGCTTCCTGCCATCCAGGACCTCTCTACCAGACGGTGTCAGAGGAAGGCCCTAACATTTGGAAAAGACTTCAGCTGGTACCGGAGCACCAAGTCTAGATCCAAAATACTTCTTAACAGCTTCTAACCCCAAGCCATAACACTCCTGAAGAGCTAGTTAAATGGCTACCCAGACTATTTGCATTACCCCCCCATACTTTTAAGCTGCTGCTACTCTCTGTTTATTATCTATGCATGGTCACTTTAACTCTACCAACATGTACATATTACCTCAATTACCTTGATTAACCGGTGCCCCCGCACATTGACCCTGTACTGGTACCCCCTGCATATAGCCTCGATATTGTCATTTTACTGCTGCTCTTGAATTATTTGTTACTCTTTAATGTTTTACATATCTATTTTTTACTAAACCGTTATTTTTCTTAAACCTGCATTATTGGTTAACCTGTTACATCTATGGGGGCGCTATTTCATTATTGGATTAAAAAAAACGTGCCCGTTTTAAGCGCAATATTTTGTCACAAAAAGATGCTCGACTATGCATATAATTGACAGCTTTGGAAAGAGGACACTCTGACGTTTCCAAAACTTCAACCAGGAAATGAGCAGGATTTTTGAGGCTCTGTTTTTCATTGTCTCCTTATATGGCTGTGAATGCGCAAGGAATGAGTCTGCCCGATCTATCGTTTCCCCAAGGTGTCTGCAGCATTGTGACGTATTTGTAGGCATATCATTGGAAGATTGACCATAAGAGACTACATTTGCCAGGTGTCCGCCCGGTGTCCTCCGTCGAAATTGGTGCGTCATCTTCAACTGCACGTCTTTTTCCAAGCGATGCACCGGAGAAAGTAGACTACCACGAACGATATATCAATGAAGAGATATGTGAAATACACATTGAGGATTGATTCTAAACAGCGTTTGCCGTGTTTCAGTCGATATTATGGAGTTAATTTGGAATACAGTTTGCCGTTTTGATGACTGAATTTTCGGGGGTTTTTGGTACCCAAACTTGATGTACAAAACGGAGCGATTTCTCCTACACAAAGAATCTTTCAGGAAAAACTGAACATTTGCTATGTAACTGAGAGTCTCCTCATTGAAAACATCCGAAGTTCTTCAAAGGTAAATGATTGTATTTGAATCCTTTTCTGGTTTTTGTGCAAATGTTGCCCGCTAAATGCTACGCTAGCTATCAATACTCTTACACAAATGCTTGTTTTGCTATGGTTCAAAAGCATATTTTGAAAATCTGAGATGACAGTGTTGTTAAGAAAAGGCTAAGCTTGAGAGCTAGCACATTCATTTCATTTCATTTGTGATTTTCATAAATAGTTAACGTTACGTTATGCTAATGAGCTTGAGGCTATAACTGGATACAGGTTTTTTTTCATAGCCAAACGTGAACAAAACGGAGCGATTTGTCCTACACAAATAATATTTTTTTGAAAAACTGAACATTTGCTATCTAACTGAGAGTCTCCTCATTGAAAACATCTGAAGTTCTTCAAAGGTAACTGATTTATTTGAATGATTTTCTTGTTTTTGTGAAAATGTTGCTGGCTGAATTCTAGGCTTATAGCTATGCTAGCTATCAATACTCTTACACAAATGCTTGTTTAGCTATGGTTGAAAAGCATATTTTGAAAATCTGAGATGACAGTGTTGTTAACAAAAGTCTAAGCTTGAGAGCAAATATACTTATTTCATTTCATTTGCGATTTTCATGAATAGTTAACGTTGCGTTATGCTAATGAGCTTGAGGCTATAAATAGGATCCCGGATCCGGGATTGATCGACGTAAGAAGTTAAGGGCTTGTAAGTAAGCATTTCACTGTAAGGTCTACACTTGTTGTATACGGCGCATGTGACCAATAACATTTGATTTGTCCTGCTGGACCTAAGTATACAAAAATGTATTTTAGAAGAAAAAAGGGAACTATAAAAAAAGAAAATAGAAAAAAAGGGTGCCAACTGTTTACTATGTGCTTAATTCATATGGTATGAATTATGAGAACACGATAATTGAACAGGAGTGACAAACTGTACTAACAATACACTTCCATAGGACTTCCTCTAGGGTTAGATGATATACAGATTTTCATCCCGTTTCTGTACCTTATGGTGTTACCGGCAGTGCACACACATTTTTGGTCGCACAAAACAAATTTAGGCAGCAGGGATCTTGATCACGGAGGGGATTGATTGTCTTTACTGTAACCAAGTAGGTTGATCTCGTAAGGTAGCCGATTAGCTAGCAAGTTAGCAAACCAAATGCATTGCTGGAGCCCTGAGCTGGAGATAACTATCTAAGAGGTGCCAAATAAATTAACTTCTAGTTAGTTATAAGCAGTGTAGCACGCACTCCCAAAGCACCCGCAAGGTCGGGTTCCCCAACCCCTGCATAAAAAAAATGGTATTGAAAATCGTTGTTGCTATCTCTAAATACCCTGGTATACCATATATCAACATACCGATAGGATTGATAATGTGAGTGTGAACAGAACACGTGTAGCGGCCACAGGTTTAACGCATAGTAATGTGATCCTAACTCTACTTCCATAAGGGTAAAGAGACTATTATTACCAAGGGTAGTAGAGAGTATTCATCCTAGACAAAGACACACACACATCCTCCCTGTGCTGTGATCTGTGTTGTGATCCTCTCTTTAAAAGGATCATAGGGTCAGTGATGGTGATGTGTGCCAGTGGTGGACAAAGCAAGGGAGCACTTTCCCTGAGGGACCATTGACAGTAGTACACCCTACACAGATGGCTGAGTCTTAACACTGCTGGAGCCACAATGGCTTCACAGCAGGAGGCTCCTTCGGTCTTAAACAATCACGCTTGGCTCTTCCCTCCTCCAGTTACTTTTCTCTCCATTCTGTTCAAAAGGCCTATCATGACACTCATAGCCGACCGTGTCTGCTCGTCAATGAACCAGCACACCTAGTCTCTCTCGTCTTCGGAAGCACCCAGTATAATCACAAGGGTGGTTGGACTTGGCTAAAGGACCATTACGGAAATCAATAGGTTGTTGAGGATGAGCCAAGCGGAGAAAAGGAAAAGCAGCGGTCTCAGGCATTGCATCTCAGCGCTAGAGGCGTAACTACAGACCCTGCTTCACAACCGACCGTGGTTGGGAGTTTCATAGAGCGGCGCACAATTGGCCCAGCGTCGCCCAAGTCCAAGACCAAAAGGCTTCTACCCCCAAGCCATTAGACTGCTGAAAAATTAATAAAAATCGCCACCGGACAATTTACATTGACTTGACCATACACTGCTGCTACTCGCTGTTTGTTTGTTTGTTTGTTATCTATGCATAGTCACTTCGCCCCCACCTACATGTACAGATTACCTCAACTAGCCTGTACCCCCGCACACTCGGTACTGGTGCCCCCTGTACATAGCTCCATTATTGTTGTTCTTATTGAGTTACTTTTTATTATTACTTTTTATTTTAGTCTACTTGGAAAATATTTTCTTCTTCTTGAACTGCACTGTTGGTTAAGGGCTTGTAAGTAAGCATTTCACGGTAAAGTCTACACTTGTTGTATTTGGCTCATGGCTCAAGTTCGATTTGATTTGGCCGGGGTAGGCTGTCATTGTAAATAACAATTTGTTCTTAATAACTGACTTGACTAAATAAAGGTTAAATAACTATAAAAGTTATCCATTACACACGCTCACTTTTAAAGACACATACAGTGGCTCATACTTGGTCACCCCATCAAATCAATACGTCAATGACGAGTCCATTCATTCCAGTTTATCAATGCTTCACGGGTTCGAGAGACATTGGGCTAGGGGACTAGGTTGTATTGAACCAAGATAATCATGTTGATCAGGCCCAAGCTGGAGATGACAGGAGAAAAGACAAAATGGGGAAAAGAGAGGGGTGATGGAGGTAAGGAGCGGGGTATGAGGGAAAACAAGTGGAGGGTCAGGGTATACTTGGTACACTCTACAGAGAGAGACAGAGAAGGTGGCTCGCATCATGACCAGTGAGAGCAGCAAGATAGCACAATAAGTAACAGGCTCTGGGTAGGTGGAAAGGCTAGAGGTATGGAAGGGAGGTCAGGGGAGGGGATGTCTTGGGCTGCAGCACTGCTCTATGTGCATGGCAGAGGCCTCATTACCTGTACCTCACTGCATCTGCCAGTGGTTGGTTGGCAGGCGGGCAGGCAGGCAGGCAGAGAGCACCACAGGGATGCAGGGATCGACACAGAGGGAAACTAGGTCAGATCCAGCTCTCACACACATTCATAACACACACACACACAGTCAGTCTAAAGCCCTCCTCTTCCATCACTCCACCAACCAACCCCCCCAGGCCGCAGGGTAAGGAAATAAACCAAACAGAGCAGGACTCTCTACTCTCCAGCTTAAACAGTATGTGTGTGTGTGTGTTAATCTAGAAAATATTTGAGTGTGTATGTATAGGTGAGCATGTGTGTTTGGGGACTGTAGCCAAATGTAAGAATTTGTGACAATACACACACACACACACACACACACACACACACACACACACACACACACACACACACACATCCATGCGCATTGGGGAATTACATGTTGCATAACATTTACGCAGGAGAAGCAAAAACAATCTTTGCATATGTTTTTGGATGGAAAATTAGCGTTTGTATGGATGACTGGAATTGGTGCTCTGCATAGTTTTACATGACAGGAATACTATCCAATCCATAGTGTATAATGATGGAGACGGATTCATTCACGGCTAAAACAAGATGAGCTTTAAAAATACTCTCCACCCCCTTGTTTCTCATTTCCCTCAGCTTCTGTTTACCTCGTTCACAGTTTTTCTGCCTCTCTCCAGCTCTCTCCCTCCATCTCCCACCCTCTCTCTCTCCCTCCATCTCCCACCCTCTCTCTCTCCCTCCATCTCCCACCCTCTCTCTCTCTCCCCCCATCTCCCACCCTCTCTCTCTCTCCCCCCATCTCCCACCCTCTCTCTCTCTCCCCCCAGAGGAGATGAGTCGTTAGTATTCTCAGGCAGCAGTGTTATTATTGGACTAAATATCAGACAAACATGGATTGGCTGGTCGCTATGGCAACTGCATCTGCAGCACTGCACAGGGATGGAGGGAGAGGAGGAAGGAAAGAAGAAAAGGGGAGGGCGGAGTGAGAGCTAAAAACGGGGGGGGGGGGCTGGAGAGGAAGGGTGTTAGAGGGAGGGGAAGTGAGAGGGAGGGATATAGAGATAGAGGAGGAGATGAGATAGGAGGGGAGAATGACTTCCTCAAGTCTGAAATATTGGATTCAGCATAAAGGGTGACCTTGATGGGGTAGGGAGATATCACCAGCTAGCAGCACACACACAGCGCCTCTGTCTCTCTGTTTTAGTGTCTTGAATGATGATGGTGATGCCATCTCCAATTACACAGGAAAGTGCAGTACCGCACATTTGTTCACGCATTGCAGCACTTTGAATATTCCTCACGCTTCCCTCGTACTGTAACACAAACGTAATGGATCGTCTTTCTCCGGAGAAGAAAACAGATCCCGACTCATCTTCTCACGGATTCCTCCATTAAAGCTGAGCTTCAAAATCTAAAATCGCTTTCACAGAATAAAAAAGGGAAAATAATAATAATTTACTACATTTCTATAATGCTTTTCATAAGAATCTCAAAAAGGCTTGAAAAGCAAAAAACAAACAAGAAACACATCAAGTCTTTGAGCGCACGCATCCTCCAAAGATGGAGAGAGACAGCGGCTCGATCAGGTGGCTGCTGTGGCTCAGAAATGCAATTCTTTAGAAAACCATTTCAAATGTTGATGTACCGGCACTGACAGAGAGGTTTCATGCTGGAGTTGAATGGAAGAGGACAGAACCCTGATATCATGGGGTCAGACAATGATGAGGACAGCCCAATGCACAATGGGAGCAGAGGATGTTTCAGAGCAAATCGGCGATCTGCCACATAGCTGAGAAGCAACACATAATAAAATAATGTATGCCATTTCGCAGAAGCTTTTATCCAAAGCGACTTACAGTCATGCGTGCATCTCTTTCGCTCTCTGTCTCTCTCGCTCTCAACTGATCACGTAACCCTGCTGCCCTAACAAATCTGGGCCAACCTCCAATCTGTGCTACACATAACAAGGAAGTGACATGGCAGAGAGGGAGAGAGAGAACAAAGGAAGAGAAAAACACAAATAAAGATGAAGGAAGTCCACAAACTGGTGTCTTCCTACAGTATCTTTCCCTAACGGTCATAAGAGAGTGACGCCTTCCTTCTCATTATAGGGTTAGGCTGAGCCCAGAATAACATCACACACACATCATATGCTTTTTGGCTCTACATAACGGTCTCTCCCTCCATCGCCCGTGTCAATACTGTCTGGACTTTCAGTAGTCACTGTGGACAACAGCAAGACAAGCTGCCACAGAAAGCCATTTTCTGAGATCCCAGTAGATCAAACACAGCATTACACAACAATCTAGAACACTTACACAACTCAGTAGAATTTTCTCATTCGATTGGTTTCCACTGAAGCGCTATTTATAGTTTAGAAAGGGCAACAAAGTGAAAAGTTCCCATGTACTGTAAGTAGGCTTAAAGTAGATTTGTAATGGATACTGATTTTATGCATTGCTGCTTTTTCGCCGAGTTACTTATTTACCTTCACAGTTATAATTCCAGAGAGAAATGAAGTCTCAGCTAAATAAACTAACATGGAGGCCATTTTTATGACAGGTGTGAACCAAGGGGTATGTGTTAGATCCAGTGAGAAATAATTATCAGGTAACATTAAGCTGAATATTATGTAAATGTAATGTACAATGTCTTCAAATGGTATTCATACCCCTTGACTATACTGCACATTTTGTTGTGTCACTGACTGATTTCAAAATGGATAAAATATTTACACACAATACCCCATAATATCCCATAGCATGGTGGTGTCACTGTCTTGCTATGGTAATGTTTTTCACCAGCAGGGAATGGGAGACAAGTAAAGATAGAGGATACAATTAATGGAGCCAAATGCACCTGCTTCAGAGTGCAAACAACTTTAGACTGGGGCGTAAGATTTACGTTGGGAACACTTACGTAAATTAACTATTTCTGTATTTCATTGTCAATAAATTTGCTAAAAAACAACTAAAAAAAACATGTTTTCAGTTTGTCATTATGAGATATAGAGTGCAGATGGCTGAAAAAAATATTTTAAATTCAAACTAACAACATGTGGAATAAGTCAAGGGATATGAATATTTCTGATGCTACTGTACAACGCATACGGAAAGTGTTCAGACCCCTTCCCCTTTTCCACATTTAAAAAAAAACTTTACAGCCTTATTCTAAAATGGAGTAAATATTTTTTTCCCCTCATCAATCTCCACACAATACCCTATAATGACAAAGCGAAAACAGGATATTTTTTCTGAAGAACACAGTGGGCTCCATCATTCTTAAATGGAAGAAGTTTGGAACCACCAAGACTCTTCCTAGAGCTGGCTGCCCGGCCAAATTAAGCAATCGGCAGAGAAGAGCCTTGGCCAGGGAGGTGACCAAGAACCCGATGGCCACCCTGACATAGCTCCAGAGTTCCTCTGTTGAGATTGGAGAACCTTCCAGAAGGACAACCTTCTTTGCAGTACTCCACCAATCAGGCCTTTATGGTAGATTGGCCAGATGGAAGCCACTCTTCAGTAAAAGGCACATGACAGCCCGCTTGGAGTTTGCCAAAAGGTGCCAGGTAACATGGTGGTGGCAGCATCATGCTGTGGGGATGTTTTTCAGCGGCAGGGACTGGAACACTAGTCAGGATCGAGAGAAAGATTAACGGAGCTAAGTACAGAGAGATCCTTGATGAAAACCTGCTCCAAAGCACTCAGGACCTCAGACTGGGGGCGAAGGTTCACCTTCCAAAAGGACAACGAACGACCCTAATTCGACTAATGAGTTGCTGATCAAGAACGATATCTATGTTTGTGTGTGTGCTAGTGTGTGAGACTGTGCTATCCACATCTGTGTGTGTGTGTGTGACAGATGTAGAGCGTCTCTCCCCCTCTGTCCCAGGAGTGAAGCGTGTGTGGTGTGGTGTGCTGCAGTAGCAGTGGCTGCCTGGTGCGAGCTGTGTGGGGTGCACGTCAATACAGCAGAGGTCTGGGCTAAATATAGACTAGAGCCCATGCAAGCTTTCACAGTGGAGCAGCACATCTCCTTAAACATTGCATGTCTCCTCTTCTGAGATGGAGGGAGGGGGGAGAGAGGAGGGGGGATAGAGGAGGAGGGAGGAGAGAGGAGGAGGGAGGAGAGGGGGCAGAGGGGAGGAGGGAGGAGAGAGGAGGAGGGAGGAGAGAGGAGAGAGGGCAGAGGGGTGGGGGGAAAGAATGACAGATTGGTGGGGACAGAGAAAGAAAGAGGAAGAACGAGAGAAAAAGAGCTGGAGAGATGGGAAGAGAAACAGATATAGGGAAAGAGGTGAGAGGAAGAGAGAGGGTGCAAAGAGAGAGAGGGAGTTACAAAGAAGAGGGATGACAATAGGGGAATGACAAAAAAGGGAAAAAGGTTGAGAAAGAAGAATGAGAAGAGTGAGGGAGGAAGTGAGGCCATGGGGATATAAAAGCCTCTGGACTATTCGTGAGTTTCTAAACAACTGTGGCGCGTCACAGGGGATAAGAGGGTTAACGTGGAGCAGAATTCGCAGTGTCTGTTTTAACTCTCAACAGATTTGGCCATGACGCCTTTTGACAAGCTACTCCTAAAATGTGACAGTGTTGGCATTTTTTTTTTTTTTTAACTTGTCAAGTCGCAAATTCAAATCTAAAAAGCAGACTTTTGAGGGGACAAATTTTGAAAACCCCCAGGAAAACAAGATGCCATTTTGTAAGTTGGAACCTAAACAGAGTTATTTGGAATGGGGCTTAGGCTCAATGACACGGTCACACCGTTTTTCCAATGCTGTACATTTGGAGGATAAAAAGCCAGCCATTGACACTAGGTCCCTGTGTGTGTTGTAAACTGCTACAGAGCTCTGCATTGTGTGGGCTGTGCACCACGCTCAAGTGGAGATAAAGGTTAAATCTACATCTACCGACACACCACACACACACACACGGCCTTTTCTTGTGCCCATGTTTCACTGTGATGGATGGGCTTCTATAGGAAGCACATGGAGAGTCAATAAGAGGGACCCTTGCCATCTGTCACTGTGAGCCTGTATACAATGAGACAAGATATCGTTGAAGATGGGCCGTGTTCAGGCACATTCACACACAGATCAGACCAGTTTTAGACCAGACCAAGGATATAATAAAGCAGCATGGCTTAAAAATAATCTTGGTTAACCCAGAACTAAGGTTCACGTAATTGGTCAGCTGCTCGATTAAGTCCCAAATCCGTAAATGTTAAGGGAAGTGGCACGAGGAGCTCCACCCTCTCTCTTTTCAAAGTCACGGGCCGAATGTCCCCTCCCCTTCTGAAATTCAAAAAATGCAAACACCTTCGAAAACCGGGAGTTTCCCCCCAAATAACCAGTGAGGAAAAACCCAAACACTGAAACTATGCTGCTCTAATTCTCACATCCCATTCAGTCCCGGCAGATTCTCTCGGTTTACGCGCAGGATCTTTCCACGAGAGATCAGCTTAAATATAATGTATGCCGCAAATCATCTATCATACATTACTGAATTAAATTATCACACAAGCCCCAACTTAAAGCGCAGTAAAATGATCACAATGATGCCTTGCCCGTTTTCTCCATTCTCCTATATCCACTTAAAGATCATTTTAAAAGCAGGACAGTATGCTATAATTTTACATGTACAGTACCCTATCACATGGGGCCGTATAGCAGTTCCAATCTGCTACCTGTGTAGTTTTTCCAGGGGTTGACCGAAGGGACAGTAAGTAATAATGTACTTCTCGCCGCAATATGTGGGAGACACACAGCTGGTCTGTATAATAATCTCCACCGTCTGCACCATGCACTTCTCTGGGAGAATGCGCCACACAAGGAGGTACTGGACTTTGCTTTGAGGAGAGGTACTGCATAGTTTGCTCCCAGCACATACATACAGTATATTTTACTGTCGACAGACACACAACATCGCACACATGTAAAGACAGAAGCACGCAGGCAGGCAGATAGACAGAACGAGAAGTAGAAAGACCTGCCCGACTCACCCAACGGACTTACCCACTGACCCGACCGTCCAACACAGACAGACAGGCAGACAAACACATGCATGCCACACACACACACACACAGGTTACCTTTTGAAGTGGCTGAGAAGGGTGCCCACCAGCTCTCCGATGCGGCTGTCCCCAGCAGGCACCATGCCCTGTAGACACACCACTAGGTCCCTGCTGTCCTTAGTGTGGAACACCACCAGCTGATCCTTACCTGGGGACACACTCACCCCCGTCACCTTAGAGGACAGAGAGAGAGAGAGGACACACGGGCAAGCGCACACACACAGACAAGCATACACACGTGCACACACATACAGACAAAACACCACGGGAGTTTGAGTTAGCATGGCTCAATGGACACAGCAATAGACTAGGGGTTCTCACACTGAATTAAAACTGTAATCCGTCATCCGTCATTTACTTGCTAAGGAACGGGTGCAGGGGGATTCTGACATGGTCCTATATAGTGATGGGGGAAAACTTGATACAGTTACATATCGGGATATTATTTTTGATGATATATTGTATTGTATTTTTTTGATAATATCGCAATCTTATTTTTGTGCTAGTTGGTGTACCTGTACCAAAACTCATAGCTTGTTCTCCATCTTTTGAAATTTGTTTTCAGCACTTTTATTTCCATGACTGATCAAAACTCATTTTCTCATGTGCTCTCTTGTCCCTCTGCAGCAGACATATGGTGAGCAATATGTTTGGAACATAAAAACGCAATACAATCCCACTATTGAATCACAATACATAGAATCGTGAGAATCGCAATACATATCGTATTGGCACCGAAGTATTGTGATAATATCGTATCTTGAGGTCCCCGGCAATTCCCAGCCCTAGTCCTTCACAGACTGCAATGGACGACTAAAACCCCAAGGTTCTGTGTGCAATGTTTGTCTGCTTCAAGGGTTAAATGGTCCTGATAATGTTTTATTTTATTTTTTTTACCAAACATAACATCTCTAAGGAAGATAATGAGAAGTAGAGTTTATTGTGCATCTGCTTGGAATTACTCTTTTTCAATTCCTTCCCTTTTTCCTACACCCTTCCCACGCGAGTCCAGGTCCCATTGAGCACAGTGTAGACCATGGAAACAGCCAGGGGATTCAGACACATTATCCCCTCAGCCCAGAACTGCATGGGCACCATACTGGGAGAAAAAGAATCATTATTCAATCTCCATCAGGTTAAGTAAATGTGACACAGCCACCACGGCACCACACATCGAGGTGTGAACAACAGCTAGCTGCTTTACCAATAGCTAAATAACAGAATGCGAAATGAGCCCCGTGGTTAGAAACGATTTCAACAGGTATACCCCAACACCACATGCTTGTGTTCATGAGAGCAGTTTACGAGGGTCAGGTTACATGTGCAGTACATGAAAGGGTTAATTGATCGAAACAAGCCTTGTTTCTTTTTAATGAGTGTTCGAGTTCTCATAGCGATACTGATGGTACTGCAGCGAGTGTCCTGTTCGGTACACCTTTGGTCTATTCTTGAGGGAGACGAGTCTGTCGTTATGTAACACAGACGAATCCCAGTGTTTTCCACAAACACATGGAGTAGTCAGCCAAATAGAAAAAGTAGCCAGCCAGGCAGAACAAGCTCTATTTTGCTGGCCTCTGGTACATTCTAATGCTAGATTGTATTTTGAATGAGCAACTACCAGGAAATAACACTGATCACATTCTTTCCACGCTTTACAGTGTTATTTTAATCAGCTGTTGTAAAATATGATATACTGTAAAGCACAGGAAAAACTTAATTTTCACTGCACTTTTAAAAGAATCCTGTATGAGTCTGTCGACTTCCAAAGGTTTCAAGCTTCTTTTCATGAGGCATTTTCTCAGCCATCTGTAATACAGGTATGATTGAAGAAAACAGCAGATGTCAACACTTTGATTAAATCTGTAGACCTACAGATTTACGTGGCCAAACGTATGTGGACAGGGGCTCGTCGAACATCTCATTCCAAAATCATGAGCATTAATATAGAATAGGTCCCCCCTTTTGCTGCTATAACAGCCTCCACTCTTCTGGGAAGGCTTTCTACTCGATGCTGCAGGGACTTGCTTCCATTCAGCCACAAGAGCATTCGTGAGGTCGGGCATTGATGTTGGGCGATTAGGCCTGGCTCGCAGTCGGCGTTCCAATTCATCACAAAGGTGTTTGATGGGCTTGAGGTCAGGGCTCTGTGCAGGCCAGTCAAGTTCTTCCTCACCAATCTTGACTAATAATTTCTGTATGGACCTCGCTTTGTGCATGGGGGCATTGCCATGCTAAAACAGGAAAGAGCCTTCCCCAAACTGTTAACACATATTTGAATGCACAGAATCGTTTAGAATGTCATTGTATGCTCGAGCATAACAATTTCCCTTCACTGGAACTAAGGGGCCTAGCCTGAACCATGAAAAACAGCCCCAGACCATTATTCCTCCTCCACCAAACTTTACAGTTGGAACTACGCATTGGGGCATGTGGCGTTCTCCTGGCTTCCGCCAAACCCAAATTCCTCACTCCAGAGAATGCGTTTCCACTGTTTCAGAGTCCAAAGGTGGCGAGCTTTACACCACTACAGCCAATGCTTGGCATTGCGCATGGTGAGCTTAGGCTTGTGTGCGGCTGCTCGGCTGCTCGGCCATGGAAACCCATTTCATGAACCTCCCGACGAACAGTTATTGTGCGGATGTTGTTTTCAGAGGCAGTTTGGAAGTCGATAGTGAGTGTTGCAACCGAGGACAGAAAATGTTTACCACTTTGCGGCTGAGCTGTTGTTGCCCCTAGACGATTTCACTTCACAATAACTGCACTTACAGTTGACTGTGGCAGCTCGAGTAGGGCAGAAATTTGACGAACGGACTTCTTGGAAAGGTGTCATCCTATGACAATGCCACATTGAAAGTCACTGAGCTCCTCAGTACGGACCATTCTACTGCTAATGTTTTTCTATGGAGATCGCATGGCTGTGTGCTCGATTTTATACAGCTGTCAGCAACAGGTGTGGCTGAAATAGCTGAATCCACTCATTTGAACGGGTGTCCACATACTTCAATATCTTTGAAATTAATCCCAACCTAAGCATTTCATGACTGGGAATACAGATAGATGCATTTATCGGTCACAGATACCTTAAACAAATTATAAGGGCGTTGATAAGAAAACCAGTCAGTATCTGGTGCGACCACCATTTGCCTCATGCAGCACGACACATCTCCTTCACATACATTTGATCAGGTTGTTGATTGTGGCCTGTGGAATGTTGTCCCATTCCTCTTCAATGGCGGTGCCGAATCTGTGAAATGTCTGGTGAGTATGCAGGACATGGAAGAACTGGGACATTTTCAGCTTCCAGGATTTGTGTACAGATCCTTGCGACATGGGGCCATGCATTATCATGCTGAAACATGAGGTGATGGCGGCGGATGAATGGCACGACAATGGGCCTCAGGGTTTGTATACAGTATCTCTGTGCATTCAAATTGCCATCAATAAAATACAATTGTGTTCAATGTCCGTAGCTTATGCCTGCCCATGGCATAACCCCACCTCCACAATGGGGCACACGATGACATCAGCAAACCTCATGCCATACTTGTGTCTGCCATCTTCCCAGTACAATTGAAACTGTGATTCATCCAGCATGCCAGTGGCCATAGAAGGTGAGCATTTGCCCACTGAAGTCGGTTAAGACACCGAACTGCAGTCAGGTCAAGAACCTGGTGAGGATCACAAGCACAAAAGATGAGAATTCCCTGAGATGGGTTCTGACAGTTTATGAAGAAAATATTTGTTTGTGCAAACCCACAGTTTCATCAGCTGACCGGGTGGCTGGTCTCAGACGATTCCGCGGGTGATAAGGCCGGATTTGGAGGTCCTGGGCTGGCGTGGTTACACATGGTCTGCGATTGTGAGGTCGTTTGAATGTACTGCTAAACGGTGTTGGAGGCAGCTTATGGTAGAGAAATTAACTATCAATTCTCTGGCAACAGCTCTGGTGAACATTACTGCAGTCAGCATGGCAATTGTGGGCTCCCTCAAAACTTGAGACATCTGTGGTATTGTGTTGTGTAACGAAACTGCACATCATAGTGGCCTTTTATTGTCCCCAGCACAAGGTGCACCTTTGTAATGAGCATGCTGTTTAATCAGCTTCTTGATATGCCACACCTGTCAGGTGGATAGATTATCTTGGCAAAGGACAAAATGCTCACTAACAGGGATGCAAACAAATATGTGCACAAAATCTGAGAGAAATAAGCTTTTGTGTGTCTAACATCTCTGGGATCTTTTATTTCAGCTCACTGTACATGTTGTGTTTCTATATTTTGTCGGTGTATCTAGAACGGCCAGTCCAAAATTGCTTTAAAATTATGTCATGGAAATAATTGCATTGTATTAATTGCATTCAATTTTGCTTCTAAAGTATGTAATTTTGAGAATATTTGAAAATAGGACTCTGCCCCTTTAAGACAAACGTTCCAAAAGAGACATCAACATGGATACAGTAGGCTAGCCAATACGAATGCTAGGTGTATTTGTATAGTTTTCTTTTTGCAGACTATCAACAGTGGTCAGAATATTGCTAATATGTTCGTTTTATAAATCACTTTCCATAAAATAAATAAGCTCAGCGAGTAGATTGATGGGCACTTTTACTGCTCTGGATAGCTCGATCCCGCGTGTGCTGTGTGAAGGCATCAACTCATGTACTGCTCGAGAAGTTGTGCCTCGCGGGAGCGTTGTGGTTTTTGAATGAATGGCCAATCATATTGCTCAAATACAAATAGCTTGACATTTATGAGTGTAGTCTTCAACGGTTTTCAATGGTAGACTGCAACAGAGAAGGTAAATGTTGAATTGGAATGCAAAAAGTGCTGAAAAGTTACTGGCCCTGTCGGTCAAGACGGACAACATCCACTGGCCCGACGACATTTTTTTTTTTAAAGTATTTTATTTTTGCATTTTCCAATTAAGAACATTCAAAACAAAAGTGAAAAGATATTAGACAACGATAGGACAAAGTGACAGTAACAGGCGAACGTAACAAAAATAAATTATAATTATAATTATATAAACAAACATACAATAATAAAAAAATAAAAAATAACGAGACATTGGATCACCTGCCGTAGGCTACATATTATACATTATGTGTGAAACATTATGTGAGGATTATATATAGATTCAATCAATGAGATGTGGGGGGAGATTCTCCATATAGTCAATAAAAGGTTGCCAAATTCTGTAAAATGTCTTTAACTTATTCCTCAAGCAGTAAGTGATTTTCTCCAAAGGGATACAACTATTAACTTCCAAAAGCCACATTGCAACTGGCAGGGAGGAATCCAATTTCCATTTCAAGGCAATACATTTCTTGGTAATCGCTAGCAATATTTCTGTTAGCTTTATAGTATGGCTTTGCCTAAGATTGGTGTTAGTAAAGTTACCCAGTAGACAGACCTCCGGGTCTAAAGGGAATGCAACCCCGTGAATTGAGGATATGGTATCGCATACCCCCTGCCAGAAACCGTGTAGTTTTGAACACTGCCAAGTGGAATGGAGGAATGTTCCTTCATCTGAGCCATATCTAAAACATAGGGAGGAGATATCTGGGTTGAACTTGTGCAGTCTAGATGGGGTGATATAGAGCTGATGAAGGAAATTAAACTGGATCAGTCTGTATCTGGAGTTCAATGTGGATATAACCCCATCCCTGCATATGTCACTCCATAGATCCTCATCAAGATCAATACCCAGATCTTTCTCCCATCTAAGTCGGGGTTTATCTAGCCCAGGCAGTGTTAGTCCTGACATAAGAGCATTGTAAACACGGGAAATGGTCTTGAACAGTGGTTGGTCTGCGTGGCAGAGTTGTTCAATCAAATCAAATTTTATTTGTCACATACACATGGTTAGCAGATGTTAATGCGAGTGTAGCGAAATGCTTGTGCTTCTAGTTCCGACAATGCAGTAATAACCAACAAGTAATCTAACTAACAATTCCTAATCTACTGTCTTATACAGAGTGTAAGGGGATAAAGAATATGTACATAAGGATATATGAATGAGTGATGGTACAGAGCAGCATAGGCAAGATACAGTAGATGGTATCGAGTACAGTATATACATGTGAGATGAGTATGTAAACAAAGTGGCATAGTTAAAGTGGCTAGTGATACATGTATTACATAAGGATGCAGTCGATGATATAGAGTACAGTATATACGTATGCATATGAGATGAATAATGTAGGGTAAGTAACATTATATAAGGTAGCATTGTTTAAAGTGGCGAGTGATATATTTACATCATTTCCCATCAATTCCCATTATTAAAGTGGCTGGAGTTGAGTCAGTGTCAGTGTGTAGGCAGCAGCCACTCAATGTTAGTGGTGGCTGTTTAACAGTCTGATGGCCTTGAGATAGAAGCTGTTTTTCAGTCTCTCGGTCCCAGCTTTGATGCACCTGTACTGACCTCGCCTTCTGGATGATAGCGGGGTGAACAGGCAGTGGCTTGGGTGGTAGATGTCCTTGATGATCTTTATGGCCTTCCTGTAACATCGGGTGGTGTAGGTGTCCTGGAGGGCAGGTAGTTTGCCCCCGATGATGCGTTGTGCAGACCTCACTACCCTCTGGAGAGCCTTACGGTTGAGGGCGGAGCAGTTGCCGTACCAGGCGGTGATACAGCCCGCCAGGATGCTCTCGATTGTGCATCTGTAGAAGTTTGTGAGTGCTTTTGGTGACAAGCCGAATTTCTTCAGCCTCCTGAGGTTGAAGAGGCGCTGCTGCGCCTTCTTCACGATGCTGTCTGTGTGAGTGGACCTATTCAGTTTGTCTGTGATGTGTATGCCGAGGAACTTAAAACTTGCTACTCTCTCCACTACTGTTCCATCGATGTGGATAGGGGGGTGTTCCCTCTGCTATTTCCTGAAGTCCACAATCATCTCCTTAGTTTTGTTGACGTTGAGTGTGAGTTATTTTCCTGACACCACACTCCGAGGGCCCTCACCTCCTCCCTGTAGGCCGTCTCTTCGTTGTTGGTAATCAAGCCTACCACTGTTGTGTCATCCGCAAACTTGATGATTGAGTTGGAGGCGTGCGTGGCCACGCAGTCGTGGGTGAACAGGGAGTACAGGAGAGGGCTCAGAACGCACCCTTGTGGGCCCCAGTGTTGAGGATCAGCGGGGAGGAGATGTTGTTACCTACCCTCACCACCTGGGGCGGCCCGTCAGGAAGTCCAGTACCCAGTTGCACAGGGCGGGGTCGAGACCCAGGGTCTCGAGCTTGATGACGAGCTTGGAGGGTACTATGGTGTTGAATGCCGAGCTGTAGTCGATGAACAGCATTCTCACATAGGTATTCCTCTTGTCCAGATGGGTTAGGGCAGTGTGCAGTGTGGTTGAGATTGCATCGTCTGTGGACCTATTTGAGCGGTAAGCAAATTGGAGTGGGTCTAGGGTGTCAGGTAGGGTGGAGGTGATATGGTCCTTGACTAGTCTCTCAAAGCACTTCATGATGACGGAAGTGAGTCTAGGTGACATCTTAGGTAGGTTTCATTGTCCCTTGAGAGTCACCCTAATAAAGTTTTGTAGTTGTAGGTAGCTAAAGAAGTCCCTGTTAGGCAAGTGGTATTTCTGTTTCAGCTGATCAAAAGACATAAGAACTCCCTCCTCGTAACAATGTTCCAGAAGAGTGATCCCCTTATCAGACCATGGTCTAAAGTTACTATTCTGGAAAAACATAGGGATCAATCTATTGTTCCATAAAGGGGTTTTAGGGGAAAGGAATCCCCCTCGTCCGAACAGCTCATGCAGTTTGCACCATGCCAGGACAGAATGTATGATTAAAGGGTTGTCTGTGATGGTTTTTATAGATTTTCTGTCCCATTTGTAAAACAAATCTGCCCCAGTGTCATCATTTACCTCAAGCTTTTCAATGTTCAACCATGAGGGAGAGGGACCCTTGTCAAACCTCTGAGCCAAAAACCTAGACTGTGCAGCCCAGTAGTACATTCTAAAATTGGGGAGGTTTAAGCCCCCTTGACTGTAATCAAGGGTCAGTTTATCCAGGCCAACCCTAGGGGTTTTGCCGTGCCAGATAAACCGTCTGGTCAGCTTGTCGAGAGAGGAAAAAATGCTGCGGGAACAGGGATAGGGAGAGATTGAAACAGATATAGAAACCTGGGCAGGACATTCATTTTAATTACATTGATTCTACCCAGTAGAGTGAGAGGTAAGTCCATCCATTTACAAAGGTCAACCTCCACCTTTTGCAACAAACTGGCCAGATTGAGTTTATAGAGGTTGTTCAGATTACCATCCACCATTATGCCCAAATATGTGAAGCCCATAGGCGACCATCTGAAAGGAAACTTGTGCTTGATGGTATGATGGTCAAAGACAGACAACGGTAAGATTTCGCTTTTATCAAGATTGACCTTATATCCAGAGAAAGAACTATAACACTGTAGTAGGATCTGCAAGTGAGAGAGGGAGTGTTCTGGGTTTGTTAGAAATAAGACAAGGTCGTCCGCAAAGAGTGATAATTTATGGGTATGGGGGCTCACCTCAAAGCCATGTATGTCAGGGCACGTTCTAATAGCCTCAGCCAACGGTTCGATGGCGAGGGCAAAGAGGTGGGGGCTAATTGGGCAACCTTGTCTGTTCCCCATATAAAGAGGGAAAGAGGAGGAAGTAATCCCATTGGTAGCAATCCTAGCTTTAGGAGATTTGTAGAGTGATTTTATCAAATTTACAAACACGGTACCTAAACCGAACTTTTCCAAGACGCGAAAGAGGTATGGCCATTCAACCCTATCAAAGGCCTTTTCAGCGTCGAGGGAGACTGCGACACTAGGTATTTTGTTTTTGTTAGCAAGGTGAATTATATCAAAGAACCTTCTGAGATTGTTGGAGGACAATCTATTAATTATGAAGCCAGTTTGATCTGGGTTGACCAACAGGGGAAGACATGACTCCAGTCTCTTAGATAGCATCTTGGTGACCAGTTTACAATCTGTGTTAAGGAGAGAGATTGGTCTATAGGAGGCGCACTTTAGCGGGTTTTTCCCTTTCTTGTGGATTACAGTAATCACTGCTTGAGAGAAGGACTCTGGAAAGCAGTTGTCTTCTCTGGCTTTTTTAAGTACCTCCATAAGGTAGGGGACCAACAGCTCCCTAAATTCTTTATAGAACTGGAGGGAAGCCATCCTCCCCAGGAGATTTATTAGAAGGTAGGGATTTAATGGCCCCCAACAATTCAGGAACTGAGAAGTGTTCACTCAGGCGCTCGCTGACTTCCCCTGACAGGCATGGGAGGTTGAGAGAGGAGAGAAAGGAGTCTATCTCTGATAGATCATCGCTTGATTGGGAAGTGTAAAGGTCTTCATAGTATTTCTTAAAAGTATTATTAATTTCAGTAGGGTCGAAGGATATCTCTTTAGTAAGAGTTTCTATGGCATTAATTGTCCTCTTACTTTCCTCTGCTTTCAGTTGCCATGCCAATACTTTGTGAGCTTTCTCTCCAAGCTCATAATAATGCTGTTTTGATTTAGTGATGGCCCTCTCAACTTGATATGTGTTCAGAATATTATATTTAAGTTTTTTATTTACCAAAAGCCTGTATAGATCTTTAGTCGGGCCTCTTTGGTAGGTTCTCTCTAGCTCAGAGATTTCAGATTCAAGGGCAATCAGTTCCGCACCGTGTTTTTTCTTCAGCCCTTTAGTATAGGAAATAATCTGTCCCCTCAGATAGGCCTTCAATGTGTCCCAAAGAATGAAGCTGTCAGGAGCAGAGGGTTTGTTTGTCAAAGTAAAAATATTGATCTGCTCTTTGATGAATGCACAAAATTCAGGTTGCTTTAGAAGTGTAGGATTTAGTCTCCATCTATATGCTCCATTTACCTTGGTAGGAATGGAGATTGATAATACCAGAGTAGAATGGTCACTAAGCAATCTGAGGAGATACTCGACATCTAACACTCTATGAAACAGTTGTGTCGAAAGTAAAAACGTTATCTATGCATGTGTGTGTCTTGTGTGGGTGTGAATAAAAAGAGTAGTCCCTATCCTGTGGGTGCAACTGTCTCCAGATGTCTAGTAAATTGAGATCTTTCATGAATGACATGGTGAGCTTGCCGACTTTGGGAAGAAGTGAGGGTTTATCAGAAGACCTATCAAGAACTGTATCTAAGCAAAAATTAAAATCTCCTCCAACCAGTAGCCATCCTGGTGGTGCTTGAGCAACCTGAAGGAAGACATTCTGAATAAACATATGGTCATCGAAGTTAGGAGCATAAATATTCAATAGGGTCCAAGACTCTGAAAACATATGCCCCTGCACCAAAACAAACCTGCCAGAGGGATCAGAGATGGTGTTGTTGACGCAGAAGGGGATGTGTCTACTTATCAAAATTGCAGTTCCTCTTGCTTTGGAGTTAAAAGAGGATGCAAAAACTTGTCCTACCCATTCCCTCTTCAATTTCTTGTGTTCACTGGCTGTAAGATGTGTTTCTTGTAAAAATACAATGTCAGTCTTTAATTTCTTAAGGTATGTATAGACTCTTTTAAAATCGGGCTGTTAAGACCTTTTACGCTGAATGTGACATATTTTAGTGGATTAAGCATAGGTTGGGTTTCAAATATGTAATTGAATAGAAATCTATCATATGCAGATAATTAGGAAATGTTTCAACTTTGGTTTGAGCACAAAAGTGACCTGTGTGTCACTTTAGGAAGGAAACAATAAACATAGAAAAAGGAAGAAAAAAATAATAAAAATCCCACCCACCCCGATTGTCAGACTAGAACAACAGTCCCAACAATCAAACATGAATACACTTGTAGAGATACGTTGCTGCTCGCTTTCCATCTTGCTCTTACTAGCTAAACCTTGGCGTAAACTAAAACCTGCAAGCTCTCTAAATTGAAAACAAACGTTGTGAATAGATAGTTATGGCTGAATATTTACTGCCCACGGTAAGGGATGCTTGAGTCTCTTTACGAAAGATTAACATAAATGAGGGGGAAAGCAGTGTGTGCCTAAGCCCACTTATTGCTACGCCCAGTAGATATGGACTAAACCAAAATATACTCTCCTGTAAATGTAATAGAACTCACCCCGGGAAGATATGGTTAGTTGAAAATGTACAAATCAATTAAAGTGGCCGGGAGATACCAGCAGTTCAATCCGGATAAGAGAAAACAAACGAACTGCGTTTTATCCCCCAGAAAGATCGTCCTGGCTCAGACGTTGCTCAGTTCTTTGAGAAAAGTGTTCACTTCTCCCGGTGTATTGAAGAGATGGCTTCGGCCTTTGTACTGAACTTTCATCCGCGCAGGGTGGATGAGGTAGCCGGTGATGTTCTTCTCCTTCAGTGCTTTGGAGGCAGGTCTGAACTGCTTGCGGCGTCTGGCGAGATCCGCGCTCATATCTGGGAAAAGGCTGACCCTCTTTCCATCGATGGTGATGTCCCCTTTGGCTCTTGCGAGTTGCAGTATCTTCTCTCTGTCTTTGAAACGGAGGAACCTGATCAGGATGGTTCGTGGGGGCTCATTTGGCCGGGGTTTCGGCGCTGATGTTCTGTGGGCGTGTTCGATTTCCAGCGGTTTGGTGAAGTTGATTATGCCTAGGACCTCCGGGATCCATTGAGTGAAGAAACGGACCGGGTCACGGCCCTCGCTGTCTTCATTCAATCCCACCACACGGATATTACTACGTCTACTCTGGTTTTCCATCTGATCTACTTTGTTTTTGAGGTAGGCATTGTCCTTTTGCAGTTGTGTCAAGACCTGGTCATGTCTAGCGATGGTATCTTCAACTGTGCTAATGCGCAACTCTGCCTCAGTCGTTCTCAAAAGGAGATCATTCATGGAGGATTTCAGGTCGTCAATGGAGGAATGGAGTTCAGCCGATTTCTTATCGATTTTCAGAGAAAGACCTCTGTTACCATCCTGAATTTCCCGGAGGAGAGTAGCCAGCATGTCGGCAGGCTCGCAAGAGGCTGCTGAGAGCAACAGTCTGGAACTGTCGTCTGAGTTATGAGGGCTAATGCTAATCTTGCTAGCTGTAGCGTTATCGTTATCTTGGGAATCAACGACGTTTTGGTCGTCCTTCTTGCCTCTCGGTCGGGGGTCCATGGCTCTTTGGGAAGGTAAGTACTTGACAATTTATCAGCCGATGTTAGAATATTGTTTCAACGTTGTTATTTAGGTAAAAATAGAATAACTTTGAAGAGCTCGGTTTGTCAACGTCTGCTCAGCTCCGCATCACGTGCTCAGCCCGACGACATGTTTTTACAGGCCGCGGGCCAGCAGGCCATCGTTAATGTCGAAACCTGTAAACAAAAGAAAAATAAATGAACGTGCCAGAAAAAAAAAATGGGCTTAGTGGATTGTTACCACATTATACGGGACGTGCGAGTTCAAGCTCTCTCCCTCTGTGTAAAGAAATTTGACTGCAACCACAGCGGGAGGGGAGTTCCATACTGTCTGTATTGTGTGTTATGTCATTCTCTACCCCTCTGCGTACCAGTAGTGTTTCCCGGTCATCGCTCACTTTGTGACTGACAGGCATCTGTCCTCCTATCAAAAGATGTATATGGTTCACTGTAGCGGGAGAGGGCTTGGCAGACTCTTTTTCTGACTAGCAAATTGGAAAATCCCTACGAGATAGAGATTAATAGAGAGAGAGATGAAGAGAGAGAGAAATACACTGCAAAACAAATATGGAGCAAGAGGAAAGGGGAGGAGGTGAAGGGTACATCCACACGTCCATGAGACAAGCTTTGGCAACTTGCCTCTAGTGGGATCCCCAGTCAGCCAGCAATCAATCTTTACTAACACATTACATTCCCATTTAGCACCTCTAAATTAAAGGATCAATATATTGCACTACTTTACTGTACTCTATGACAAGTAAGTAATATTCTATCTAGGAGAGAAGGAATCAAGGGAAAGAACGCATGGTTGGAGAAATGGAGAGAGGGAGTAAGATTCAGGAATAGAAATAGTGAAATAGAGTGACAAAGGAAAGACCAAAAAGCTTTATTGGAAAGTGGACAGCACACATGTTGCAGCCAGGCGATTTGTGAACATACCTGAACAATACCAGACATCAGCTGATCTGCCCTTCCGCACAATCGCCATGCCAACTACGTCTATTGCAAAGTTGGCATGACAGCGGCAGAGGCAGATTTTTTTTAACCTTTATTTAACCAGGCAAGTCAGTTAAGAATAAATTCTTATTTTCAATGAATGCCTAGGAACAGTGGGTTAACTGCCTGTTCAGGGGCAGAACGACAGATTTGTACCTTGTCAGCTTGGGGTTTTGAACTTGCAACCTTTTGATTACTAGTCCAACGCTCTCACCACTAGGCTACCCTGCCGCCCCATAGCAAAGGATGGTGTCTGGTATAGAGGTTGCGTCTCAAATGGCATCCTATTCCCTACGTAGTGCACCACCTTTGACCAGAGCCCTATGGACTATATAGGGAATAGGGTGCCATTTGGGATGGAATCAATGCCTTTGGTTCCAGCAGGGGTAGAAAATAAGCAGAAGGGTAGCCAAGGTTTAGTAGGGCAGCAACATTGCTGGCTTGCTAATCAACAGCCGCTAACTGCCTTTCCCCTCCATCCGACCTTCCAGTAATCAATGGCTCCTGCTCATGCCTCGCCGGCTCCCCTAGCAACGATAAGTCTCCATCTTCATCGACTCGCTCACCTTGACCAGTTCTCTCACCCCTATCTCAAGGCCATCAGACTGTTAAACAGCCATCACTAGCACAGACTGCTGCTGCCTACATACAGACTTGAAATCATTGGCCACTTTAATAAATGGAACACTAGTCACTTTAATAATGCCACTTTAATAATGTTTACATATCTTTCATTACTCATCTCATTTGTATATACTGTATTCTATACTATCTATTGCATTTTAGTCTATGCCGCTCTAACATTGTTCATCCATATATTTATATTCATATATTCTTATTCCATTCCTTTACTTAGATTTGTGTGTGTTAGGTATTTGTTGTCGAATTGTTAGATATTACTTGTTAGCTATTCCTTGTTAGATATTGCTGCACTGTCGGAACTAGAAGCACAAGCTACACTCGCAATAACATCTGCTAACCATGTGTATGTGGCCAATAACGTTTGATTTGATGACATTTAGTATAATGGATTATTTCATCATGCGTATGGTGGGATGCAGTTACAATATGATGGTGTTGTGTCTGTGACTATCATTAAATGTGAAGACTTATTTTAGCAAATCAATTCTCTGTCTCATTTAACTTTGATTAACTAAGAAGTCGGGGCACACCACGGGAAAATGTTGTTTATAGAGTGTCAATTTCACTAATATAACTCTTCAGATATTTTCATATCTTATCGATTAGTCATTCTCATTAATGTATTATTATTACCTCTCCAGCAAACTCTTGGATATCTGCACAAACCCTGGCCTAAATCATGAATAAGGGATATAAAAATTGGCTTAATTATTTATTTACTAACTAACTAAATAATGACACAGAATTACATTAAACAAACAAACGGTAGGTATTTGGGTTACTACATGATACAAAGAAAAAGTCCCTAGCGGACGAAGCCGATATGAAGGCTTGGTAGACAAAGGAAAGGGGTGGGGATTGAGAAAGAGGAGAAAAGACCAAATGGATTCACTACACACAGTTGATAATTATATTAATTGAAATGCTAATCCTTTGCACATGAACGGCTGCTCATTCGAGAATAATTGCTATGTATATATTCATGCCCGTATGTCGTTGTTGTCTTCTCTGTTGGAATTCAGTTCATCAGAGAGTCTCTAGTTAACTTCCCCAGAAGTCACAATGCCCTTCCTTGCTCTTATTCTGTAGTGATTGAGAGTCTCAGAGTTGAACCATTTCCAGCCGTGTAGCCAACACTGGTCTTGTGGTTTTAAACCATTTGTCAGCCATGTAGCCACTGCTGCACGCTGACTGGTCTCATGTACATTTTGTGGGTTTTATACTCTTTTGAGAAAAGGGTGGTCCATGACACCAACATAATGTCTGGGCTCACGGGGGTGTGGCCACTGACTAGTTAAAACTAAACAAGTATCTCATTTAGAAAGCCAACATGACACATAGTTTCATATTTAATCATATATTTTACACAACATTCAGGTAGAAAACTAATAACTGAGAAATGTACACTTCCAAAGCTACCGTTATTCTGTGCTACCGTCCTTCCTAATGTCACAAAATAAAAAACAACTTTGACAGGATTGTTCTTTAAAATACCTACGGACCATTCCCACATTCTGAAAAAGATAAATATAGTTTAATCCTCCAATTTTGGGGATTGGGAGTTGAACAAAGAGAAGCTCTTTGTTCCATAGGTTTATTTCCCCTCTCTTTCTGCATGACCAGGGGAGAGAGTCTCTGCCAGGAATTTATGACCTATCATAAAGTCATAAAACTTGTGGTGGGAGAGAGAGTGAGAGGGGTGACAATGGCACACATGTAATATGTTGTGTGTGGTGTGTGTTAGTTACAATACATGATGTCATACATGTAACTATACACAATGTTCTATACTGTCTGTATTGTGTGTTATGTCATTCTCTACCCCTCTGCGTACGTCTTGTTATACAGTGAGTGTACAAAACATTAGGAACACCTTCTTAGCACCCCCTTTTCCCCCCAAGAACAGCCTCAATTCACCGGGGCATTAACTCTACAAGGTGTCGAAAGCGTTCCACAGGGATGATGGCCCATGTTGACTCCAATGCTTCCCACAGTTGTGTCAAGTTGGCTGGATGTCCTTTGGGTGGTGGACAATTCTCGACACACAGGAAACCCGGCAACATTGCAGTTCTTGACTAACTCAAACCGGTGCGCCTGGCACCTACTACCATACCCCATTCAAAGGCACTTACATTTTTTTCATTTACCCCCTGAATGACACACACACACAATCCATGTCTCAATTGTCTCAAGGCTTAAAAATGCTTCTTCACATCTCCTCCCTTCATCTACACTGATTGGAGTGGATTTAACACGTGAGCTCAATAAAGGATCATAGCGTTCACCTGATCAGTCTATGTCATGGAAAGAGTTCCTAATGTTTTGTACACTCAGTCTATACCTTCTGCATTAGACTGAGTGTCCAACACACAGCCTTCCCTCTCTGGGCTCTCGTGTGTGTGTGTGTGTGTGTGTGTGTGTGTGTGTGTGTGTGTAAACAATAGCAGATAGCTCTTCAGGCAGCTCTATTCTTCTCGTAGCCCTGCTTTTCCATTTCTCATTTCCATTACAGATGCAACGATAAGACCGGGGTGTTTGTCCTATAATTCTTTCCTGACAGTTTGTCAGATTGAACACTGTGCTTCCTTATCAAAAGAACAGAGGGGATATCTGGCCCCCCTCTCTCTCCTTTTCTCTCTCTTTCTACCTTCTCCCTTTCTTCCCCCCTCTGCCTCGCTACCACTACCTCTCTCACTCCTCAGCCTCTTTCATTCACCCCCCATCTCACTCGCTGTTTCTTCCTCCCTTTCTTCCCCCCTCTGCCTCGCTACTACTACCTCTCTCACTCCTCAGCCTCTCATTCACCCCCCCATCTCACTCACTGTTTCTTCCTCCCTTTCTTCCTCCCTTTCTGCTCTTTATCCACAAGGTCAACTTTCAAGATATAAGCCGCCTGTACTGCAATACTAGAGATTATACTTTGGGACGCACTTTGACTACTTGAAAACGAGAGGTTCAAATTCAGGTGTACTGTAGGTTACATAAACAGAGTTGTGATGAAAAGCCATGAAAAAATAAATCAATAGCAGGGACGTGCTGCTGTAAATCTAAAAAGAACCCAGAGGACTTAACCGCGGGAAACAAGGATCATAGGATCCGCGTGCCTTATCGTCCACCAAATCAGTGAGAATGTTTTTTTTTAAACACAACATTAATGCAGTGGATAAAGAATGGGAAGAGTTGTACATCTAAACCTTGTTGCCTTAGTGACAAATAACAGTCTCCGTACGTAGATTGATAAGATCATTTCTAAGACGAGAGTTGATAACAATTACGATTAGTTCAAACAAAACTAAATTCCATTTAATCTCCTTTAAATCAGTCTACAGAGACGTGAAAAGGGCAATTATTCCATTATCTCTACATAGTGTTTCATTTCCTGTTCCACAAACCATGCTATTAATCAATTATCAATTGAGAATGATTTTGAGAGACCCTTTAGACTGTTTAGAGCCACAGATAGTAAGATGTCCATTCATTTCAACTACACAATACACTATATTAACCACACAGGGGAGGTGCTCTTACATTGTAGAGGGGGATGCTCTTCATGGGCTTGTACTGCTTGACGGGGTCCATCTTGTATAGGTGGCGGTCTGTGATGAGGATGGCCCGGTCCTCTGCCTTGTGGAAACGGTTGATCTGGGATACACAAAGACCCTTATCAGTCACCCCACAGGAGACCCCACACACACAACTGGGAGTTGGCTAAAAATGTGTGTGTGTGTGCAGGGGCAGACTGGCCATCTGGCATGTTGGGCAAATGCCAGATGGCTGGTCCATTTTTTGGACCAGTGGGCCTGTAACATTTTAATTTAAATTTTTTTCTCCGCAAAATTAGAATTTTCTGGGGCCTCAAAGAAAATAATTGTCTGGTGTGTTAAAAATGTCAGGGCCGATTTCTGGTCCCAGTCTGCCCCTGTGTGTGTAGGGTGTGTGCGCAATAGACGTGATCGTATTCTCTATTCTGTGTATGGTGTATGTGTCCACCTGTGTGGTATAGGGTTTAGGTTCGGTAATAGTCCCCAACCCTACTGTACCTTGCGCACGTTGCAGGAGAAGAGCACTCTCATGAACTTGTCCTTACGCTGCAACTCACAGGACACCAAGGTGAAGGAGGACGCTGTGTCAGGACTGTCTCGCTTCTGAAAACACACATACACAGAGAGAGAGACAAAGACTGTCATTAAGATCAACTCCTCTACAAAGAAAAAACACTTTCCATAAAAATTTAGTTCAACAACACACACACACACACACACACACACACGTCGTACCCCCCCCCCCCTACTGCACCACCGACAAAAAACGCACACACATTTACAACTATATTAAAATTAAAAACAACATCAGAAACACACACATCAACCTCTAACCTCTCCCTTTGAGGAGCTCATAGCAGGTGTCAGAACCCCCCTAGCCAATCCAACTCACCAAGTAGTTGCCCTCCCAGGTCCTTTGCAGCCCCAGGTCAGGTCTCTGGCCCTTGAGGGCCTCCAGGGTGGCCACCTTGGCCCTGATCTGCAGCTTCTCCTCTGGAGTCAGGTCTTTGATCAGAGTCCACGCCCACCACCTAGAGCAGCATGGAAACACCCACAGGAATAGCAATGGAGCCAAGATATCGACTCTGACACTGTAGAATCTATGGTCTTGATAACATGATTGGCTATTTCTGACGTGATGATACTGCATAACAGGGATTTGGGGGGGGGGGGGGGGCTGCACTCTCTCTGACATGAAACATCCTGCCTTTAAACTACTTTCAAAGCATCAAGTGTGAAATTTCACTTTCTCCGGATGAAAGTATTGAACGAGGCTTTGATGGGGAAAAATCTATGTCCACCACAGACCTGAGGCTGGAAGACACATGGGTAAAAACCTTCAAAGGAAACCAGTTGGAGTAGAAAACTGTACACTCCACACAACTCGTACTACACTGATAATACTGATGGAAGGGCTTACAGTGCATCATGTTCAAGGGTTGATGTTTTACCCGAACAGAGGTGGGATTACTCATACCACAACCCCTTGTGTGTTTGTGTGTGCACGCGTGACACTTTGTTTACCTGTTGTAGATGCTCCGCAGCGCCTCTTCAAACTTCCGCAGGACTTTGGGCGGCGTGGGCCACTTGACGTGCTTGCCATGGTCCTTCATGGAGCGCACGTTCTTGAATTTGCGGTTGACGTCCTTGATGTAGGACTTGACCTTGTAGTGCTGGTAGGCCCGCAGGATGATGAGGGCGGCTCGCATGCGCCGGTAACGCATCCTGGCTATGGTACCGCGCCATACCTGGTGAAGAGAATGGATAGGTTAACACAGTGGGAATGAGTAAGCCTCTATGGATCCTGTACCTCCCAATAACAACTATTAGTTTAACAGGATGTATGTCTAGAGTATGAAACACACTTAATATAACAAAAACGTATAAATGAAGGCAGCCTATATTTGAGCAACATTTTCCCGGACACATTTCAAAATGCATAAACTCGAGCAAGACAGACCAAAAGATTCACATAATTCAATGACACATTCATGTTAGTAACTGTAAATCGGAACAGCGTGTATGTTGGGAGTCTTATTGAAAAGAATGCCTAAAATAAATTGTATGAACATTTTTATGATCTGAAGCAAGAAAGCCAAAACAAAGATTCACATCATAAAATGTTACTGTAAATCTGAACAGCATGTGTGTTGGACTCATATTGAAAAGAATGCTCTGAGCCGGCGTAACCAAAAAGGAGTTACACCCCCGCCACCCTATCAACCGCTCTGGAACACCCCCCAGAAAACATGAATAATAAATGTTAGTGGGACCCCAGGGAGACATGTCTCCTGCTCCTTCCTCACTAAAACCACTGCCATATGCTCCTTTTTGACTTCATATTGATTCATAGACCCGTACCAGTCTATTTAACTTACTGTAAACAACAAACAAAGACCCTATACAGTGCTGAGTCTCAATTGTGTTTGATGTTGACACTCAAGCGCAACTCATTAATGTTGCAGTCATATACTGTATATCAATGGTAATGCATCAGTCTTTGTCACACAGTACATGAATTCTAATATGCTGTAATTCTGCAGATCATGAATATTTGATTCCTTAACGTATGCATGTTTGGCGGTGGTTGATTTGAAAAATAGTCTGACATTAGCATATTAAATATTGGGGAAGTGTTTCACCTGGGGAGGTTGATTATGTGGTTATTAAATATACAGTTGAAATCGAAAGTTAACATACACACGGGTTGGAGTCATTCAAACTTGGTTTTCAACCACTCCACAAATTTCTTGTTCACAAACTATAGTTATGGCAAGTCAGTTAAGACATCTACTTTGTCCATGACACAAGTAATTTTTCCAACAATTGTTAACAGACAGATTATTTCACTTCATCACAATTCCAGTGGGTCAGAAGATAACATACAATGATAACTGTGCCTTTAAACAACTTGGAAAATTCCAGAAAACAATGTCATGGCTTTAGAAGCTTCTGATAGGCTAATTGACATAATTTAAGTCAATTGGAGGTGTACCTATGGATGTATTTCAAGGCCTACCTTCAAACTCAGTGCCTCTTTGCTTGACATCATGGGAAAATCAAAAGAAATCAGCTAAAAAATTTGTAGACCTCCACAAGTCTGGTTCATCCTTGGGAGCAATTTCCAAACGCCTGAAGGTACCATGTTCATCTGTACAAACAATAGTACACAAGTATAAACACCATGGGACCACACAGCCATCATACCGCTCAGGAAGGAGACGCGTTCTGTCTCCTAGAGATGAACATACTTTGGTGCGAAAAGTGCAAATCAATCCCAGAACAGCAGCAAAGGACCTTGAAGATGCTGGACGAAGCAGTACAAAAGTATCTATATCCACAGTAAAAACAAATCATATATTGACATAACCTGAAAGGCAGCTCAGCAAGTAAGAAGCCACTGCTCCAAAACCACCATAAAAAAGCCAGACTACGGTTTGCAACTGCACATGGGGACAAAGATTGTACTTTTTGGAGAAATGTCCTCTGGTCTGATGAAACAAAAATTGAACTGTTTGGCCACAATGACCATCGTTATGTTTGGAGGAGAAAGGGGAGGCTTGCAAGCCGAAGAACACCCTCCCAACCGTGAAGCACGGGGGTGGCAGCATCATGTTGTGGGGGTGCACTTCACAAAATAGATGGCAACATGAGAAAGGAAAATGATGTGGATATATTGAAGCAACATCGCAAGACATCAGTCAGCAAGTTAAAGCTTGGTCACAAATAGGTCTTCCAAATGGACAATAACCCCAAGCATACTTCCAAAGTTGTTGCAAAATGGCTTAAGGACAACAAAGTCAAGGTATTGGAGTGGCCATCACAAAGCCCTGACCTCAATCCTATAGAAAATCTGTGGGCAGAACTGAAAAAGCATGTGCGAGCAAGGAGGCCTACAAACCTGACTCAGTTACACCAGCTCTGTCAGGAGTAATGGGACAAAATTCACCCAAATTATTGTGGGAAGCTTGTGGAAGGCTCCCCGAAACGTTTGACCCAAGTTAAACAATTTAAAGGAAATTCTGCCAAACACTAATTGAGTGTATGTAAACTTCTGACCCACTGGGAATGTGATGAAAGATACAAAAGCTGAAATAAATCATTCTCTCTACTATTATTCTGACATTTCACATTCTTAAAATGTGGTGATCCTAACTGACCTAAGAGAGTGAATTTTTACTAGGATTAAATGTCAGGGATTGTGAAAAACTGAGTTTAAATGTATTTGGCTCAGGTGTATGTAAACTTCCGACTGCAGCTAAACAACATTGATTTCTGCCCGTTTGCTTTTATTCATTTAACCTACAAAGTACAAATACACAGAATACAATGCCAAAAAGATGTCTTAAGTATCCAAAATCTAATCTAGTTTAAAGATTCACCACAGCTTCAGTAACACTACGGTCCATTCAGAGGCCACCTCTCGTCTAGTGGATCAATCACACAGAGATAAATGAAGGACAGTCAAGAGTGAACTGTCCCTCACTGATGACCTCAAACTCCCCTTTGCCCCTCCAATTCGCTGCCCTAGCGTACTCATAAATAATGGAGGACGGAAGAGATGAGCCTGCAGGAAGCCTGTCTTAGGCGTCTCTAGGGTATGGACATTGCGATGTATTGCCCTGGCCACATCTGCAGTCCTCATGCCTCGTTGCAGCATGCCTACGGAACGTTCACGCAGATGAGCAAGGACCCTGGGCATCTTTCTTTTGTTGTTTTTCCAGAGTCAGTAGAAAGAGCTCGTAGGTGTCCTAAGTTTTCATAACTGTGACCTTAATTGCCTACCGTCTGTAAGCTGTTAGTGTCTTAATGACCGTTCCACTGGTGCATGTTCATTAATTGTTTATGGTTCATTGAACAAGCATGGAAACAGTGTTTTAACCCTTTACAATGAAGATCTGTGAAGTTATTTGGATTTTTACAAATGATCTTTATGAGACAAGGTCCTGAAAAAGAGACATTTCTTTTTTTTCTGAGTTTACTTCAAGGTCTCAGAATGAGTGACGTCACCGATTGAAACGCTATTAGCACGCATCAACTAATTAGCCATTTCACACCGGTTACACTCACCCCCTTTGACCGCCTCCTTTTCCGCAGCAACAAGTGACCCGGGTCAACAGCATCAATAGGATCAACTATTTTTTCTCCGAATACAAATCGCTTTCTTTATGGCAGTCGTTTTACTTACGGCCCTTGGAAATGACCTGCATGTCTGCAGGTATAAAAAAGGTTTTAAATGCAATATATAGATTTACAAATACAAATCAAAAGGTGTTTGTTTGTGGAAAGCAATTTACATTTATATTGGTGATTTACATTTGTGGATTGGTGATTTACATTTGTGAATACATTTGGCATGATATTGATCCCATAGATCTGCTCCTACACTGAATAAAAACATAAATGTAAAGTGCTTGTCTCATGTTTCATGAGCTGAAATAAAAGATCACAGAAACGTTCCATACACACAAAAAGCTAATTTCTCTCAAATGGTGTGCACAAATGTGTTTACATCCCTGTTAGTGAGCATTTTATCTTTTGTCATGATAATCCATCCACCTGACAGGTGTGGTATATCAAGAAGCTGAATAAACAGCATGATCATTACACAGGTGCACCTTGTGCTGAGGACAATAAAAGGCCACTTAAAAAAATGTGCAGTTTTGTCACACAACACAATGTCAAATAAGTTTTAAGGGAGTGTGCAATTGGCATGCTGACTGCAGGAATGTCCACCAGAACTGTTGCCAGATCATTTTATGTTAATTCCTCTACCGTAAGCTGCCTCCAACGTCGTTTTAGAGAATTTGGCAGTACATCCAACCTGCCTGACAACTGAGGGGGAGGGTGGGGTGCTGAGGAGTATTTCTGTCTGTAATAAAGCCTTTTTGTTGGGATAAACTCTGATTGGCTGGGTCTGGCTCCCCAGTGGATGAGCCTTTTTATTTTTTATTTTATTTCACCTTTAGGCTAGTTGAGAACAAGTTCTCATTTGCAACTGCGACCTGGCCAAGATAAAGCATAGCAGTGTGAACAGACAACATAGTTACACATGGAGTAAACAATTAACAAGTCAATAACACAGTAGAAAAAAAGGGGAGTCTATATACATTGTGTGCAAAAGGCATGAGGAGGTAGGCAAATAATTACAATATTGCAGATTAACACTGGAGTGATAAATGATCAGATGGTCATGTACAGGTAGAGATATTGGTGTGCAAAAGAGCAGAAAAGTAAATAAATAAAAACAGTATGGGGATGAGGTAGGTGAAAATGGGTGGGCTATTTACCAGTAGACTATGTACAGCTGCAGCGATCGGTTCGCTGCTCAGATAGCAGATGTTTGAAGTTGGTGAGGGAGATAAAAGTCTCCAACTTCAGGGATTTTTGCAATTCGTTCCAGTCGCAGGCAGCAGAGTACTGGAACGAAAGGCGGCCAAATGAGGTGTTGGCTTTAGGGATGATCAGTGAGATACACCTGCTGGAGCGCGTGCTACGGATGGGTGTTGCCATCGTGACCAGTGAACTGAGATAAGGCGGAGCTTTACCTAGCATGGACTTGTAGATGACCTGGAGCCAGTGGGTCTGGCGATGAATATGTAGCGAGGGCCAGCCGACTAGAGCATACAAGTCGCAGTGGTGGGTGGTATAAGGTGCTTTAGTGACAAAATGGATGGCACTGTGGTAAACTGCATCCAGTTTGCTGAGTAGAGTGTTGGAAGCAATTTTGTAGATGACATCGCCGAAGTCGAGGATCGGTAGGATAGTCAATTTTACTAGGGTAAGTTTGGCGGCGTGAGTGAAGGAGGCTTTGTTGCGGAATAGAAAGCCGACTCTTGATTTGATTTTCGATTGGAGATGTTTGATATGGAGTCTGGAAGGAGAGTTTACAGTCTAGCCAGACACCTAGGTACTTATAGATGTCCACATTTTCAAGGTCGGAACCATCCAGGGTGGTGATGCTCGTCGGGCATGCGGGTGCAGGCAGCGATCGGTTGAAAAGCATGCATTTGGTTTTACTAGCGTTTAAGAGCAGTTGGAGGCCACGGAAGGAGTGTTGTATGGCATTGAAGCTCGTTTGGAGGTTAGATAGCACAGTGTCCAAGGACGGGCCGGAAGTATATAGAATGGTGTCGTCTGCGTAGAGGTGGATCAGGGAATCGCCCGCAGCAAGAGCAACATCATTGATATATACAGAGAAAAGAGTCGGCCCGAGAATTGAACCCTGTGGCACCCCCATAGAGACTGCCAGAGGACCGGACAGCATGCCCTCCGATTTGACACACTGAACTCTGTCTGCAAAGTAATTGGTGAACCAGGCAAGGCAGTCATCCGAAAAACCGAGGCTACTGAGTCTGCCGATAAAAATATGGTGATTGACAGAGTCGAAAGCCTTGGCAAGGTCGATGAAGACGGCTGCACAGTACTGTCTTTTATCGATGGCGGTTATGATATCGTTTAGTACCTTGAGTGTGGCTGAGGTGCACCCGTGACCGGCTCGGAAACCAGATTGCACAGCGGATTCGAGATGGTCAGTGACCTGTTTGTTGACTTGGCTTTCGAAGACCTTAGATAGGCAGGGCAGGATGGATATAGGTCTGTAACAGTTTGGGTCCAGGGTGTCTCCCCCTTTGAAGAGGGGAATGACTGCGGCAGCTTTCCAATCCTTGGGGATCTCAGACGATATGAAAGAGAGGTTGAACAGGCTGGTAATAGGGGTTGCGACAATGGCGGCGGATAGTTTCAGAAATAGAGGGTCCAGATTGTCAAGCCCAGCTGATTTGTACGGGTCCAGGTTTTGCAGCTCTTTCAGAACATCTGCTATCTGGATTTGGGTAAAGGAGAACCTGGAGGGGCTTGGGCGAGGAGCTGCGGGGGGGGGGGGGGGCGGAGCTGTTGGCCGAGGTTGGAGTAGCCAGGCGGAAGGCATGACCAGCCGTTGAGAAATGCATGTTGAAGTTTTCGCTAATCATGGATTTATCGGTGGTGACCGTGTTACCTAGCCTCAGTGCAGTGGGCAGCTGGGAGGAGGTGCTCTTGTTCTCCATGGACTTCACAGTGTCCCAGAACTTTTTGGAGTTGGAGCTACAGGATGCAAACTTCTGCCTGAAGAAGCTGGCCTTAGCTTTCCTGACTGACTGCGTGTATTGGTTCCTGACTTCCCTGAACAGTTGCATATCGCGGGGACTATTCGATGCTATTGCAGTCCGCCACAGGATGTTTTTGTGCTGGTCGAGGGCAGTCAGGTCTGGAGTGAACCAAGGGCTGTATCTGTTCTTAGTTCTGCATTTTTTGAACGGAGCATGCTTATCTAAAATGGTGAGGAATTTACTTTTAAAGAATGACCAGGCATCCTCAACTGACGGGATGAGGTCAATGTCCTTCCAGGATACCCGGGCCAGGTCGATGAGAAAGGCCTGCTCACAGAAGTGTTTTAAGGAGCGTTTGACAGTGATGAGGGGTGGTCGTTTGACTGCGGCTCCGTAGCGGATACAGGCAATGAGGTCGCTGAGATCCTGGTTGAAGACAGCGGAGGTGTATTTGGAGGGCCAGTTGGTCAGGATGACGTCTATGAGGGTGCCCTTGTTTACAGAGTTAGGGTTGTACCTGGTGGGTTCCTTGATGATTTGTGTGAGATTGAGGGCATCTAGCTTAGATTGTAGGACTGCCGGGGTGTTAAGCATATCCCAGTTTAGGTCACCTAAAAGAAAAAACTCTGAAGCTAGATGGGGGGCGATCAATTCACAAATGGTGTCCAGGGCACAGCTGGGAGCCTAGGGGGGGTCGGTAGCAGGCGGCAAAAGTGAAAGACTTATTTCTGGAGAGAGTAATTTTCAAAATTAGTAGTTCAAACTGTTTGGGTATGGACCTGGAAAGTATGACATTACTTTGCAGGCTCTCTCTGCAGTAGACTGCAACTCCTCCCCCTTTGGCAGTTCTATCTTGACGGAACATGTTACGCCTTCCCGGAAGCCTACGCCTTCCCAGGCCCACCCATGTGAAATCCATAGATTAGGGCCTAACAAATTTAATTCAATTGAATGATTTCCTTATATGAACTGTAACTCAGTAAAACCTTTGAAATTGTTGCACGTTGCGTTTATATTTTTGTTTAGTATATACAGCACATTTGGAAAGTATTCAGGCTTCATTCACATTTTATTACATTACAGCCTTGTTCTAAAATTGATTAAATTGTCCCCCCCCCCCCCCATCAATCCACACACAATAATTACAAAAGCAAAAACTGGTTTTTAGACAACAACAAAAATTAATATCACATTTACATAAGTACTCATACCCTTTACTCAGTACTTTGTTGAAGCACGTTTGGCAGCGATTACACATGTGTATTTGTGGAGTTTCTCCCATTCTTCTCTGCAGATCCTCTCAAGCTCTGTCAGGTTGAATGGAGAGAGTCGCTGCACATCTATTTTCAGGTCTCTCCAGAGATGTTCGATTGGGTTCAAGTCCGGGCTCTGGTTGGGCCACTTAAAGACATTCAGAGACTTGTCCCGGAGCCACTATTGCATTGTATTGGCTGTGTACTTAGGGTCATTCTCCTGTTGGAAGGTGAACCGTTGCCCCAGTCTGAGGTCCTGAGCACTCTAGAGCAGGTTTTCATCAAGGATCTCTCTGTACTTTGCTCCATTCATCTTTCCCTCGATCCTCCCAGTCCCTGCCACTGAAAAACATTCCCACGGCATGTTGTTGCCACCACCATGCTTCACCATAGGGATGGTGTCAGGTTTCCTCCAGATGTGATGCTTAGCATTCAGGACAAATAGTTAAATATTGGTTTCATAAGAACAGAGAATCTTGTTTCTAATGGTCTGAGAGTCCTTTAGATGCCTTTTTGCTGTCATGTACCTTTTACTGGGGAGTGGCTTCCGTCTGGCCACTCTACCATAAAGACCTGATCGGTGGAATACTGCAGAGATGATTGTCCTTCTGGAAGGTTCTCCCATTTCCACAGAGGAACTCCGGAGCTCTGTCAGAGTGACCATCGTGTTCTTGGTCACCTCCCTGACGAAGGCCCTTCTCCCCCGATTGCTCAGTTCGGCCGGGCAGCCAGGTCTAGGAAGAGTCTTGGTGGTTCCAAGCTTCTGCCATTTAAGAATGATTGAGGCCACTGTGTTCTTGGGGACCTTCACTGCTGCAGAAATGTTTAGGTACCCTTCCCAGATCTGGACCTCGGTTATGATATTTGTGCAACTGTAACTTTCTCACTCATCATTATTGACAATTCAGTCAGGACTATCTGTAATCATGGTAGCATCCACATTAATGTAGAATTGTTTAGAAACATATTCTATTCTCATTTACAATAAAAGTGACTCCAGAATGACAATACATTATTTACCATTAATTTCTCTTGGGCACAAAATAATCTGAAACACAACCAAAACAAACAGCAAATACATCGAGCAGGTTTGTAGAGTCACAAGCTTGATGTAATCATTGCGTGCTAGGAATACGGGACCAAATACTAAAACTTTAATACACATATACTATAAGTGCATACTGTTCAACCTCTCTTTCGTATCGTCTTGAGATTCCCAAAGATTGGAAAGCTGCCGCGGTCATCCCCCTCTTTAAAGGGGGAGACACTCTAAACCCAAACTACTACAGACCTATATCTATCATACCCTGCATCTCTAAGGTCTTCGAAAGCCAAGTTAACAAACAGATTACTGATCATTTTAAATCACATCGTACCTTCTCCGCAATGCAATCTGGTTTCCAAGCTGGTCATGGGTGCACCTCAGCCACGCTCAAGGTCCTTAACGATATCATAACCGCCATCGATAAGAGACATTACTGTGCAGCTGTATTCATCGACCTGGCCAAGGCTTTTGACTGTCAATCACCACATTCTTATTGGCAGACTCAACAGCCTTGGTTTCTCAAATGATTGCCTCGCCTGGTTCACCAACTACGTCTCTGATAGAGTTCAGTGTGTCAAATCGGAGGGCCTGTTGTCCGGACCTCTGGCAGTCTATGGGGTTGGGCCGACTCTCTTCTCTGTATACATAAATGATGTCGCTCTTGCTGCTGGTGATTCTCTGATCCACCTCTACGCAGACGACACCATTCTGTATACTTCTGGCCCTTCTTTGGACACTGTGTTAACTAACCTCCAGACAAGCTTCAATTCCATACAACTCTCCTTCCGTGGCCTCCAACTGCTCTTAAAAGCAAATACAACTAAATGCATGCTATTCAACCGATCATTGCCCGCACCTGCCCGCCCATCCAGCAAAACTACTCTGGACGGCTGTGACTTAGAATACGTGGATAACTACAGATACCTAGGTGTCTGGCTAGACTGTACACTCTCCTTCCAGACTCACATTAAGCATCTCCAATCAAAAATTAAATCTAGAATTGGCTTCCTATTTCACAACAAAGCTTCCTTCACTCATGCTGCCAAACATACCCCCGTAAAACTGACCATCCTACCAATCCTTGACTTCAGCGATGTCATCTATAAAATAGCCTCCAACACTCTACTCAGTAAACTGGATGTAGTCTATCACAGTGCCATCCGTTTTGCCACCAAAGCACCATATACTACTCACCACTGCGACCTGTATGCTCTCGTTGGCTGGCCCGCACTTCATACTCATCGCCAAATCCACTGGCTACAGGTTATCGACAAGTCTTTGCTAGGTAAAGCCCCGCCCTATCTCAGCTCGCTGGTCACCATAGCAGCATTCACTCGTAGCACGCGCTCCAGCAGGTATATCTCACTCCCAAAGCCAATTCCTCCTTCGGTCGCCTTTCCTTCCAGTTCTCTGCTGCCACTGACTGGAACGAACTGCAAAAACCACTGAAGCTGGAGATTCCCATCTCCCTCACTAGCTTTAAGAACCAGCTGTCAGAGCAGCTCACAGATCACTGCACCTGTTCATAGCCCATCTATCTATCTATCTATCTATCTATCTATCTATCTATCTATCTATCTATCTATCTATCTATATATATATATATATATATATATATATATATATACATACCTCATCCCCATACTGTATTTATTTATTTTGCACCACAGTATCTCTACTTGCACAGCCATCTTTTGCACATCTACCATTCCAGTGTTTAATTGCCATATTGTAATTACTTCACCACCATGGCCTATGTATTGCCTTAACTCCCTTATTTGACCTAATTTGCACTAACTGTATATAGACTTTGTTTTATTTTTTTCTACTGTATTATTGACTGTATGTTTTGTTCATTCCATGTGTAACTCTGTTGTTGTACAGTGGGGCAAAAAAGTACTGAGTCAGCCACCAATTGTGCAAGTTCTCCCACTTAAAAAGATGAGAGGCCTGTAATTTTCATCATAGGTACACTTCAACTATGACAGACAAAATGACATTCTCCCAATCTTCTTCTGGATCATCCAAATGCTCTCTCGCAAACTTCAGACGGGCCTGGACATGTACTGTCTTAAGCAGGGGGACACGTCTGGCACTGCAGGATTTGAGTTCCTGGCGGCGTAGTGTGTTACTGATGGTAGGCTTTGTTACTTTGGTCCCAGCTCTCTGCAGGTCATTCACTAGGTCCCCCAGTGTGGTTCTGGGGTTTTTGCTCACCGTTCTTGTGATCATTTTGACCCCACGGGGTGAGATCTTGCGTGGAGCCCCAGATCGAGGGAGATTATCAGTGGTCTTGTATGTCTTCCAATTCCTAATAATTGCTCCCACAGTTGATTTCTTCAAACCAAGCTGCTCACCTATTGCAGATTCAGTCTTACCAGCCTGGTGCAGGTCTACAATTTTGTTTCTGGTGTCCTTTGAGAGCTCTTTGGTCTTGGCCATAGTGGAGTTTGGAGTGTGACTGTTTGAGGTTATGGACAGGTGTCTTTTATACTGATAACAAGTTCAAACAGGTGCCATTAATACAGGTAACAAGTGGAGGACAGAGGAGCCTCTTAAAGAAGAAGTTACAAGTCTGTGAGAGCCAGAAATCTTGCTTGTTTGTAGGGTGACCAAATACTTATTTTCCACCATAATTTGCACCATTATCTTGGCCAGGTCGGAGTTGCAAATGAGAACTTGTTCTCAACTAGCTTACCTGGTTAAATAAAGGTTGAATTTTTTTTTTAAGTATATTTGTCCCAATCATTTTGGTCCCCTAAAATGGGGGGGACTATGTACAAAATGTGCTGTAATTTCTAAACAGTTCACCCAATATGGATGAAAATACCCACAAATTATAGTGGACTGTCTGCATTTTAACCTCATAGTCATTGTATAGTTTCAAATCCAAAGTGCTGGAGTACAGAGCCAAAACAACAAAAATTGCCAAAGTTCCAATTCGTCACAATATTTTGGACTGATGCCTGACTGAGCATTCTACTCAATGCATCGTCAATGAGCGCTGATGAAGATTATCAAAAATGCATTACAGTGGCTTGGAAATACGATGACATTCAAAAGGAGGCAAATAACTAGTAGAAAAACAAAAGAATGGGGATGGATTTTAGCTAGCTAACGTTGGCATTGCTAGCTATTTTGATGAACTTTGTTAGTTAATGACAACATTGCCAACTGTCTAAAGTAAATTTGATGGCAAAGTAGTTTCTTACTGAATATTTGACTACTTTAGCAATGTCATCGTATTTCCAGGCAATAGTGTAATTTAGACGAAACAGTAATTAGCCTCCGTCCAGAATGTCTAGGTTTATCACCACTATGGCGCCACCGGTGAAAGGCGGCTTGAGAACGTTCATAACAATGGCATGACGCGACCGAGTGACGGAGGTGAAACCTATGAATACTTTTGTAGCTCACTGTATATGACTGGCTAACATCATTTGAATGAACATTCTACATTACCATGGAAATTATTGCATCGTGTTCCCATGAGTTTACCAGTCAAATTTCCAGGGATAGATGTTCCAAGACCGTTCTATTCATTCTATTTCTATGGTCACACACACCACCGGCCTCTGTCCATCCCTCACCTTGCTTAGTGTGCAGGCTGCGCAGAAAACAAGTATCCAAGTTTAAACAAAGTTTAAATAAAACATGTCAACTATCCATATATCCTAAATTATCATGATATTATTCAAATGGTACAATTATTTCAAATGCCCATGGCTCTCCCACACACACTGTTGCTTGGCTGTGCTTAACACAGAGGGGCAGACGGTGTAGAATCATCACGAGTGGGAAGGTGGTGAGAGGAGAGGAGACGACACCCAGGGGAGCGTGGGTAAATCAGGTCAATAACAAGGCCGAAACTCCCTCCTCTCCAGTAAAGCTATCTGATCATCCTTTAACAGACTCCCTCCCTCCATCATGGAGTCGTACTAACCACACACTCCCATGGCTCTGGGGATCCAGATTTACGAGCTCGTCAAATCCAAATTGGGGGCGTCTCGGGCAGACAAAGTGGGACAGATTGGTACGGCTTTATTAGGGCACTTTGAAATGCATTTTGGGTAGAGAGAGCCCATCCAGCACAAATCACATACAGATGTAGGATCCTGCCACAGCAGGAAAATAATCCTGCATCAACAGGAAATGTGAATTATTATGTGGATTATAATTGACATTTTTGTAGGGAAAAATCTAGTCTGGAATTTCAGAAGCCTCAAATACACTACACGTTTTCAAATTCCTGCAAACTTTCCTGCAACAAATAAAATGTTACTTGTCACATGCACCTGCATTGTTGGTTAAGGGCTTGTAAAGTAAGCATTTGACAGTGAAATGCTTACTTACATGCCCTTAACCAACAATGCAGTTTTAAGAAAATATTTACTAAATAAACTAAAGTTAAAAAAATATATATACTTGCCAATTAGAATAAAGGTTAAATAAATAAATAAAAATATATAGTAAATCATACACTATAGGCTAGACTAAGTGCTGCAACTGCTTAAGGCCTAATAAAGAGGCCATCAATCCATCCGTAAAACAAGCAAGAGTTGGCAATACCATTTATAGTCTCTGACTAAACATGCTAAACAAAATATCCTTCATGTCATCCACAAAACAAATCAAACATGGAAAGACCGGCGGGGCGACACACTTGACTGCAATCAAATGCCGAGTGCCACTATTTCCCTGACCTCCCGGGACATTTGGTTTTTCCTGTGAAATGCTCAATACACCGAGGTGGACGGAGACGGCATCAAGCAGCATGTGTGACACAATTTATCAAGGGCACCACGCACACACACACACACACACACACACACACTGACCTCAGGCAAGCACTGGGGACACTGGGCCGAGACACTGGGCCAATGGGTTTTTCGGATAAATCAATCCAGCGCTCGGGTGAACAACACCATCACCACATGCTCAAGGCAGCAGCCAATGGCTTGCTCCAAAACCCTCTCTAGACTAACATCCTCTATACATGTTCATTATGTTCCATCATTTGGTTCATGTATTGTGCGGAATTGAGGTTAAAATAGAATAGACTCTTTGTCATGTTGATCAATACAAATATTGATGGAAATCATTGGAATTTGTTAGCAATTTGCGTTGCCTCCATGGACAGATTGTCAGCCACTAACTGAAACAAATAAACCTTTAGAAATGAATGCTTGTATCTTACAGTCAGGTCTGTTACTTATAACATACTGTATTATACATGAAAAGACATGTCAAAGGATAGAAAGAAAAGGGGCGATTCTATGAGGAAATAGAGAGAATGGCAAGTGAAGGTCATATCAGAGGAAAGCAGTGCACATTGGCTGGGAGCCAAACCTCGGTTGCCATGGCGAGAGCCCCTGTCTACCCATATCCTTCCACACTGTCAAGGAGATGCATTGCTGTCAGGTCAGTGGATTGTTTTGAGTGTAAAATGCCCGGCACTATTTTCTCTTCTTGTTGTTAGTGCAGTGAATTCAAGTGTGAATTATTATACTCAAATAGCCTGCAACATTTTGTTCTGGTGAGAATCAATTACATTACCAACTCAAGGATACACAGACCAGGATTTATGAATAAAATATAAGCCGGTATTAATTTATTTTGCATTGTATCCCAAATATAAAAACACTATTCATGTATAAGTGTTAGTGAATTCAAAAGGACACGTGCCTGAATGCGTTTCATTCTTTAACAGTGGGAAGTTGTTAGGAGGTTGTTGAGGCAGTGTGAAATTGCAGTAAGAGAATACTCAAACGGTTACTGAGCATAGTTGACAGCACAGTGGTAAACAAAGAGCATCAAAGAACACAAGATGTGAACACGGATGAGCTCCGAGAGACAGAAGGGAAAAATCCTTCAGTATAATAAAGAGATATTTCATCATCAAAGTCTTCCACAACAACAGAGGGTGCAGGTACAGCATCTCCCTAAGCGAAGCCAAAGTCACTGATACAAGGAGTGACAAGAGAAACATGTTTCCCTTTGATTTTGTCTGAAAGAGTGACCATTTTGGGAGGTAGCTACTGTAGGTGTTTTGCAGGTGCCATGCATTTGTAAATGTACCATAAGTAACAGAACACTTCACACGCTATTTTAATAATGCCTACATCAGATGAATTAGGATCAGGTTAAGTACTGCTGAGGCATGTGGATAGAGGTGGGATCAGTTCTGGCCCAGTCGGCAGATTGTAGGCTAGGCTAATGCTAGCCTAATGCTAGCCTACAGTCTCACTGATAAATCCACAGTCACTCAGACACATGTAACAACAGCAATTAAAAGGGCAATGTGCATTGCAACATCCATTTTTGGACTTATAAATTAATGATATGTACCCATTGATTCTTGAAGAATATACCTTATAAATGCCTCATGAGTGTTGCTCAACTGGCGCATCCGATCAGAACCCAAAAATATAAGCTTGTTTTACTCCAAATGTTTGTAAACAAAGTAAATGTAAAAACTATCATTTTGATATCGTGGAGGGTCAGTCCTTGCCTCCATAGCTCAGTCTATGGAATTTGAGAATGCTTGCATTTCTCCAGCCCCATCTCTCAGATTTTTACGGAACCAGGGGCGGTGAGTACGCTTTGTTATTGTTTTAACTGCGGATTGCAGCTTTAATTCCCTGGCTTCCAATACGCAGGGGACTCTCTCATGTCTCCCTCTCTCCCTCTCGCCATTCCCAGCCCTGACAGACACCGATGTGGATGGATGAGCTTCCATTTATGAAATACTCATTAAAAAAAATGGGGAAGCTCATGAATCATTCATAAAGTATGTATTTGTGTTGGATTGTAGTATTTAATCCCCTTTAGGTTGGTTCAGATTGGGACTATTGCCCCTTCCTGAGGATAAGGCTCTGATTGTGGTATGGATGCATGCTTGTGTGTTCAACTGACTGCACAGTCCACACTAGGGAGTGTCTAGTGGAGCAGATATGGACCACTGATTGCGGGATGTAGTGCAGTCAGTCAGTGGCGAGGGCAGAGTTGATAGCCGTGAACGTGAGGGTGGATTCAGTGGATCCAGAGTTCTATCCGCTTCTATCCGCGGGGAGGAGAAGAGAGCCAGAGCGGAACGGCTTTGACGGGGCGGAAACGAGGAACGACGGAGCAGAAACGAGGAACGACGGAGCAAAAGGCAGTGTGAAATGAGACGCGGCGGGAGAGAGTCAGGGTGCAAGGAGGGGCGAAGGGGCGGTAGGGAGAAAGGCCACATTGTGTACTAGAACCAAATATGGAGAAGGGCACCTCAAATTTAATATATGGGATCCCTCACTCCTTTATGTGTAGGGTGCAGACAATGACAGGGTATTGTGGTTGTCTGGGGAAGGAGGCTCATAGGGGGAGGGGAAGAGAGCTTGAGGTACTGCCACCCCTGGCATGGTGGGGCCTGTTGGCATAAGCCACAGTGGTGTGCCAGCTGCTGATAAGGGGATTGCTTGGCACAGATGATGAGCTGTGTGTGTAGGGGGCAGGGTGGAAAATAGAGTCAAATACACTAACGTTAGAGGTCTATTTTGCTTATTTGTGGAGGGTGATGAATGGGAGTGTGTGGTCCTGGGTGCTTCTTCTTTTTGACTGAGCGAGCCCTATACCATTCCTTCAACCCCAAAACCTCTCTTTGGGTCGAACATCTGGAATTCATCTCTGGTCTTTGTGCTTGGTTATCAAAGTGGCGACATCCTTTGAGATAGTCCTAAGAGCGAATAGGAACACACGCCAAGCTCGTCTGCCGGGCAGCCTAACCGGGGCCCTGTAGATCAATACAGAGGCCAAACAATCAATCCTGCAACGAAGCAATTTGGTTGCTTTAACCCTTTGGTGTCTGCGGGCAGTCATATTGCAACCCAGTCCTTGGAGAGAGCTGTCCGAATGAAAGGTGTTGTGAACGTGAAGGAACGTAGTTGTACTCCTAGCAATTTGAGTAGCAATAACATGCACGGTAAATGTATAGCCCGTCAATCTTCATTCTGTCACCAATCGTATGAATGGCTCCCAGGTGATTGAATAAAATAGGGACTCAAATCTCAAACAAGAAGAAGGAAGCATGAAACGGAGCAGTCAGATGCTGACAAATGGATGTTTTGATCTCTATATCTGTCAGTCAGAGGGGGCATTACCTTTTGAGGTCAGCTAGATTTGACAGCAAAATGACAGGGCCACAGTCAACACTACACTCTAAAAAAAAACTATTTCCTCCACCTATTCCCATCTATACAGAAGTATTATACAGTATGTCTTAGGCTAGGCTGGCTTAATGGGTGTGTAATGGCACATGTTATGACACATGCTATCATTCTTACCAGAGGTGTCTCAAAGTCAGTGGCGCATTCTCGTGCACAACACAATCACATGACTTTCTTTACCAGCTAATCAAGGGAGGAAGATGTAAAAAAAAAAAAAAAAAAAAAACAAGTCAATATCTATATCCCAATTATATAGCATAGAGAACATTAAATGGAGAATCAGTCGTAATGGAGCAATAACATGGGATTACATTCTGGTCTGTATCAATGTCGTAAAACTGTCTTTATGATAGAAGGTGCACACATATACGAAATAGATTTTCCCTATGGCTCCAGCATATTCACACTGTTACATAGCTAATGGTTTATATTAAGATTCATATCTCGTTTTCCATCCTCTGAATGCTCCCATAGCACCTCAGGAGTTGTGGTATATTTGTAATATATTCCAACTATTATAAGGGGTCAATAATAAGGGTTGAATGGCTTTAGGGTTATGTGAACATTATATTCTCAGTCCCAGAGATTGTTTGTTCTTTTACTGTGCAGGAATGCCGGCGGCTTCCCAGAAGTCTGCAGTGTGGATGTGTGGACCTCTGCTCTTTTTTCTCCTCCAGCACATTTACTGAGCTGGGGTTGTATGGGTTGAGAGAGAGCGAGAGAGAGAGAGTGAGAGGAGATAACGCTATAATAATTTTAGGCCCAGAAAATCTCAGCGCATAGTGGCATATCAAGCCTCGAGAGTTGGCTATTCATATGAAAAGAACAGAGAGTGAATTTAAATGAGAACACAATGAGTGTTAAAGAAACAAGATAATGAGGTTACTGGAGAATGGGTAGCTTTGACTAGTAATCCATCTCCCTGATAGAATGATGTTAGTGACAGTAGTGGCTTTTCATTTATCATTGTCAATAGGATATTGAATATAATACGTGTACGCTATTGAATTTAACAGATTCACCTGGAGACGTCACACCTATACAATGTTTCCACTCAACATAGGGCCGTTGCCATGGAGACCAGGCCAAGGGCCAAATGTGACAACATTCAAACTGACCTTCTGAAGGAAGAGGACTATTCTCCCAACCATTTCGTCCCTCTGCTCCTCCAGGCAGAAGAGGGTGCGCGGCGTGCGGACGAACACCTTGGTCTTGCCGTAGGCCACGTCGTGCTCAAAGCCGCAGCCCTGCACCAGCCTCTTCACTGCCTCTTTGTCCGACGGGAGGTCGTGATTGGGCCACGTGAACTCCGAGATCATCTTGTACCTGAGGGGGCGGAATGGAGGCAGAGAGGGTACAAAATTAGTGGGCCTCAAAACGCTTTAGCACCATCGCTAACCAGAGTGGTTCTGATAGTTCAGAGCATGGTGCGTGCAATGGGTTTATTGCTGAATGGGCCCAAACACACTGCAAACAGTGTGTTAACTGTTCGTCACATTGGACTAAATGACTGACTTTAATTCCCAATTGTGTCTGCATCACTCTTCTTCTTTCACAAAATGCACTTTGTTGATTGGTTCTTTGACAGTGACTCACAGAAAAAATGCCTCACAAAATACATGAGAAAACAGAACGATTGGCAACATTACAGGACACTGTGACAAGATATTATTGGACGGCCAAGAGAGGTCAAAACACTGCGAGCAGGCCTGCCTTTTAAAATTATACACTTGGATTAGCTAACACAACGTGCCATTGGAACACAGGAGTGATGGTTGCTGATAATGGGCCTCTGTACACTTATGTAGATAATCCATAAAAATAAAAATCAGCCGTTTCCAGCCACAATAGTCATTTACAACATTAACAATGTCTACACAGTATTTCTGATCAATATGATGTTATTTTAATGGACAAAAAAAAGTGCTTTTCTATCAAAAACAAGAAGTGACCCTAATCTTTTGAACGGTAGTGTACGTAAAAGAATGTCATAGTATAATGGTAGAGAAAAAAAAGAATGAAGGAATGTTCAGTAGGTGAGCGGATGAAAACAGAGGCAGGAAGTAGTGACACCGACACATTGAAAGCATAAAATGAATCAGAAGTGATCATTGTGAGGTTCATATTGTTGATGAATACTTTCTCAATACGACAGAGCATGTTTTCCCCCCACTAAAGTGCAGCGCGTCAAATGCATTCGATGGAAAAGACACGTCGTTAAAAGCACACCCACTCTGTTTCAGGGCTGTGTGAAGGGCAGGGCACAGGAACATTGTGTTGGAGGGGGCTCATATTCACAAATAGGGAATTGTTTAAGAAAATCTTCAAATTAAATCCCACTGCGAGATCATAAGCAGTTTTAATGCATTTTTGTAACTTTGCAAAATGATTTTGCTCTGGGAAAATGTCCCTGTCAGACTAGGAATGCTGCTATCGGATGGGGATCAGGCCTTTTATATCATAATGAATAAGACTATACGGAAAGGAGGGAGTTGACCCTAAATCACCACTACTCGGGACCTGATTCTCCTTCTACCTGGAGATGAGGTTTTAGCTCGTACCTTTGGAGGAAGCGGGGGTACTCCTGGCGGTTGGCGAATCCGGCACGGCGCACACGAACGTTCTCCAGTAGGCCCAGGTACTCGACCTGGTGGCGACAACGCTCGTACTCGAACAGCAGGGGCGACTTGACGTCGTTGGGCTTGATGCAGCGCACATAGTAGGGCTCCTGTACACACAAACCACCAGGGGGACCACAGTGAGGAGACACAGCAAGGAGACACAGCCCCCCCCAGAACAGCTGGACAGGTGAAAGCTAATACCTATAGGATATCCAACATGTTTTTACAAAAATAATACTTTTTTAAATTTTTTACATCCTGTGAGTTTACATGTGTAATTTCAGAGGAGAGGAGATGAGGAAAGAAAACCCCCTTTAGACTATTGAGACGCACTCGCTCTGTCAAGTCAGTAGTACACTTTCTCCAAAAAAATGTCATGTTGTTGTTGGCCAATGAAATAGTTGCCAGGAGGTGGCCACACCCCTCACCTTGCATGCCAGGTTCTCCACCAATGCGATCATGGAGTTCTTAAAGAGGGTGGCGGCCGTTAGGGGTCGTTTGGTGACCTCAGTGATACTCAGCTTGCCCTCCGGCCACATCATCTTCAGCACTGGGTTGGAGCTACGGAGAGAGAGGAAGAGAGGGGAAGAGGACAAGAGAGGGAGAAAGAGAGGAGCGGGGGGAAAAAGAGGGGAGGAAAAATTGGTTATCAGTGCATCATAGAAGGCTACAGTGGGGCCATGAGATAAGGGAGGGAGGAGGGCGAGAGGAGAGGGGATAGCAGGTGGTTATCAGTGCATCATAGAAGGCTACAGTGGGGCCATGAGATGAGGGAGGAGGGTGAGAGGAGAGGGGATAGCAGGTGGTTATCAGTGCATCATAGAAGGCTACAGTGGGGCCATGAGATAAGGGAGGGAGGAGGGCGAGAGGAGAGGGGATAGCAGGTGGTTATCAGTGCATCATAGAAGGCTACAGTGGGGCCATGAGATAAGGGAGGGAGGAGGGCGAGAGGAGAGGGGATAGCAGGTGGTTATCAGTGCATCATAGAAGGCTACAGTGGGGCCATAAGATAAGGAGGGAGGAGGGCGAGAGGAGGGTGGATAGCAGGTGGTTATCGATGCATCATAGATGGCTACAGTGGGGCCATGAGATAAGGGAGGGAGGAGAGGGGATAGCAGGTGTGTGTTGACTCTAACCTGTTGTACAGTAGCCTTTTGAAGTCCTGGAAGAGAGTATCCTTGTTCTTGTCGATGAAGCCAACCACAGAGTACCTGCGGTAGTACATAAGTACACACACACTTTGATCATCTTTTTCAGACACTAAGACAACATACAGCACCAAAGACGGTGCTTAAAAATGACAACAGCGTCTCCTAAAACCTACTCAGAAATTATTACAATGGATGAATCACAGAAGAATTAGAGAACAAATCCTCTGTTTCCAGAAAAACAGTGGGAGTGTAGGAGCCATCAGTAAGACCCAGGAGGAAACTGGCCCATTAATGGCCTGACTCCACAGTCTCAGGCTGTATCTCAAATGGCACCCTATTCCCTATATAGTGCACTACTTTTGACCAGGACCCATTGACCAGAGCCCTATGGACCCTGGTCAACAGTAGTGCACTATATAGGGAATAGGGTGCCATTTGGAACGCGGTGGGTCTCAAGTTTGAGTACTCTCTGAACCAGTTAGGCTAGGCTGCAGGCAGAGTGGATGTCACAGTCCATGGTATTTATCTCTCATATTTAAAGACATATAATTGATGTGTATTTTCTTTAATTCATGTAATTCAGGGCTCTGTGAAGCAGACTTTGGTCTCAGTATGACTCCCTGATAAAACAAAGGTTAAATAAAAAGATATTAACCATGGGGATGTAGCTCGGCGATGCTGGGCAGGACAGACATGCAGGCGTTGAGGATGACTTGCATACTGTAGCATACACAGCTGGTGATTTGGTTGATGATAGTGTTTGATGATCTCATGTTTTTGTTTGATGATCTCATGTTTTTGTAATGATGAGGGTGATGGGGTCACCTTAGGGTCATGATAGGGGCTGCACCAAATGCTTGATGTATTATAATAATTGATTACGCTTAGGTTGTATTAATAGAAGGGGAGGGGTTATAAGACCCCTCCCACACTACATTTACAGGGTCCTGGACTACAGATTAGCAATATAGATTTTCATTATAAGGTTTAATATTGTTCCCCAGATATTTACTAGTCTTTGCCTCTAACAAGAAACGGTCTGAGAGCTGTGTGAGTTATTGCAGTCAAAACAGGGTGTCTGTGAGAAAGCGCCTCAAGGCTAAAAGAGATTCAGAGACAGAATCATGTAGGGGAGTGAAAGAGATAAGAGACAAGTCAGACATACCACTATAAAGCAACTTGGGTAGTGGAAAACTACTGCTGAGCCCTTAGAAAACACTAACTCTCCTGCAGGTTTGTATAACTGTATATGCATGGGTTTGGTCTCATGAGTAGAAGGTGTTGATGTAGGCAGTTACATCACTATGGGTTGACTACAAGCACATTAAAAGCAAATTGGACTTTTCCTATTTTGCAGAACTCAGTAGAGACATCAGTTGTATGTGTGATGTTTGATCTCTGACTTCTGTCTACAGCTGTTTTTTGAAAATGGAAACCAACAAGGGTATTTAAACAACAAAGTGAAGTGTAAGGAAGTCATGTCTGCCACCACAATGACTGATAACAAAAGGGTGGTGCCATACAGTACTGTACACCACTGTATACAGTAACTTACACGACATCCCCTGCATAGTGCCGGATACGGAAATCTCTGTCAAACTCCAAACTCTTGTCTGTCGGGGAGAGCTGTGGATGGAAAGAGAGAGAGAGAAATTGAGTAACAAACCTGGGGAAGTAGGGAGGGATACATTCACACAGCCAAGGAGGTGAGTTTACTTGACTCTGCCTCGGAATCTAATAGCTCCTATGCAAAGGAGCAAAAACAATGGGGCACTTTAGTCTGTAATATTAAGGGTATCTATTTTCAGATGTGCTATGCTCCATTTTTCTTTACTGGAAACCTACTGTATCCCCATTAGAGAGAGAGAGAAGCCGCTTCCCCAGATATAACGTACTGTATCCCCATTAGAGAGAGAAGCTACAGAGCCACTGGTGCAGACAACAAGGTCGCTAAAACAACAGCACAGTCAGGTGGGACACATGCTATTCTCTCCCACTGGAGTGAGTGAGTGAGTGAGAGAGAGACACACAGACACACAGACACACAGACACACAGACAGAGAGACCAAGAGAGACCAAGAGAGAGGAGGGGGCAATGTGTGCACGTGAAATATGAATGAGCCGTGTGTGGTGACGCAGGAACTGGATGTGGCCAACTGTATGTAGGCCAGTGGTGGAGTGCAGAGAGGAGAGAAAAGGAACATGCAGGGGACTTTAGAGGTCTGCCGCAGTCCTCTGCCACCTTGTCCTTTTCCTGTCTGTGGGCATGTGTGTATACCTGACTGTACCCGTTTGTCTGTGTCTGCATATCCATCCATGTGGCATGGCAACATACAAGGCAAGCAGGTAGCATGATATTAGTGCCACTACTGCACTGCCATTCATCAAATATTACACTGACATCAGAGAGAGGGGCATCCAGTCTCATTCAAAAACAAGGCAGAAATTAGAGCTAGAAGGACGAGGTTGCAGGATATATAGTGGGGGGGGGGGGTACAATGATACAGAGTCTCCTCTAAGACATTGGGACAGCCAGAGTGTTATATAAAAGAGGGACATCCAAGAGAGAAGAGAGTGCCAAAGTGGATGAGTCATCGAGCGGAGAGCTCAACACACACACACAGGAAGAAGAGAGAAGGGAAAGTCCCTGAAGACTGGAATGAGGATGCTGCTAACACCTGACAGGCCGAAAACCGTGGAGGAAAATATACAAATCTCTATACTGTGTGTAAATCTGTGTGAACGCATTCAAATTCAAAGCCTTGGAAATGAATGGGAATGGCCATCGCAGAAATACTTCAGTCGTACTGTGATAGGGAAGGGCCCATGAAGGGCCCTGTGCTCTATACAGGCCATTGCAGCCAGCCAGTCAAACAGACAGTGATCCTGGCAGCTTGACACACAAACACACAGCCAGACAGACGGAGGCCACCTTGTCCTCATCTACCACAATACGTCCCCCTCCACAGACACTACCAGCTATGCTATTGCCACGTCTCTCTCCGTGTCTGCCTCACTCTTTATCCAGTCTAATGCCCATTTCAGATGAGAAAGAGGGGTGGGGTGGGGGGGGGCTTTAGAGAGAGGGAGAAAATAAAGAGAAAGGGAAATTAAAGAGAAGGATAGAGCTACGTTTGGGATGAGGTGACGGGGACAAAGAGGTAGCGAGAGAGTTAAGAGGGGAGATGGAGCAGGAGAGAGACAGAAATGAGAATGGAGAAGATGGAGACAATGTTTTGAACAGGGGGGGGGGATTATTGGGTTCTTGACAGGTAGAGAAAGGACAGATGGAGCATTTTAGGCAGCAGGTGGCGCCACAACAGGTTCAGAACAGACCTATTGTGTGGATTACATTCTGTATACAGAACTGGAAACCTTGGTATTAGTTCCCTTGTCTTTCGGCTACGGAGCTCTTGGGTCTTTTAGTTCCACATTCATTATTTTGAAGAAGATACTGCACCAGTCCACAAGAGCACTGAACATTCTTCGATTTAAAACGTCTACAATCATGTTGGCCATTCATATCTGTCCAACTCGGATTTTCTCTTGTCACACGAGTCCAATAGCCTCGTGTAAATGTGAACAGCTTTATAGCAGAGACCACCCTGATCACCTGCTGTCCCTCGTCCTCCTGCCCAAACCTTGCCCTCCCTCCAGCACCTCCCCTCTGCCACTTCCACCTGCCATCATGTTCGCCACCAGGGCCTCGCAGTCTCGCCTGCTAACTAAGCTGGCACCTGCAGGGCACACGTGCCACGCCGACCAACTGACTTGCTCCAAACCGGTCACAGGAGCCAATCATTACTGCATTCTCTAAAAACAGAAACGTCAACAGAGACTAAGCACCCACTTCGAGGAGAAGTTCAAAACGTGACATCAAGAATATGCTGCATTGAGAAGGTAAAAAGCCTATGTGTTGGAACCAGAAGCGCTCGTTTGAAAGGTTTCTCGTAGACATGAAACCACTCTAGACGTACCTCTTCCCCCCCCCCCTGTCCTTGTGTTGTATTGTAATGTAAATACATTAGAGCTAATAAACAGCAGGACCACGTTATTAGCATCTCCACCACATGGTGCATGAAAGGGTAATCACTTTTGGGCAGCCTGCCGCTACTGCTGCATGCATTCGCAAGCATACAGGCACACACACACATGTATATGTATACTGTACAGGGCATATGCAGAGACTGCAAATAGTAGGATCAGAGGGTAGACGGTAAAGAGAAAAGGGGGACGGTGGGAGAGGAGAGAGATTGTGTGTGTGTGTGTGTGTGTGTGTGTGTGTGTGTGTGTGTGTGTGTGTGTGTTAGTAGGGAGAGAGAGAGCGAGAAAGAGGTGGAAATGAAGAGGGAGTGATAGAGGGAGAGAGAGCAAGGGAGGAGTGGGTAGAGGCTGCCATGACGACCGCTCCCAGCAGGAAGGCCTGTGTCAGCAAATAGTTCAGTGTAAAAAAATATTTACAAAACATCTGGGAGGATCAAAGCGACCTGGAGAAGGAAAGCAGACGACAACAAGTCCTACGTGTGGCAGAGGACCAGGACCCATGCAAAGGTGGTAGAAAAGTTGCCCTTAAAACTATTCATTCTCAGCCTTCCGACATGGTATTAAAGGGGTACAACCTCATGAAGTGCAGAAGAGAAGGCATATGAGTCAGAGAGGAAATTGGGAGGATCGAGTATGGTATCGACACAGAGAGTTCTCGAAGAAGCAGGGAAGTTTCCCCTTAACTTTTATCGAGCAAGAACAATTGCAGTCCTGTTTAAACTTGTCTTCAAAAATTCTATTATACAGTTGTCAGTAACCACTACCGTCTCACACTATGAAGGCAAGACCCACAACTTCCTGGCCCATCACAGTCCCATTATATACAGTATCAATTACATCCAGTAGTTTTATCAACACAGCTCCACCGCTTCAAACACCCCATTGATTAATATCTAACAGCCCTAACAGGACTGGAAAACCAATAACAGGGATTTTTCTTAAAGGGATGTTTTCATCAGACACTCAGAGCAATAACATAGCGACTAGATCTGGAGGAGTTTTTGAAGCAAAGACGCGCCTGAAGATGCCGCCACTGATCAAGACGCTGCTTCGTTTCCACCCTCTCGCCCTCTCGCTCTCTGATCTGGAGTGTGAGGTCTTTGCCAACAGTGTGTGTGTCGTGAGAGTTATTACAGGGTGACAGTCAGCCAGGAGAACACAGAGAAACCTTGGTGTCTAGCAGCTCCAGGACTTGTCCTTTATAGAAAGGAGGGTGAGGACATTAGTGCTGACAGACAGTGCGGCTCCTATTACAGGCTAATCGAATATGACAGCGCCGCTTCTCTCACTCTCCTCCCTTTTTCTCACTCCCCCGCTCTCTCTCGCACACATCCCTCATTTGGCCTTTTTTCACTCCCTCGCTCGGTCCCGCTCAATCTCTTCCTCATCTCATCATTACCTCCCCCTCATTCCCTTTCACACTTTCAATTTCCACACTCACTTTGGAAGATTCCCGACAAGAACTGCAATGTTTAAAAAATAAAAAAAACTGCCTGAGGTCTTTCAGGCCCGCAGAGTCTGTGTCACTTTGAAGCTGGGAGCCATGAACATTTCAAAACATTCCAATCAGAGCTGCTTCTAGAGTACGGGGCGTGAGGTGAGGGGAATCTGTGAATCAAAAAAAGATTGGTCCCTCCAATGCACCAGGGATGAGCCTCGGAGCATTCTCTGCTATGCTGCAATAACGTCATGGTCCCGCAATAAATCAAACTTTTAAAAGTAACATTCAAGTTTTTTTTTTTTTTACTGATAACAGTATCAGGAGTCAAGCATCTTTAAGTAGAAGTTCCTGTATTGTTACAGAGCTTAGTTACTGTGTCCAACCAGATTGTAGATGATAGTATAAGTACATTACGGGAACATACATTCACATCATCATACTCACGTGGCACCAGCATTCAAATCTACTTTTCCTTCCACTTCTCTAGTTAAATAAAGGTTACATTGATTATATATTTTTTTCTCTCATTGTCTGCCTATCAATCTTCTCAGCCGGAACCTATGGGGACTCTGTGTAGCGCTAGGTGTTTTATCTGTGCACAGGGCAGTGCACACACACACAGTGTGATAGCCACCTGCCTGCCAGTCCTCAGCCTTGAGCTAATCTATGACTTGGTCGATGACTAGATGAATGACATATAGATGTAGTCGATGTATTCACCTGAGGGGGAATGCAGTCAACAGTGCGTTAGGAAAGTATTCAGTCCCCTGGACTTCTCCCACATGCAAAGATGAACGGAGCAAAGTACAACGATATCCTTGATGAAAACCTGCTCCAGAGCGCTCAGGGAAGGTTCACCTTCCAACAGGACAACAACCCTAAGCACACAGCCAAGACAACGCAGGAGTGGCTATGGGACAACTCTCAATGTCCTTGAGTAGCCTAGCCAGAGCCCAAAATACAGGTGTGCCAAGCTTGTCGTGTCATACCCAAGAAGACTTGATGCTGTAATCGCTGCCAAAGGTGCTTCAACAAAGTACTAAGTAAAGGATCTGAATACTTAAGTAGATCTGATATAGTTTATTTTTATTGTAATAAATTTGCACAATTTTCGAAAAAAAACAACATTTTTCTTTGTCATTATGGGGAATTGTGTGTAGATTGGTTAGAGGGGGGGAAAAACAATTTAATCCATTTTAGAATAAGGCTGTAACTTAACGAAATCACCCACTGGACTGAATGAGACCGTGGCTAGTAGCATTGCCTAAGGAACTATCTTTACAGGTACAAGACAGCAACAGCCAGGATGATGACACATAACACTGATTCTAAGATGTTGGAGGGAAAAACAACCTGGATGTCAGGCCTCTATCTTTACCGGGCACCCTTTCCCTCCCCTCCACCTGAATATCTGTTTCTCTTGCTATGATCCTCAGTCTTCCTTTCTCCCCCTCTCTGTAACACCCATGCCAGCGCAGCAAGACGCCAGCTCCATTGACTCTCATTGGCTGCCAGTGACATCACTGAGAGCAAAGTGTCGAGTCAGATAGAGAAACGAGTGCTGGGCTGACGCCTGTTGCCCTCTTGTGGTCCACTGAGTGAAATACTACCCTGTAAAATGCAGCCATCTAACCTGTTAAATATCCTAGAGTGGATTTCCGCTGCCCGGCAGAAATCTAATTAGCATAATAGAAACAATCCCCATCAAAATCCATCAGTTTAAGCTATAAATATATAAAACATTTGGGGGGATGCATCTCAATCCACAGCACCTGCTGATGTTGCACTTCTGTATCTGCGGTGAAAGGTGACAGAGCGATGTTTATCAAACCATGGGACATCGTGAAAAATTGGTTCTCTCACTAAATTGTCTGTGGCATCCGAACACAACTCGTCTGACAGCGGTACAGCTGATCTGAAAACTTCTCAGTCTGTAGCATCCGAACCGTTTGGGCTACACACTAATATGACCCCTCTGTGGAAAGGTGAGACTCTTACAAACATGCTGGTTGTTTTGCTCTAGGATGACCACAAGACTCGTCTGAAGGTCCCCCGGTACCAGTATTTATTTATTTAAGTGCAGTATACATGGGAATAGTTAAGTGCCAAAAATAAGGGGTTAAATACATATTTAAATAAAAACCTTAAAAACATTTTTTAATTGTTTCCTGATCTTTCTTATATTGCTCAGATATAGGACAGACACTTCAGAACAAACTTCCTTTAGATTTTTTTCTGGACTATTGTTCCATGTAGAGAATCTGTTATTCAATGCGTTTATATGGGCTAATAGCAGTTGGGCCAAATTCAAATCATTTTTTAAATACATTGTTTTATACTTCAAGGGGTCTTAAAATAAAACATTGAATATCTAAATTATCCTCGTTATGACCTTCTTAAAACAATTCCATATGTTTTCTTAGTCTGGATGATGTACAATTGCTGTAATGCCAATTTGACTTTAAAGGCCCAGTGTAGTGTTTTATATATATTTCCACACTATGAGGTTGGAATAATACTGTGAAATGGTGAATATGATGGTAATGCCCTTTTAGTGCAATAGTTGTTCAAAAGAATGCCTGAATTTTTGCCTTTTTTGGTGGGATTGAGTTTTGGACAACGTGGTGACATCACCATGTCGTAAATTAGTTAATAGACCAATAAGAAAGTGTTTCAAACATCTCTGCCAATTTTCCGTTTTTCCCTCCCTCCACTCAGACCACTCCCAGACAGTCATAGCAAAATTCTTGCCTGAGAAATTACTCTTTGTTAAGAAGCTATTTATGTTTCTTTTTGACCATTTAAATTGAAAACAATCATAGTATTGCACTTAATGTTACACAGAAATGATTTCATATTGAGATTAAAAACAGCTGCGTTGGAACTTTAAACAGCATTTGATGGAGCCGATCATTTAAACTAACAAAAGTATACAGTCCTCAGTCTTGTCTTATCTTGTTTCAAAATCACTGGGCTAGGTTGTTGGGCTAATAGAATTACTTAGGTAATTGCTTAGGTAATCGCTGGGAACAAGCCTCTGACATATCCATGTGTCCACATTGTTCAGGTATATTTCCACTTTCAATTCAGTCAACAAATTAAAATTCAATTCATGAATTGAAAATGATTTCCAAATTGTTTTTCAACGCACCTTGCGGCTGGTGTAGTGGGCGTGCTTGGCCAGCTTGCTGTTGAGTCCCTGTAAGAAGACCTCGTCGGTGACTTTGCCCACGGTCATACAGGCCTCGTCCAGCACAGAGAAGATGCCCTTGTGTTGCAGCTCCACCAGGTCCACAATGATCTGGTTGTTGAAGTAGTCAATCTACGCCCAGGCACAAAGAGAAAACAGGGGATCGGTATATCATTACAACCAGCACAGAGAGTAAGACGTTCCTAATAGTCATAATCAACGGAAGGAGAATGACTTGATGCAAATTGACTGTTGGAGGCAATACAAGACATGAGTGGAACCAAGATGTGGCCTTACATGTTTCCAGGGGATTCCCTCACGCTGGTACTCTTCCTGTTCCTGCCTCAGCACAAGCTGAATGAAGAGCTGCTGCAGCTTCTCGTTGCAATAGTTGATACAGAACTGCTCAAAGCTGGCAGACAGACAGGGAAGAAGAGGGTGAGTGAATGGCTGTGACCCTGGTTTTATACTCGTGCTACATACAAGTGTCATGACAGAGAGATTGTGTATAAAAATCAGTATATTTCATATTGATGTAGAGACTTAATCAAGTAGAGATTCTACACTGAAATACATTCAATATTGAATTATTTATAGCGGACACGTCTCCTAACCTGTTGTTCTGAAAGATCTCAAAGCCGTAGATGTCCAGCACTCCGATGACCGTGTTCTTCCCGTGGACTTTGGCGTCATAGTTCTTCACTTCAATGACATCATTGATCCTTCCCACGATCCAACAGAACATTCTTTCGTACATAGCCTGTGGGTCACACACCCCAACACCAAGGCAGACAACAGTAGATAAAGATCACATGAGAGACAGCAGGGTGCTATAGGTCAGCTACCTACACTGGCTGCTATTTTACCCAGAAGCCTTCAAAAGAATTCCCTGGCTACTTTAAAAACTGGTTAGGCCTACCACGTCTAACATTGGGGCCCATTTCACAAACCCTTTTTTGAAGGTTAGCACTACCATTGAGGGTTAGCGTTCGCTGCTGTGAAGCGGCCAACGTAGCATGCTAGCATTAGCTAGCTTAGCTAAGAGTCAGCATTTTGACAGTTAACTGTTAATCGGTTAACGTAGCGTACTGGCATTAGCTACCTTGGCCAAGGCATCCCGGCCGTAACTGGCCTCCTGGGTCGTGTGCTGCTTGTCGATGACGTCACGGCCTGTGGCAACGGTGCGGTAGAGCAGGGCCTTTCCCACATTCTCCTCCTTAGTGGCCAGCAGGACCCCGATCACCGCCACCACCTTAGAGTTCTCAATCAGCGTTGTGTCGCCGTCCACACCAAACGTCAGGTTCCCCTGGGAGAGGTCACATGGAGATAAATACAGGAATACAAGGAAGTTACCTGTAAACTAAAGAGACTAGGTGGAGTGATCGCATTAGAGCAAAGGGTAGGGGAATAGGACAAATAAGGGCAGGACTGTTTCAATTCAAACCTGTTCCATTTTAAAAAGGGACACTGGGCACACAACAGGGAGTCACCCCTCAGTATATGATGTTGTCATATTACTGAGTATACCTTTAACCCCGTTTAATTTTAACCTATGCTAACCCTGCTGGAAGGCCAAGAGTTAGGAGTTAATATGGGGTATTACCAGGTGCAGGATAGTGGCCAGGACCTTGTAAACAGTCTGGATTTCATCTGGTGTGAAGCCGATCACCTTCATGGCATCCGCCACAGCTTTGAAATCAGCACCATCGTTAATGGACGACTGTGGCGGGGAGAAAGAAGGGACGGAATGGATGAGTAGGACAATCAAACTGGAAACAATAGGAACGTTTCTGTTCCCTTCACACAAAACACGTTCAACTTTGTCAATTTTGAAGTAAAACTTAGTCCAAAAATGATTTACTTGACACATACTTTTCACTAGTCTGTAACACCGGCCAAATACTGTACACCACTTCCTCACTTTGGCAAGTATGAGTTTATTCATGACATGTTCCTACTCCCAGCAGCCAAAGTCATAAAGTAGGAGTGACAAGATGACCACAAATATCTTTAAGGCAGGATGGTGTGAGCATCAACCGAGGACTGTTTCTATAAAAATGGCAGCTTTGCACACCATGTACAAACCACTTCAGCTGTTTTGGCCTTGCTCTGTTCCATGACGTCACATTGTTTGTTATACAACTTTGTTTTGTTCCTACTTATTAAACTGCAAGTGCAGAGACAGCAGAACGGAGATGCTTGCTGGCGTGTGTTAACAGCTGGAATTATACGGCTCCCAAAAACTTCAAAGGCTTGTTTTAGAGGGACGGACACTCGACATCATTGGCCCCTTTGGATATTCGTACGGAATATATCACTTTGAATTCATGCAATAGCTGCACATTTTGTTACGCAACACAATAGCATCAGTTGTAAACACAGCTGCTCACGTGATCAGAAATTCAAAACAACCGTGCACATCTGCTGAGCATGGGCTTGCGTTTGATTTATTCCTGTAAAAATAAACCGTGTTACCAAATAAACTCAGCATTAGTGACATTCACGGTCTAAAACGTGAGAAATAAAGTGACATTTTGTAATTGTTTATACAAAGGGTCAAAGCGGATATACTTCTGTGGTAACCTACCTTGACCTGGCCTCCTACTTTGATGTAGCTGTAGACTGTGGGGTCCTTCGAGACGTGGAGGGAACGCAAGAGGGACTCAGAACCCCCTTTAACCATCTGAAGAGAACAAAGAAAGAAAGAGAGCGAGAGAGAAGGAAGACACAGAGTCAGTAGTGACACGGAGACTGTTCAGTATTTACATTCTAAACCATTTCATTTCAAATGGTGCGGTGAGTCATACAGTATGTAACACCACAAAATGGAGCAAAAGTCAGGAATAATCTAGATTCTAGATCAATAATGTGTACTGACCAAAGTAGGGTGAAGTACCTTGAGAATGGGGGAGTTTATGGAGTGAGAACGATTAATGTGTATTTGAGGAGTTAAATTGGGTGAAAGGATGGATATTTCTAAATAGCAGCATAGCAGAGTTGTAAGACCTTTGATATCACCAAGCCTGTATGATCCACACAGTCACAGACCCATCTGGTCTGTATACCAGCTTATGGTGGCATCAGTCTGGCATGTAACACACACATACACACACACCTGGTAGAATGAGTGAAAGCTTCTCTCCCCCTCCTGCTGGAAGATGACTCTGGACTATAAGAGAAACAGATGGTTTGAGTCAGAGTGAAACATAATTGATCATTTATTTATAACAGGTGGTCTCACTGCCCTCCCAGTGCCCCCTACCTTCTCCAGCAGGTAGTTGTTGATGTGTCCCCCGATGGGATCTCCCTTGAAGTCGAAGTTGATGTCCATGTACTTGCCGAAGCGACTGGAGTTGTCGTTGCGGTTGGTCTTGGCGTTGCCAAAGGCCTCCAGGACGCAGTTGGATTTCAGCAGCATGTTTTTCACCCTGGAGAGAGAGGCAACACGTCTTTTAAAGTACTACTAACAGCTCCCCTGGCTCCTATTACCTATTACTCAGCTGATCCTCGGCCCATAGAGATAAACAAACAATAAGGTGGCCAAAAGCGAATGATCGGACTGAATACAGTAGTGTGAGCTAGAGTCGCAGCTGGAATCCGTAGCGGTGAAAACTGCCACGTCCGTTTGCGATATTACAACAACAAAGATGTTACTTCAAACAACGAACACTCTTTCCCCCCCCCCTCTGACAACCTTGCACACACAGTAGAAAAGCAGAGTAGGTTTACCACAATGCTGGATGCTCCTCTGCTCCATTTCATAAACAAAACACAATAACAAATGCGCCTGGGGTGACCGGTGGCGCTGTTTCACCTTATGTGGCTCTCAACTTTAAGATTGAAGTTATTCATTTCACATTGATTCAGTAGTAGGGTCATTACTCACTCAAATCCTAGAGCTGTCTGTCATTTATGGGGCCCATCTGGGTCTGGAATGTCTGAAATGTCTATTATCAGCAAGTTCTTTCGCAGAAGTATACCACAACTCTACTTAACACAAAGACTGCTTTGGCACTGATGATTGATGCTGTGTAGTGCTAGGTCAGTACACAGGCTCCTCACCCATACACTGTGCTGCATGGCTGTCATGGCCCACACACACACACACACAGCTGTGGCTCTCGCATAAATCTGAGCTCCATACAGACTGTAGCATTACCTGACTGATAGGGCAGTCCTTAGAGGGCAGAACTGTGAGAGTTGTGGGTTAGTATTGACTTTAAAAAACACAAAAATACAGTTTCTCAGTTAAATGGCTACAGGGAATATGTAGTGGGTCAGACGCAATATATTCAGCACCAAAATGCTATAAGCAGGGGTGACAGGTACCCTAGTGGTTTGAGCATTGGGCCAGTGACCGAAAAGGTTGCTAGATCGAATCCCTGAGCTGACAAGGCCTCCTGGACAAGGCAGTTAACCCACTGTTCCTAGGCCGTCATTGTAAATAAGAATTTGTTCTTAACTGGCTTGCCTGGTAAAAAAAAAAAACAGCCCTTGGTCAGGGAGGTGACCAAAAACCCGATGGTCGCTCCAGAGTTTGTCTGTGGACATTGAGAACTTTTAAAAGAAGGACAACTATCTCTGCAGCACTCCACCAAATCAGGCCTTTATGGTAGAGTGGCCAGATGGAAGCCACTCCTCAGTAAAATGCACATGAAGCCTGCTTGGAATCTGCCAAAAGGCACCTAAAAGAGTGTCAGACCATGAGAAACAAGATTCTCTGGCCTGATGAAACCAAGACTGAACTCTTTGGCCTGCATGCCAAGCATCACATCTGGAGGAAACCTGGTATCATGTCTACGGGGAAGCAAGGTGGTGTCAGCATCATGCTGTGGGGATGTTTTTCAGTGGCAGGGACTGGGAGACTGGTCAGGATCGAGGGAAAGATGAACGAAGCAAAGTACAGAGAGATCCTTGATGAAAACCTGCTCCAGAGCACTCAGGACTTGACTGGGATGACGGTCGCCTTCCAACAGGACAACGACCCTAAAAGCACACAACCAAGACAACACAGGAGTGGCTTCGGGACAAGTGTCTGAATGTCCTTGAGTGGCCCAGCCAGAGACCAGACTTGAACATCTCTGGAGAGAACTGAACAAAGCTGTGCAGCAACACTCCCCATCAAACCTGACAGAGCTTGAGTGGATCTCCAGAGAAGAATGGGAGAAATGCCCCAAATACAGGTGTGCCAAGCTTGTAGCGTCATACCCAAGAAGACTTGAGGCTGTAATCGCTGCCAAAGGTGCTTCAACAAAGTACCGAGTAAAGGGTCTGAATCCTTACATAAAATGTGATATTTTAAAAGTTTTTTTTATTTTCAAGATAATTGCAAAAAAATAAGAAAAATGTCTTTGCTTTGTCATTATGGGGTATCGTGTGTAGATTGAGGATTAAAAAAGTAACGTAACAAAATGTGGAAAAAGTTGAGGGGTCTGAACACTTTCCGAATACACTGTATATACATGCAGGGTAGTAATGTTATGAGTTGGAATTATGGTTCATTGTTTAGCAAACAAAAGACACCACTGTACAAGTAAACATTTCACTGTACCGTTTACACCTTCTGTATCCTGTGCATGTGACACATTTTGACCGTCTGCGTCACTGCTTGGTTTGGCAATAGTACTGCCCTCGATCACGTGGCGCAACAGAGGGTGGCGCGGACAGCCCAGTACTTCACTGCTTGGTTTGGCAATAGTACCGCCTTCGATCGCGTGGCGCTACAGAGGGTGGCGCGGACAGCCCAGTGCATCACTGCTGCTGAGCTCTATGCCATCCAGGACCTCTATATCAGGCGGTATGAAAAGAAAGTCCGGAAAATCGTTAAAGACTCCAACCACCCAAGCCATAGACTATTTTCTCTGCTGCCGCATGGCAAGAGTTACCGGTGCATCAAGTCTGGACACCAACAGGCTCTTGAAAAGCTTCTATCCAAGTAATACAACTGATAAATAGCTAACAAAATAGCTACACGGTCAGTCTGACTTAACCTTACGTTTTTATTGACCTTTTATTTCAATTTTTGCTCTGTCTCTATGGACCCTCACAGGGCCCTTACACACTCACACATTCTGTCACTCCAACACACAAACGCTCATTCCATTTTCTCACTCACAGATAATATGCACATACAGTGGAGCAAAAACGTATTTAGTCAGCCACCAATTGTGCAAGTTCTCCCACTTATAAAGATGAGAGGCCTGTCATTTTCATCATAGGTACACTTCAACTATGATAGGCAAAATGAGGGGGAAAAAAAATCCAGAAAATCACATTGTATGATTTTTTTATGAATTTATTTGCAAATCCCAGAACCACACGGGGGGACCTAGTGAATGACCTGCAGAGAGCTGGGACCAAAGTAACAAAGCCTACCATCAGTAACACACTACGCCGCCAGGGACTCAAATCCTGCAGTGCCAGACGTGTTACTTTGGTCCCAGCTCTCTGCAGGTCATTCACTAGGTCCCCCCGTGTGGTTCTGGGATTTTTGCTCACCGTTCTTGTGATAATTTTGACCCCACGGGGTGAGATCTTGAGTGGAGCCCCAGATCGAGGGAGATTATCAGTGATTTTGTCTGTCTTCCATTTCCTAATAATTGCTCCCACAGTTGATTTCTTCAAACCAAGCTGCTTACCTATTGCAGATTCAGTCTTACCAGCCTGGTGCAGGTCTACAATTTTGTTTCTGGTGTCCTTTGACAGCTCTTTGGTCTTGGCCATAGTGGAGTTTGGAGTGTGACTGTTTGAGGTTGTGGACAGGTGTCTTTATACTGATAACAAGTTCAAACAGGTGCAATTAATACAGGTAACGAGTGGAGGACAGAGGAGCCTCTCAAAGAAGAAGTTACAGGTCTGTGAGAGACAGAAATCTTGCTTGTTTGTAGGTGACCAAATACTTAATTTCCACCATAATTTGCAAATAAATTCATTAAAAATCCTACAATGTGATTTTCTGGATTTTTTTCCTCATTTTGTCTGTCATAGTTGAAGTGTACCTATGATGAAAATTACAGACCTCTCTCATCTTTTTAAGTGGGAGAACTTGCACAATTGGTGGCTGACTAAATACTTTTTTGCCCCACTGTACATTGTAACTGACTCTACACACATACAGGCTGCTGCTACCAGGTGTATCTTATTGCCTTGTCCCCTTACCCATATACAGCTGAAATCGGAAGTTTACAAACACCTTAGCCAAATACATTTAAACTCAGTTTTTCGCAATTCCTGACATTTAATCCAAGTGAAAATTCCCTGTCCAAGGTCAGTTAGGATCACAACTTTATTTTAAGAATGTGAAATGTCAGAATAATTAGTAGAGAGAATGATTTATTTCAGCTTTTATTTCTTTCATCACATTTCCAGTGGGTCAAAAGTTTACATACACTAAAGTATTTGGTAGCATTGCCTTTAAACTGATTAACTTGGGTCAAACGTTTTAGGTAGCCTTCCATAAGCTTCCCACAATAAATTGGGTGAATTTTGGCCCATTCCTCCTGACAGAGCTGGTGTAACTGAGTCAGGTTTATAGGCCTCCTTGCTAGCACATGCTTTTTCAGTTCTGCCCACACATTTTCTATAGGATTGAGGTCAGGGTTTTGTGATGGCCACTCCAATACCTTGACTTTGTTGTTCTTAAGCCATTTTGCCACAACTTTGGAAGTATGCTTGGGGTCATTGTCCAATTTGGAACACCCATTTGCGACCAAGCTTTCACTTCCTGACTGGTGTCTTGAGATGTTGCTTCGATATATCCACCTAATGTTCCATCCTCATGATGCCATCTATTTTGTGAAGTGCACCAGTTCCTCCTGCAGCAAAGCACCGGCACAACATGATGCTGCCACCCTCGTGCTTCACGGTTGGGATGGTGTTCTTCAGCTTGCAAGCATTCCCCTTTTTCCTCCAAACACAACGATGGTCAATATGGCCAAACAGTTCAATTTTTGTTTCATCAGACCGGAGGACATTTCTCCAAAAAGTACGATCTTTGTCCTCATGTGCAGTTTAGAAAACGTAGTCTGGTTTTTTTATGGCGGTTTTGGAGCAGTGACTTCTTCCTTGCTGAGCGGCCTTTCAGGTTATGTCGATGTAGGACTCATTTTACTGTGGATATAGATACTTATGTACCGGTTTCCTCCAGCATCTTCACAAGGTCCTTTACTGTTGGTCTGGGATTGATTTGGACTTTTCACACCAAAGTACGTTCATCTCTAGGAGACAGAACGCGTTTCCTTCCTTAGCGGTATGACAACTGCGTGGTCCCATGATGGTTATACTTGCGTACTATTGTTTGTACAGATGAACGTGGTACCTTCAGGCGTTTGGAAACTCCAGACTGGACCAAATCTGAACCAATCATAGACATCTATGTTTCCCAAGTTTAGACAGTACAGTATAGTGAAGTAGTGGTTCTCAAATCTCTCCAAGGGTTTCCCAGGCCGTTCAATGTAATTGATCTATTCCAGAGCTAGCACACCGGATTCTTTCAGAACCAAAAATTAACCTGATTTCAACGTCCGGAAAAGATGCATTTTCAAATTCTGGTAGTTTGCCTAATTTCAGTTTATGTGGCAAAACAAGAAAGTATAGTGTAGAGGATCGGGTCGGCATACTTTTTGGTGTGGTGTGTCAATTTACAATTTATCCTACCATTTCTAAAGATCTGCGTGATTTCCATATGTGCATTACAACTAATTGTGTCTACTGAATATCTAATTGCCCACAAACGGAAGAATTCCATAGCTCGCTAAACAGAGGCACTGTCAGGCTTGATCTTGGAACACAGATTAACTTGGTGAATGGTAGTGACATTTAACCACGGGGTGGCCAATCTTCTCTTCAGCCAGCTTTGCGAATCCTTTAGGTTTCCGCACCATAGCGGGGGCACGGTCAGTTGTAAGAGCGAATATGTTTTTAATAAATCGACACCTCTTCTCAAAATGATCTGTGAAAGCTTTTGCTACATCTTCCCCTTTAGTAGAACCATGCATGGGTTTGAGACACAGCAGCTCCTCACACACCTGCTGTGAGTCACAGTATCTTGCAACAACTGCCAGACGTGGAATCTCATTCACATCCACACTAAACACAGGTGCGTCTTAACTCCGCTCCATTACATGCAGACACAGGCATGTCTTCTTTCTTTGAGATGATTGTGTCTTTGTTAGGCAATCCATCAAATAAAACCTGCAAACTTCTGAGGAAAGCCTCCTTGATATATTCCCCATTTAGTAAATGGTTTTCCATGTTTAGGAATGCACTGTGCAACTTTATAGCTTCCCTCTGTCGCTTGATTTTTGACTGCATGTAGATTTGTAGACCCACTGATTTGCTTTTCATACCTGGGCACGGCCCTCTTGATTCCTTCAGACTTGTCCGCCTCATCCTTGGAGTTATTCCTCATGTCTCGGTTTCAAAATGACGCCAGGCACTTGATGTCCGACAAACAACAGTTTTACAACAGGGAGCGCAAACAGACCAGTACTTCAGTAAGACAAATCCATATTCCCTTGTCCAAGACGCAATAAACGAGCATACAATTGCCTTATTTTTCTTAGCTGATGACATTTTTGCACCCTTTTAAATAACAAAAGGAGGCTTGCTAGCCGCTAGCCATGTGAAAACAAATCTCTCACCTTCAGCGATGCCGTGGTTTTGAATTTGGCAGGAGATGCGAGGCCGGTAGTCTTGCGCTGAATTAATAATATGAAACTCCTGCAAAATCATGAAAGCCTATTGGCTAATCAGAATTGACACACCTTGGGAACTACAACATTGCAGTGAATACCAATGCAACTTCAAAACCAATTGAAATTATTTTCAGATCTACCCCTTCTCAGACTTGCTTTCAATGAGAATGACAGATCTATAAACACATTTGTGACCTGTTTCAAGAAGCTAGGTGTACGTCACACGTCACTACTTCACAGGAGATGCATTTGAACGTAAACATGTGAACTTTCATGTGCCTTAATAACAAACTTGTATGCCATCTGTAACTACCATTTACATTTTTTTATTATGAGCCTAGTTGGTTTAGCCACGGAAAAAGCTGGAACCTTCCCGCTAGCCATGATTGGCGGAGATAATGGATGGGCGATAGTAGCTACTAAAACAATTGGATACCACAAAATTGAGGAGAAAAAGGGGTCAAATTAAAAAATAATAATAATAATAACATTTTAAAAAAGATAATGGAAGGGCTAGACATGCTGAGAGAGGAGTTCGGATTGGTCTGCCATGTAGCATGCTTCTGTCTATAACATGAGCTGCTAAGTGTGTGGATAATCCTTGCTGTCATCAAGGCAAAGGGTGGCTTTTTGAAGAACCTCAAATATATTTAGATCTGTTTAACACTTTTTTGGTGATTACACGATTCCATGTGTTATTTCATAGTTTTGATGTCTTACTATTATTCTACAATGTAGAAAATAGTAAAAATAAAGAAAAACCCTTGAATGAGTAGGTGTTCTAAAACATTTGACCAGTAGTGTAGTTGGTTAGCTTTAACTACCTGCAGATTCATGCATGGTGGCTAGCTATGACAATCAGTTTGTATTGCTTGTAGTATGCGTTAGGATTATGTTTAATTGTTTAGCTCACTCTGTTTAACACATGGCCTCACATGTGAATCCTTAAAGAGATGGGTGGACCTAAGGCTTAAGAGGGTGTGAATGATGCTGAATGGGTGTAGACAAAGAAGAGCTCTCCAGTTGGTGTACCGAAACAGTGAAGGGCCATTTTCTCAAAAGTGGGATTACAAGTTTAGCATCCAAAGCATAATTCCTTTTCCATTATTCCTCAGCTACAGTGTGTGATATATCATCGCTCTACTTTTATCCAATGTAAAAAAACACAATTTCAAATGTTGCTACATAAGACTGAATTGAGGTGGTGGGTCACATTCCTACGTGAATTTGGTCAGGTCACCCAAAAAGTTACATAATGCAGATTTAAAAAAGGGTCACTCTGAGAAGGTTAAAAAGGGAACTTAATGGCAATACATTTCTCACCTTTCGACCTCAGCTCTTTGGCCGGGGTTTGTTATAGCAGCGATGTATTGCATGATGTATTTGCTGGCTTCCGTCTTTCCGGCTCCACTCTCCCCTGCAATGGAAAAACATAATTTTTGTTATATAGTACCATAATTTGCTATAGCTTTGTACTACAATGTATGTGACATTTCAGATTTGAATTCAATTGGAACCTCAAATGTGATCTCCATTATCATGGGCTTTTTTTGAGGTGAGTTTAGGGTTTTGAGCCATTCGAGACAGAATATTCCTCTCTTCACCACTAAGTGGCGCTTTATCAACCAAATGCTTTCACCATGCTGTCACAGCTTGTGGTTACTTAGCTTGTTTTCTTAGAAAGAAGGCAGCGTTGACCCTGCTATTTTCAACTAAATAGGGTCATATCGATTTCCCCCAAAATACTCTCCACCTAAATGACAATCTCACATTACTCCAGCCAGAAGACATTAGAGCAAAAGTCAGACATTACAAAAATATTTTGAGAGAACATTAAATTTGAACTTTAAAAGCTACATTTTCAAACAAAATCTAAGTTGGCATCCAGGAAGACGTGACTTGACCTGAACCAGTGTTATATGTACATGTATTACTTCGTATAAGCATGTATGAGCCCTTATGAATGTCCTATTATAAAGCTTATAATATGTTAGCTATGTATTTATATGCTGGAATTAGTTCACTAGACAGATAACTTTGTGATTTGGTTGGCCGTTTAGAGGGCTCCCCCCCGTTACCTGAGATGACAATACAGGTGTCCTTGTTCCTCCTTTTCATGGCTTTGTAGGCTGCGTCTGCGATGGCGAAGAGATGTGGTGGTCGCTCATACAACTCCCGGCCCTTGTACTGCTCGATGGTGTCTCGGCCGTAGATGTTCATGGCGCGGTAAGGGTTAACCGACACCACCACCTCGCCGATGTAGGTGTAGATACGGCCCTTCTCAAACCTGCAGCCACACGAGAGAAAGAGCACAGGGAACTCACCGTCACCTGACAACATGATGCCATACCGCTGAGTCATTTCACTGTTACAGGACAGGGACAGGTATACCATTTAGAAAAAGACACTTATTTAAAAACATACCGTAATAAACAGCACCACAAATGCAGTTCAGTAGCACAGTCCAAAGTAACATTTTAGCACCAAAAAGCAACAGAGACTCAGGCTAACACCAGGTCATGTTTCCCTCCCTCTCTCTATATGTCAATTCCGCCCCCCCCCCCCCCTTCTACACTACAACGCAGACGATGATAGCTTTTCTATAGTGGTCTGCAGCCTAGAGGGATGCGTGTGTGTGTGTGTACTTGTGCCCGCGTGGGGTTAACATATCGCCAAGAAGTTACATGACAATCCACTTTTTTCACCATGTACATTTACACACAACCAGAATTTGCTTTAGAGTGAAGGTGCTGCCAGCAATAGACAATACAGAAACAGAATACATAGACACGCGTCTGTATTCCACATAGACATACAGAATATGCAATATCTGTACAGTAAACACAAAACTCTGGAGTTTAGACTGATTGCAGTGGGAATATACCATTTAGAGAGGGGGATATACTGTATGTAAGCAGAGAGAGGAATGCTGCCACGGTGACTGTATCCAGTGCATAAACAGTGTTGTGCAGAGGTGTACATAGTGCAAATGCAGTATAGTGCAGTTATTTGTATTAGAGGCCATTGACGGCAAGGTGCAGTGTTCGGCTCAACGCAAAGTCACTTCATCCCTATGAGCCCGATGGTCGCTTGATGAGGGCCACTTCAGGTGGAGGGAAGCTTTGATCATGATTGACCTAAACCGTCTGCCAGACCGGAGTCTTTGAAAGACGGGGTGTCCGGGAGTCAGCGATGATCTGACCTGCACGCTTCCTTGTCCTGGATGCTGCGGTGCACCCGTGCTGAAATATGCCCCCCCCCCCCATCTTAATACGCTGAATCCCGATGGAGTCAGATACGATCAGCTGGGTGAGTTTGTGCTGTAGCAGGTCCAGAATGATTGTGTTGAGCTAAAGTCAAGAAACAATATCCTTATGTATGTCCTTGGGTTGTCGAGGTGTTGGAGGATGTAGCGAAGGCCCAAGAGGTCGTCCACAGACCTCTTGGCAAGGAGGGCTTCGGTGGTGGTTTTGAGATGGGACAGGATAGGGTGCTCAAAATGGTATGGTAGGGCCCCAACTCTAAAACCTACACCCAACGAGCCACACTGATCCACGAGCAGTGAGCTGTGCAGACTCCAGGGAGAGAGAGTCTTGACTGGGACTGATCTGGGCCTTCTCTCTCTATGCCCTCAGGCAGCCTGCCTCACTTCCTTCCTTCTCTGAGTGGACCAGGGTTTCTCCCCCCACCTACACAGAAGAATAGGGCCTTTCTTCTCAGCTATACCCCAGTCAGGCCTACCTCTGCTTTGGTCCCAGGGTTCCACCTGGCGGTCCTGGGTTCCAGAGGCCTACACTAACAATATAATACAGCATATCTACTATACACCTTCAGAATCACTGCTTGTCCTGAGAGTGACGCTCTGGATTGATGCACTTATTTGATTGCACCCCTTTTAGCCCTGGTCAGCCACTGAGGGCTATTTTACAGTGCTATAACGACCCGGTTAGTGGTTACAACAATAAACTAACTTTACTACAGCCCTGGTCATCCATGTCCTTGAGTCCCTGGAAACCTTGGCATTCAATGAACGTGGAATTGTTTTGGTTTGCTAATCTCTGTCCACAATCTTTAACGTCAGTGAAGGGATCACATAGTGGTTCAGCCTGCATACATGTTCTCGGATTCCGTTTTCGGACTCCGATAAAGCAGCTGCGTTGGTGATGTTAGATACTGCCCATATCTAAAAGATAAAACAGAGTGAGCTACAAAACATTGACAGAGCAGCTGAGGAGAGCCACAACACATAAACACGGGTTGTTTTAGAACGGTACAAACAGAAAGAGCAGAGAAGGATGGCTTTAGATATTAAAATGGAGAACAAACGAAGAGCTTAATTAAAACTACACACAGAAACTACAATTAGCCACTTCCACAAACAAGCACGCCACCGCTAACTCTCTGACAGGTCAACAGGCGGCGATTAGCTCATTCTTCTGCACCCAGCCATGTTTGAGCCCTCATGTCATCAATCCCACGCACCACTGGGCACGGGTGACACCAAGACACTGTGCTCGTGTGCCCAGGGTGGCATTGTGTCCCCAGGCAGGGCCTGTTGAAGTGGTGGGCAGGCTGGCATGCTGGCTGGTGGCACGTCCCCTGGTGCGAGTCAGCCCTATGACTTGATGTGCCAGAACATTGTAACTGTATGTGTCATTGTGATCCATGTGGACTGTATATGTTCGATGTCGTTTCTTTACACTCCTTTGCTGCAAAACCAATTTGCCCTGACTTTGAACTGGCACTGGAGAAAGAGCGATTGTGCCATCCTCCAGGGCGGAATGCTGCTGTGTGCACTGCCTGCTCCATTGTTCAGACGTCAATTGGGGGTCTTTGTCTAAGAAGCACAGATAGGCCGCCTTCTCCCTACATACCCTGTGCCAACAAAGAGCTGCCCACTTAAAGTGCACGTGTCCAATGGCTTCTGTGGGAATGTATACAATGAACTACCAGTTGGGAGTGATCTGTGAAATCAACTAAATTGACAGCATAATAATTGAAGGTGAATCTACATAATAGGTTACTGTAGGCCCAGCTTTCAGATGGGACGTGGGGAAAATACTTCAGTCCGAATTTCAGTGTTATCGAGAACATCACAAGGGAGTGTCATTTTGTCATTGTGGTTTGGTTTCCATCCACACCCAATATGGAACAGGAAAACATACAAAATGATAGGCAAGGAAATATCCTCATCTGTGTGCGGTACAACTAAACTAAATTATTATTCATGGGAAAACAATGTCCCACCCAGTTTCAACAATATAGACAGTGTCTAGTAAATTCCCAGCAGTGACCTAGTGTTTTCCCAATATCTGGCTTTTATAAATGGACATTATGATGGAATAGGATGTTAATCATAATCTATAGTTGGTATCAGAGGGCATCAGTTCAAAAACAGAATCAATTGTGTGTGTATTATGATGAGACATCTGTGGGAGTGTGTGTTCTCATTCTGGGGAATTTCAGTAACAGAGAGATAACTAAAAAGATAAAACAGACTGGAGTGGGAGTGTAGGCAAAACATTGTGTGGGTGTTTCTGGGAGGTTGGGAAACGTTGTGGGCCTTTGGATCCCGGGCTATGGTCTTTAGAATAATTGGAGGTGGGTGGGAGGTCTCTATGGTAACCCCTCCTTCTCCTCCCTTTCCTTCCGTTTCCCGGCAGCACTAAGGAGGGGTCCTGCTGGAGAGAGATCAAGGCTGTGGGCCGTGCCAGTCAGATACACTTCCCCTCACAACTGGGCCCAGAGCAGAAAGAGAGGGGGGGGTGAGTGGGGCCGAGACCAGAGAGAGAGAGAGCAGAGAGCGACTCACTGTATATATACACACACATGATATGACATTTGAAATGTCTTCATTATTTTGGAACTTCTGAGAGTTTAATGTTTACTGTACATTTGTACTGTTTATTATCTACTTCACTTGCTCTGGCAATGTTAGCATATGTTTCCCGTGCCAATAAAGCTCTTGAATTGAGAAAGGGAGGTCGGAAAGGGAGAGAAAGAGAATTCAGGACTCGAGAGTAAGGTGTGGCCAAAACTTTGGGACTGTCGTTTTCACTTGACCTCTACTGCTCTCTTCTTTTTACACTGGTTCTCTCTATTTCAAGTGACTGCCTGTGTGTCAGAGAGATGATAGGGACTGGGCATCCTTATACAGTACAAACAGAGAAGGGCTACACCACAAGCTAGACCACAAACAATCAATCTCAAGACCTGCCCTGGTCTCTGAACTTGTTAGTTAATGTCTACTACACTGTGACTGTCAGTTCATCCTGTCCGTATAACCATCCCAATGCCACACACACACTGATGGGGGTGGGACCACAAAAAAAAAAACAAAATCGGAACTCATGAGGGGCCCCAGTGGCTCACGGTTTTGCATAGGGCCGACTCTGACTGTGGGTATGACTGTGGCTAAGTGAAATTTTGTTGTGCTAATTTCCTGCAATTCTAGGGTGGAGAGAAACGTTAGAGTTTTTATGATATCGGAGTGCGATTGACTAACAAAATCAAATGGGGGATCCCCCGGTCAGTAATTCGACCATGATTACTATACGTTTAGATAGCTTGTCGCTAGACTAACTTACCAATGGGGTGTGTAACAGTTCAACAAACCCACGGTTCAGTACGTATTGGGGTTTTGGGTTCAAGGTTTGGCTACGGTATAGCGGGAAAATGAAATGAAACAGTTACTCTAGATAATTTTGTTATAATAATGTTTATTTGTCTAAATAGAAGTTTTAAAAAGTGTCCCCCTTCCAAAATGGACCTGGGGCTTTCCCAACTGGGCAAATATGCATAAATACATTTTTCAATATAGGAGACCCGTTCCGAATGGACCCGAGGACGACCAGTTCCGTATTAGACATGGTCGGATCTGAGTGAGGGAAGCAGCAGAAAAGTAATTTTATAAGCTACTTTATTAACCAGAGCTGATACAGCACGAGGGAGGGAGAGGCGGAGGAGGAGCTTTGAGGTGTGTGTACCATGAGCAAGGAGGAGGGAGGGAGAGACAGCAACCAAACATAAGCAGTCTCGCGTTAAAATATTAACTTCTCGCTTGTCATAGCTATACTGAACAAAAACCACAACAATTTCAATCATTTTACTGAGTTACAGTTCATATAAGGAAATCAGTCAATTGAAATACATTCCATTAGGTGCAGCCATGGGTGTGCCTTGGAGGGCAAAGGCCCACTCACTTGGCAGCCAATCAGAATTAGTTTTTCACCACAAAAAGGGCTTTAGTACAGACAGAAATACTCCTCAGGGAAAGATGAACTGAGCAAAGTACAGAGAGATCCTTGATGAAAATCTGCTCCAGAGTGCTCAGGACCTCAGACTGGGGGCGAAGGTTCACCTTCCAACAGGACAATGACCCTAAGCACACAACCAAGATAACGCAGTAGTGGCTTCGGTACAAGCCTCTGAATGCCCTTGAGTGGTCCAGCCAGAGCCCGGACTTGAACCTGATCAAACATCTCTGGAGAGACCTGAAAATAGCAGTGCAGCGACGCTCCACATCCAACTTGACAGAGCTTGAGAAGATCTGCAGAGAATGGGAGAAACTCCCCAAATACATGTGTTCTACGCTTGTAGCGTCATACCCAAGAAGACTCGAGGCTGCAATCACTGCCAATGGTGCTTCAACAAAGTACTGATTAAAGGGTCTAAATGTGATATTTCAGATTTTTTATTTCTTTCTAAAAAATGTTTTTGCTTTGTATTGTGTGTAGATTGATGAGAGAGGGGAAAAAAACTATTTAATACATTTTAGAATAAGGCTGTAATGTACAAAAATGTGGAAAAAGTGAAGGGGTCTGAATACTTTTTGAATGCACTGTACTTCCCATTTAACTTTTTATTACGTCACTTTAATTCCAACTTCCGTTGATTAGATCATCTCCTAAATTGCTTTGCCACACACAGAGGCTATCAGGTATGAAGGTAAGACCCAGATGCAGACCACGTCGAATAAACAATAGTTTCATATCCCAACAGGGGTAGGCAATAGACAGGTCATGGCAGGCAGGCAGGGCTCAGTAAACCAGAGGTGGGGCAGCAGTACCGGGTGGCAGGCAGGCTCAAGGTAAGGTCAGGCAGAGGTCGGTAATCCAGAGGGAGGCAAAGGTACAGGTCGGCAGGCAGTCTCCGGGTCAGGCAGAGTGGCAGGCAGGTAGGTGGGCACGGAGTCAAGACAGGCAAGTGTCAAAACCAGGAGGGTGAGGAACAAAAACTGGAATAAGCAGGAGCTGAGACAAAACGCTGGTTGGCTTGAACAAACAAGACGAACTGGCAACAGACAAACAGAGAACACAGGTCTAAATACAGAGGGGATAAAGGGAAGATGGGTGACACCTGGAGGGGGTGGAGACCATCACAAAGACAAGTGAAACTGTTCGGGGTGTGACAAAAGCTCTATGACTGTAGTGGCGCTGTGATGACTTGCGATTAGCCGACAACAACAACAAGCTACACGCGCCACTCTGGGCTGTTCTCATTGAGCAGTGGAGAACATACTATTAATGTTTTATCCACAAATCTCTGTCGATCGCCAATGCAATCCACTGTGAAGCTAAAATGTTCCCAAACTGTAGATTTAAACGATAATGGAAGATCCTCCAATTGTGGTTTATCGATCCGACCACAAATCAAAATCAGACTTTATTGGCCACATACACATGGTTAGCAGACTTCAATGCGAGTGTAGCGAAATGCTTGTGCTTCTAGTTCCGACAGTGCAGTATATCTAACAAGTAATTAACAAATTCACAACGACTAGTGATACCTTTATTAAATGTATTAAAGTGGCCAGAGATGAGTATGTATGTTGGCAGCAGCCACTCTGTGTTAGCGATGGCTGTTTAACAGTCTGATGGCCTTGAGATAGAAGCTGTTTTTCAGTCTCTCGGTCCCCGCTTTGATGCACTTGTACTGACCGCGCCTTCTGGATGATAACGGGATGAACAGGGAGTGGCTCGGGTGGTTGTTGTCCTTGATGATCTTTTTGGCCTTCCTGTGACATTGGGTGCCATATGGAGGGCAGGTAGTTTTCCCTTGGTGATGCGTTGGGCAGACCTCACTATCCTCTGGAGAGCCTTGCGATTGTGGGCGGAGCAGTTGCCGTACCAGGCGGTGATACAGCCCGACAGGATGCTCTCGATTATGCATCTGTAAAAGTTTGTGTGTGTTGTGGTGACAAGCCAAATTTCTTCAGCCTCCTGAGGTTGAAGAGGCGCATTCTTCACCACGCTGCCTGTGTTGGTGGACAATTTCAGTTTGTCCGTGATGTATACGCTGAGGAACTTAAAACTTTCCACCTTCTCCACTATGTCCCATCGATGTGGATGGGGGGGGGGGGGTGCTCCCTCTGCTGTTTCCTGAAGTCCACAAGCATCTCCTTTGTTTTGTTGATGTTGAGTGTGAGATTATTTTCCTGACACCACACTCCGAGGGCCCTCACCTCCTCCCTGTAGGCCGTCTCGTCGTTGTTGGTAATCAAGCCTACCACTGTAGTGTCGTCTGCAAACTTGATGACTGAGTTGGAGGCGTGCATGGCCACACAGTTATGGGTGAGCAGGGAGTACAGGAGAGGGCTGAGAATGCACCCTTGTGGGGCCCCAGTGTTGAGGATCAGCGGGGTGGAGATGTTGTTTCCTACCCTTACCACCAGTGGGCGGCCCGTCAGAAAGTCCAGGACCCAGTTGCACAGGGCGGGGTCGATGGCAATGGTATACAATGCAGCGTAGGCATAGCCTATAGGGCTAGGGTTTTTTGTTTTATTTTATTTAAAATTTTAAATATTCATTCACAGTGCAGACTGAACCGATTTCCACGTACCGAACCGTTCAGTAGGAATAAGTCTACCATTACAGCCATACTTACCAATCTAAAATGTTTTAGCTGACATGGACTGACATAACAAGAGAAAAACTTCTGATGCACAACCCCGGTCCCAAAGAAAACAAGTGGGGGAGAGGGAATTGATGCACAGGCCTACAAAAGGGGGGCTGCCAGTTGCCCATCCCTGATCTATTCAATAACTTGTTTATCTACAGACGATGCCTAGGGGTAAAAGGGCTAGGGGTTGTTTCTGGACAAAGCCAAAAACTGTGTCTAGAGATCCAACAACACGTGGTGGCTGGCTGTTATCAGTGCTTCAAATTGTTGGGGACTTCCAGTAATTAAGACTTGGATAATATCCGGCTGTTTCACTTTTCTCTCTCTACGTGACTATACCATCAAGCAGCATTCTGCTGTCTCTGTTTAGACTGATAGCATGATTTACAGCTTATCTGGCCCAGTGCATGCTGGGTATGACCTTGCAGGGATTATGGTTCTCTCACACTTTTATGGGGCAGTTCATGAGAGAAATGGAAACTGGTGATTCAGGGATAAGTAAAGTTTTTCTACTAGCAGTTAAGGGTTATTTGAGACCATTTTGGGTGATTTCAGCCAATGCAATTGTATAAGAAGTCATAGTTCTGGAAGTGTTTGATTAAATTGAAGAGATATTCACTTCAAAACACCCACTACTGGTCAGGTCATAAATATAAAACAAATATTTAGTCACAGGCATCAATGGACAAATCCAAGACTTTGATAATCTGGATGACAATTTCAAGTCAAAGTACATACTACTGTATATCTGATACAAAATGTTATTCGATGGCCGACTGGCCATTACACCTGAATGAAGCAATCCTAGCATCAATCCCCCCCGCTCTTTCTACATGCATCTACGGGCCTCCTTCTCCTTCAGCGCGTCAAACATCTGGGGACTGCATTAGGAGATTTTCCGCTGCTTTGTAAACCCTGCTTAGTGCTAAACAGCAGCTCCTAGCTCCCACTCCAGCCTGTCTGCCTGGCTGTGGAAGACCAGGGGCCTTCAACACTTAACACTCCCAACCCTTGGCCCAAAGACAAATCAATCTTTATAAGCATATACTGTAGGAGTGGATCTGGATTCCTCCTCTGTACTGTAGCGTAGCTACTGGAGCACAGCTGGAGCAGGGCTGACTGGGTGAGCTCTAACTCCCCTCTGCTCTAATGACAGCACATCTGCAGATTTATGTTTCATATTAGCGCATGAGTTTTAGCCTAGCATGACTAGCATGTGTTCTCATGCACTCCACTTTCATTGGCCCGCCTCTGAATACTTAGGCAATGGGAGCCAGGTGTAAACAGCTTGGCTGGAGATCGGGTGGCTGACAGTAGTGTTTCTTTGTGCCTCGGACCTTTATTGGCTATACCCTGACGGAGAAGATCACAGCTACTTCCTAGGCCAATCCTGAGCTAGGGGAGCTCAGCGAGAGAAGAAAAGATTCATTTTAGTCAGATTAAGTTTCAAGAATTCAATAAAGAGACTTCAGAGTGGGGAGGGGAGTCTGGCTGGCTGTTGGGCCCGTCTGCCGGGCCAATGCGGAACCCGTTTGCACTTTAACACGTTGGCCAGTCCAGTCACTAATGTAAAGGCACAGCAACCAGCACATAGGAGGATGACGATAGGCCACTGGAGAGAGGGAGAGAGAAAGACAAGGCCACCCAAAATAGACTCAGACGTTACTCAGCAGGATATTTCAGGAAAGCACTCGGATTTCTGTCACGGGTAAAAAGAGTGCAGGGAAAAGCACAAAAACAGACAGAAAAGGAGCGAGGAAGACAAAGAGAAAAGGGAGAAGTTACAGATGCAGAATCTTAATTTGACCAGTTTCTCACAGCAAGAAAATTATCCTGCAGCAACAGGAAATGGGAATTATTGTGTTTATTATAATTAGTGGACATTTTTGGGGGGGTTGAAAGAGAGAGGGGGAGCGAGAGAGATGATAAAGCGTGGCTAGATGGCCAGTCAGAGGTGTGTGAAGTGAGTCATGCTCGTGCTGTGAACTGATCTCAGACCCGGCTGTGAAAGCCAGATCCCTCACAGTGCCTCAGGGAACAAAGCCAACAGGTGAACAAAGGGAACAAGAAGAACTGGAGAATTACATGACCTCCGTCCGCCCCAGCCGCTAAACACACAGCAGAATTAGAATGACTCACACTTAAAGCATTCCTGCATGACATGACACACAGGATTCCTGCCAACCACCTTAATAAATCATTCATTCAAAAGTGTCATTCTGATCACTATCCACATGTATGCAACATGTGTCATCGTGTTTAACCTCTTACACTTATGGTGGCGCTATTTCATTTTTGGAAGAAAAACGTTCCCGTTTTAAACAAGATATTTTGTCACAAAAAGATGCTCGACTATGCATATAATTGCTACTGTTCGAAAGAAAACTCTGACGTGTCCAGAAATACAAATATCTTCTCTGTGCGTGCCCTTTAACGTGAGCTTCAGGCAAAACCAAGATGACTTGGCATCCAGGAAATGACAAGGATTTTTGAGGCTCTGTCTTTCATGATCTCCTTATATGGCTGTGAACGCAAGAGGAATGAGTCTGCCCTTTCTGTCGTTTCCCCAAGGTGTCTGCAGCATTGTGACGTATTTGTAGGCAGATCGTTGGAAGATTGACCATAAGAGACCACATTTACCACGTGTCCGCCCGGTGTCCTGCGCCGAAATTGGTGCGCAAAAGTCACCTGCCAGTATTTTTCCATGGGGCACAGAGAGAGAAGCAAGCTTCCACGAACTGCATGTCAATGAAGAGATATGTGAAAAAACACCTTGAGGATTGATTCCAAACAACGTTTGCCATGTTTCGGTCGATATTATGTAGTTAATCCGGAAAAAGTTTCACGTTGTAGGTGACTGCATTTTCGGTTCGTTTCGGTAGCCAGGTGCAATGTAGAAAACGGAACGATTTCTCCTACACACAGACGCTTTCAGGAAACACTGCGCATTTGGTATGTGGCTGGGAGTCTCCTCATTGAAAACATCAGAAGCTCTTCAAAGGTAAATGATTTTATTTATTTGGTTATCTGGCTTTTGTGAAAATGTTGCGTGCTACATGCTACACAAAATGCTATGCTAGCTTTGCATACTCTTACACAAATTAGTCAATTTCTATGGTTCAAAAGCATATTTTGAAAATCTGAGATGACAGTGTTGTTAAGAAAAGGCTAAGCTTGAGAGCAAACGCATTATTTTAATTTTATTTGCGATTTTCAGAAATCGTTAACGTTGCGTTATGCTAATGAGCCTGAGGCTTAGTCACAATCCCGGATCCGGGATGGGGAGTTTCAAGAGGCTAAATTAGTTTCCAGGGGTTTTTCAGCAGAAAGTTGATGTAACAGAGGATGTGGTTCACCTTGTTATAGCATGAGCCAAACAACCTTAGTTGGAAGCCAAATCTGATTGAATCTATCAAGACTTAATCAAGGTCCTCCCAGAGCTTGGACACGTTGCCCTGGGCAGTAAGCATATGCCAGACAGACTGATCTACTGAGTGACTAGTACAGACTCCCTACATAAGATGGGTTACATTATGATCCTACTGTACTATAGACATATCAAGAAGGGGACAGCATAATGGGGGGCGGCCCGGGAGGAATTGCAAGGGAAAAAGAGAGAAAGATGGAGAGAAATCAATAAACTGCATGAGGGATATGACGAGAGAAACATTTGAACGAAAGAGTGGGGAAGAGAGAGGAGGCATTAGAAGGACCACAAACATGGCGCTGGACGCCCAGCGTCCGCCTGCCAACGCACACAGTCCACAAATGAGACGTCTGTGACTCTGAAGCCTGGCGGGACTTATTTTAGGAGGGGAAAGGCTCCAAAAGCACAGCCCTGTTTATGTAAGGGCGGTAATGTGTTTCAGATTACAGGGGGTTGTATGGAAATTCTTGTGGCAAGACTGGCCTTTTCAATGCTGGAGAGCGAGAGAGAAAAGGAAGGAGACATTTTTGAGAAAAGGCTATCCATGTGCTGGTCCTACCTTTTTCAGCTTTAGAAAATAATGCTGTAGGGAATACTGAGGTACTGAGGAAGCAAAAGTCAAGGAAATAGGGAGGGGGAGTACTATATGCTAGGCTAGGGAGGGGTCTAAAATACTACCAAATTGTGCTGAAAAAGAGTAATGGAGTAGAGTCTGGCAGTAGTCTAGTTCAAAAACTCTGATGAATACAGTTTGCTGCTAAAATGTTGAGGATTGCGTCGGACTCAGTGTAAGAGTATACAGCTACCATCCTATAGGTAACTGCCAAAGTAATCGAAACACTTGGCAAATGAGGGATACAAAGTATATTGAAAGCAAGTGCTTCTACACAGGTGTCAATCCTGAGTTAATTAAGCAATTAACATCCCATCATGTTTAGGGTCATGTATAAAAATGCTGAGCAAGACATTATTTTGGCTCCCAATGGATATGCCCCCCATTGAATGACATTGCCCCCATCCAAAGGGCACAAGTGGTCACTGAATGGTTTGATGAGCATGACAACTGTGTAAACCATATGCCATAGCCGTCTCAAAAATCACCAGATTTCATCCCAATTGAAAACTTAAGGAAGATTCTGGAGCATTGCCTGAGAATGTTTGTCACCACCATCGACAAAATTATGGAATTTCTCATGGAAGAATGGTGTCACATCCCTCCAAGAGTTCCAGACACTTGTAGAATCTATGCCAAGGCGCATTGAAGCTGTTCTGCCTCGTGGTGGCCCAACACCCAATTAAAAACACTTTATGTTGGTGTTTCCTTTATTTTGGTAGTTGCCTGTACATTTGCAATGATCTTGTGGGGTGACATTGTCGAAGTCTCCTTCTCGTCATCTGCATTCATCAACATCCATCCACCTTCTTTGCTGTTCTTGGCAAGAGGAACTTTCAGCTGGACAAAGGCAAGTGAGAAGCAGAGAAACGGGACGAGTTCTGTGTCTTTAAATAGTGACTACCACTAAGGGGAGAAGAAAAACTTTAATATGACGGTTTAGGATCTAACATTCCTGGAGGCTGTGGCGTGTTATCGCCAATTATTATTTTTTAGCTCCAGGGTTCAGCAATGTCTGTCAGGACAATGTGTTCTCCTGGAGTTTGTTTTTATCAGGGGAAGAACAAAGGGGGAAGAACAAAGAAAAAATAAATATGCAAGATCTGGCACAAGAAAGACCCTTGGCCAAGTGCTACCATACTGCATTAACTCCAAAAGACTCCTGAAGATCTAATCAAAAACACCTAATTAAATAGTTATTTTACTGCTGCTCTTTAATTACTTGTTACTTTTATTTCTTATTTGTATTTTTTTTAAACTGCATTGTTGGCTCGTAAGTAAGCGTTTCACTGTAAGGTCTACTACACCTGTTGTAAAATTTGGTTGATTTGGTCAAAGGCAATGTATTCCACAATAGATTTGCTTTTCGGACTCCTATAAACTCTCCTCTATGCTAGAAGAGATAGTGTGGTGTTGCATATTAGGCCGACCCTGTATCATGGAAGGAGGAAGTAGAACCTTTCACCTATCCCGTCTGCTTCTGCTCACTGCACCCAAACCGTGGAGACTTTGATCCCAGTGATTGCTCTGCAGGGAAGGAGTCACATGGGAGTCGGGTTGCTATGTTTGGTGTCTCTCATCTCGTCGACGATTCAATCTGCTGTTACGGCAACAAATGAGTGTTTATACGCCTGAAACGGGAGAAGCTGCCAGGCCCTATTTGTCCTGCACTTTAATAGTGGTTAAATACTTAGGATACATGGCAGATACTGGGTTACAGTGGGGCTCAATGGTAGTTTGTGCCACACAGTGTTATTGAGACCTATAGGACACCTACAGGGTGATTAAAAGCCAATGGGAGCGGGAAATATTTTTTGATATCTCAGATTGTTTGTTTCGGCAATTCTCACATATAAACGTCATTAGGAGGAAGGATATTTGACATGTATTTTACATTTGTATCACAAACCATTTTTGAGAAAAATCATGTAAAAGTGGCCACTTTAGGCCCTTTTAAAGATATATATATATATATATACACACACACACTTCCTCCCGTGTACCGGACATGATACAAACAGATCTTGGTGTCATTATACACCTTATCATTCGCTCAAACGTATGGAGTGTGTCTTGATTCTGGAACACACATTTTCACATGAATTTATTCAACAATAAAAAAAAAAATGTATGAATATCTCAAAACAACCTTTTTTATTTTGTTCATTTTTTAAAAAAATGTTGCGTTTGGAACAATCCATTTTTTTTATGGATCAACAAGGGGCGTGGTTAAATTTACACTGAAGGCATCCCGAAAAACGCTTTCAAGGCTCGGTCCACCCAAGTATTTCTTTAGCAGCAAAATCACTGCAACATACTCTACAAGTACGTAACATTTGGGCTCTATAGGCCAGACACAGTCTTACACACACAATTTCACAGAGAAAGCCTTCCATAGCCAGGGATGCCTAACAACTCTCCCTGAGGAATTGGGAGGTGCTTTCATGCAGATGCAGTCCCACTCTGAGCAGGAAGCGGAGCACCAGTTGTGTGTCTAGCCTAGATGAAAATCATATGAGCCTATTCCTCATCGTATTATGTCATCTGAGTATTATTCTTATTTTTATCTTGTCATCATAACTTCCGTATGACTTTAAATCTCAAGACATTGTGCCCTGTCAGCTGATATTCAGACTTAGAGAGGAGATGCAGGAAGCATTTAAAATGTGAAGCCAGTTAAAGACAAATGCCAATGCGAAGAGGCAGCTTTCCTGCTTCCTTTGCCCTCCTCCAGGCGCCATATTCATGGCTCCTTCCTGTTCCAATCCCCTCTTAGAGGAGATCAACAGTCAAACAAATTGGAACAAAGATAGAGACAGAATAAGAGTAGCTTTGAATACTACACGAAAAATACTGCAGTTACTAAGTCATGATGTCCCCAACAAGGGTCACCACCATCTTCATGTTTTGATTAGGTGGAAACCATCAGATAAGGCTGGCAAAATAAACATTCTAGTCTAACCGACCCAACTGGAGGTGATGGGCAGGGTCACTATTACACTAGTTCTAAGCGTTTTTCATGCAAAAAAGTACACATTTTCCAAGGAATGTCTCTAGATCGAGGATGTAGGTTTGGGAGTCAGTGAGAGAAGAGAACAGTCTTAACTGCTGACATGGTGGAGTGGTTATCAGCTATTTAATCTGCAGTATCAGGGACTCCTGTTAGGAAGAAAAAAAAGAAAAAACACCTCTAGTTGTTTTGGAAAACAATTACATTTAATGGCAGCGGTTTGCCAAAAAGTTTTCCTGCAGACCCAGCGACAGACAAAACAACACTGTCAAAGTTCCATATTGCGTGGTAGTGGGTGTGGCCAACGGCACCAATTCCGACCAAATATTTTAGAGGACCTCCGCTTAGCCTCAGAAACAAAATGTTGCAATTTTAAAGCTAATTTCCACAAACATTATAACAAAATCAATACATTTTTTAAATTGTCTAGTTATTATTTTGGTTACTGTTAGTTCTTATTTAAAAATATATAGTTCCATTATTTTTTCTACATACTTTATATCTGTTTTAGGTCATTTGAGGTTACACTGAAAACGTTTTATGTTCTGTTAAATTATGTTTTGGGCGGCAACAATTTAGTGCGAAATGGATATGGGGGAACACTGAGTGGGCTACACCACCAGAGATATTGAGATAAGGATGTTCCAGAATCTGCCATGGTTCGCTTACATTCAGCCTCTTATCTGCTGACTGGTCTGTTGAAGCAGAATTCCCAGGACCTTTACTGGAATTTCAGTTTCCATACAAAACGTTTCCACAAAGAGATTGGGCATCTGCTGGGGATATATTTAGAAAGTTCCTTGGCACTGTGCTCTCGGAGGCCAGACTGCTCGACTTCAAGTCAAACAAAATCAATGTCAACTGGACAAGCAGTCTGGGCCCAGATGTCATCACTAGAACCTTCGTAAGGAGCATAATTAAATATCCTGGCTGTTTCCCCACAACCATCATTACTTAAGTTGCACCACTCATAGAACATTTCCTACATTGTTAGACGCGTTTTTTTTACCTACATAAAGAAGATCTCGGATAAACATTGAATCAAATAAACATCTGTCTCTCTGTGACCGCCGATAACTTCACAACGAAGTTGACTACAAATACTGTGCACTCGGAAATTATTCAGAACTTTTTCAACATTTTGTTATTTTACAGCCTTATTCTATAATGGATAACATTGGTTTTCACCATCATCAAATCTAAACACAATACCCCATTTATGACAAAGCAAAAAAAGTTGTAGAATTTTTTGGGAAAAAATAGAATTTTTGAAAAAACGGAAATATTACATTTACATAAGTATTCAGACTCTTTACTAGGTACTTTGTTAAAGCACCATTGGCAAGTCTTCATGGGTATGAAGTTGCAAGCGTGGTACACCTGCATTTGGAGAGTTTCTCCCATTCTTCTCTGCAGATCCTCTCAAGCTCTGTCAGGTTGGATGGGGCGCGTCGCTGCACAGCTATTTTCAGATCTCTCCAGAGATGGTCAAGCGGGTTCAAGTCCGGGCTCCAGCTGGGCCACTCAAGGACATTCAGAGACTTGTCCTGAAGCCACTCCTGCGTTGTATTGGTTGTGTGCTTAGGGTTGTTGTCCTGTTGGAAGGTGAACCTTCTCCCCAGTCTGAGGTCCTGAGCGCTGTGGAGCAGGTTTTCATCAAGGATCTCTGTACTTTGCTCTGTTCATATTTCCCCTCGATCTGGACTAGTCTCCCAGTCCCTGCCACTGAAAAACATCCCCAAACCTACGACCACCATGCTTCACCATAGGGATGGTATTGGCCAGGTTTCCTCCAGACATGACGCTTGGCATTCGGGCCAAAGAGTCCAATCTTGATTTCATCAGACCAAATAATCTCATTTTTCCATGGTCTGAGAATCCTTTAGGTGCCTTTTGGCAAATTCCAAGTGGGCTGTCATGTGCCTTTTACTGATTAGTGTCTTCCATCTGGCCACTCTACCATAAAGGCCTGATTGGTGGAGTGCTGCAGAGATGCTTGTCCTCCTCGAAGGTTCTCCCATCCACAGTGGAACTCTGCAGCTCTTTCAGAGTGACCATCGGGTTCCTGGTCACCTTCCTGACAAAGGCCTTTCTCCCCCGATTACTCAGTTTGGCCAGCTATGTCTTGGTGGTTCCAAACCTCTTCCATTTAAGAATGAGCGAGGCCACTATGTTCTTGGGGACCTTAAAAGCTGCATAAATGTTATGGTACCCTTCCCCAGATCTGTGCCTCAACACAATCCTGTCTCTGAGCTCTATAGACAATTGGGACAATTCCCAATTCCTGGATTTTGCTCTGACATGCACTGTTGATTGTGGGACCTTATATATACACACACAGGTGTGCGTCTTTCCAAATTATATCCAGTCAATTGAATTTACCACAGGTGGACTCCAGTCAAGTTATAGAAACATCAAGGATGATCAATGGACACAGGATGCACCTGAGCTCAATTTCGAGTCTCACAGCAAAGGGTCTGAATTATTTTTTTATATACACTGCTCAAAAAAATAAAGGGAACACTTAAACAACACAATGTAACTCCAAGTCAATCACACTTCTGTGAAATCAAACTCTCCACTTAGGAAGCAACACTGATTGACAATAAATTTCACATGCTGTTGTGCAAATGGAATAGACAACAGGTGGAAATTATAGGCAATTAGCAAGACACCCCCAATAGGTGCAGGTGGTGACCACAGACCACTTCTCAGTTCCTATGCTTCCTGGCTGATGTTTTGGTCACTTTTGAATGCTGGCGGTGCTTTCACTCTAGTGGTAGCATGAGACGAAGTCTACAACCCACACAAGTGGCTCAGGTAGTGCAGCTCATCCAGGATGGAACATCAATGCGAGCTGTGGCAAGAAGGTTTGCTGTGTCTGTCAGCGTAGTGTCCAGAGCATGGAGGCGCTACCAGGAGATAGGCCATTACATCAGGAGAAGTGGAGGAGGTCGTAGGAGGGCAACAACCCAGCAGCAGGACCGCTACCTCCGCCTTTGTGCAAGGAGGAGCAAGAGGAGCACTGCCAGAGCCCTGCAAAATGACCTCCAGCAGGCCACAAATGTGCATGTGTCTGCTCAAACGGTCAAAAACAGACTCCATGAGGGTGGTATGAGAGGAAGGCATTGATGTTATGGACTGGCCCGCCCGTTCCCCAGACCTGAATCCAATTGAGCCCATCTGGGACATCATGTCTCGCTCCATCCACCAACGCCACGTTGCACCACAGACTGTCCAGGAGTTGGCGGATGCTTTAGTCGGGGTCTGGGAGGAGATCCCTCAGGAGACCATCCGCCACCTCATCAGGAGCATGCCCAGGCGTTGTAGGGAGGTCATACAGGCACGTGGAGGCCACACACACTACTGAGCCTCATTTTGACTTGTTTAAAGGACATTACATCAAAGTTGGATCAGCCTGTAGTGTGGTTTTCCACTTTAATTGAGTGTGACTCCAAATCCAGACCTCCATGGGTTGATAAATTTGATTTCCATTGATAATTTTTGTGTGATTTTGTTGTCAGCACATTCAACTATTTAAAGAAAAAAGTATTTAATAAGAATATTTCATTCATTCAGATCTAGGATGTGTTATTTTCATGCTCCCTTAATTTTTTTGAGCAGTGTACATTTGCAGAAATTTCAACAAAAACATGTTTTTGCTTTGTCATTATGGACTATTGTGTGTAGACTGATAAGGACAATAATTAATTCAATTTAGAATGAGGCTGTAACATAACAAAATGAGGAAAAGTGAAGGGGTCTGAATACCATTCAAATGCAATGCACATAGTTGCCAAAGTATTTGCAATTGTTACAAACAAGCGAAGGATAAAAGATGCTTGAGATGACTGCATTCAAATATAAATATCCTATAGTATAGGCTGAGCCTATATTTAAAAAATATTGAAAGCAAATTACGGACTCCTCTTTGAATCTGCATATTTCTCCAAAGTTCAGTTGTCCGGAGTCTGTCAGGACCTAGGATCAATGGAGATACTCAAGTTTTTTAAACCTGTATCTCTTGACACATTCATGAAAATAGTAGAGGCCTCTAAACCGTCAAGCTGCATACTGGACCCTATTCCAATTAAACTACTGAAAGAGCTACTTCCTGTGCTTGGCCCTCATATGTTGAACATAATAAATGGCTCCCTATCCACCGGATGTGTACGAAATTCACTAAAAGTGGCAGAAATAAAGCCTCTCGAAAAAGCACAACTTTGACCAGGATTTTTTTTTTTTTACTTATTGGCCTATATAGATTCTCCCATTCATCAAAAAAAAATATGTAAAAGCGGTTGCGCAGAAACTCACTGCCTTCCTGAAGACAACTAACGTATACTAAACGCTTCAGTCTGGTTTTAGACCTTAGTGTCAAAAGCAGCACTAAGGTCAAGGAGCACTATCGATCACCACATTCTTTTGGAGAGATTGGAAACCCTAACTGGTCTACACGGACAAGTTCTTGCCTGGTTTAGATCTTATCTGTCTGAAAGATATCTGTTTGTCTCCGTGGATGGTTTGTCCTCTGACAAATCAGGATTCCGTTTTAAGACCCATATTGTTTTCACTATTTATTCTACCTCAGTGATGTCATTCGGAAAACATCAACTTTCACTGCTATGCGGACGACACACAGCTGTACATTTCGATGAAAGATGTTGAAGCCCTAAAATTGTTTACCCCGGAAGCCTCTGAAACAGACATACGTAAGTGGATGGCTGCAAATCATTTACTTTTAAACTCAGACAAAACAGAGATGCTAGTTCTAGGTCCCAAAAAACAAAGATCTGCTGTTGGATCTGACAATTAATATTGATGGATGTACAGTCGTCTAAAATAAAACAGAAGGACTTCGGCGTTACTCTTGACAATGATCTCTCTTTTGACGAACATATGAAGAATATTTCAAGGACAGCTCCCCCCCATCTTTGTAAAAGTTTTGTACAAAAATTATGCAGAAATCCCTGTTTTTGTCACTTCTAGATTAGACTACTGCAATGCTCTATTCTCCGGCTACCCAGATAAAGCACTAAATAAACTTAGAGCTAAACACGGCTGCTAGAATCTTGACTAGAACCAAACAATTTGATCATATTACTCCAGTGCTTGCTTCTGTACACTGGCTTCCTGTTAAGGCTAGGGCTCATTTCAAGGTATTACTTCGAACTTACATTCTAAGCATTACATGGGCTTGCTCCTACCGATCGCTTCGTTTGGTCCTGCCGTACATATCTATAAGTACGCTATGGTCACAAGACGCAGGCCTCCTTATTGTGCCTAGAATTTCTAAGCAAACAGCTGGAGGCAGGGCTTTCTCCTATAGAACTCAATTGTCATGGAATGGTCTGCCTATCCACGTGAAAGAAGCAGACTCAGTCGACCTTTAAGTCTTTACTGAAGACTCATCTCTTCCGTATATCTTATGATTGAGTGGAGTCTGGCCCAGGGGTGCGAAGGTGAATGGCAAGGCACTGGCGCAAAGAACTGCCCATGCGGTCTCTGCCCGGCCGGCTCCACTGGGATTCTCTGCCTCTGACCCGATTACAGGGGCTTACTAGTGCTCTTCCATGTCATACCTAGGAGGGGTGTGTCACTTGAGTCAGACGTGATCTTCCTGTCTGGTTTTGCACCCCCTCGGGCTTCTGCGGTGGGGGAGGTCTTCGTGGGCTATACTCAGCCTGGTGTCAGGGTAGTCTGAAGATATCCCTCTAGGGGTGTGGGGGCTGTACTTTGGCAGAGTGGGTGGGGTTATATCCTGCCTGGTTGACCCTGTACAAGGGATGGGGCCACAGTGTCCCCTGACCCACCCCTGTCTCAGCCTCCAGTATCTATGCTGCAATAGTGCCCCTGTGCCGGTGGGCTAGGGTCAGTCTGTTATATTCTCCTGACTTATCTGTTGTCCTGTCTGAATTGAAGTATGCTCCCTCTAATTCATTCATTCCAAGATGGCATAGCAGTTCAGACGTCTTTTGTCCTCATATATATATATATAAGCTTCTGGCTAGCTTCTTGGAGGATTACAGATGAGGTAAATAATACTTTTTTTATAAATATAAATTGGTGAGGTGGGTTGCAGGAGAGTGTTTTGAAGATGAGTTTATGGAAAATTAAAAAAAATATATATAAAAAGGTATATGAAAAAAGTTGTGTGTGTGTGTGTGTGTGTGTGTGTGTGTGTGTGTGTGTGTGTGTGTGTGTATGTATGTATATATATATATATATACATATATATATATATACACACACACACACACACATATATATACATCTACTCCTATTCCCCAGGCGCTCTCTTCGACTTCTGTAACCGTAATAGCCATGGTTTCATGCATGTTAACATTAGAAGCCTCCTCCCTAAGTTTGTTCTATTCACTGCTTTTAGCACACTGCCAACCCGGATGTTCTAGCTGTGTCTGAATCCTGGCTTAGGAAGACCACCCAAAATTCTGAAATTTTAATCCCAAACTACAACCTATTCAGACAAGATAGAACTGCCAAAGGGGGCGGTGTTGCAATCTACTGCAAAGATAGCCTGCAGAGTTCTGTCCTACTATACTATACTATTGATCTCATCCCGTCAGTAGAGGATGCCTAGATATTTTTTTTAAATGCCTTCCTAACCATCTTAAATAAACATGCCCCATTCAAGAAATTTAGAACCAGGAACAGATATAGCCCTTGGTTCTCCCCAGACCTGACTGCCGTTAACCAACACAAAAACATCCTATGGCGTTCTGCATTAGCATCGAACAGCCCCCGTGATATGCAGCTGTTCAGGGAAGCTAGAAACCATTATACACAGGCAGTTAGAAAAGCCAAGGCTAGCTTTTTCAAGCAGAAATTTGCTTCCTGCAACACTAACTCAAAAACGTTCTGGACACTGTAAAGTCCATGGAGAATAAGAACACCTCCTCCCAGCTGCCCACTGCACTGAAGATAGGAAACACTGTCACCACTGATAAATCCACCATAATTGAGAATTTCAATAAGCATTTTTCTACGGCTGGCCATGCTTTTCACCTGGCTACTCCTACCCCGGTCAACAGCACTGCACCCCCCACAGCAACTCGCCCAAGCCTTCCCCATTTCTCCTTCTCCCAAATCCAGTCAGCTGATGTTCTGAAAGAGCTGCAAAACCTGGACCCCTACAAATCAGCCGGGCTAGACAATCTGGACCCTTTCTTTCTAAAATTATCTGCCAAAATTGTTGCCACCCCTATCACTAGCCTGTTCAACCTCTCTTTCGTGTCGTCTGAGATTCCCAAAGATTAGAAAGCAGCTGCGGTCATCCCCCTCTTCAAAGGGGGGGGGACACACTCTTGACCCAAACTGCTACAGACCTATATCTATCCTATCATGCCTTTCTAAGGTCTTCGAAAGCCAAGTCAACAATCAGATTACCGACCATTTCGAATCTCACCATACCTTCTCTGCTATGCAATCTGGTTTCAGAGCTGGTCATGGGTGCACCTCAGCCACGCTCAAGGTCCTAAACGATATCTTAACCGCCATCGATAAGAAACATTACTGTGCAGCCGTATTCATTGATCTGGCCAAGACTTTCGACTCGGTCAATCACCACATCCTCATCGGCAGACTCGACAGCCTTGGTTCCTCAAATGATTGCCTCGCCTGGTTCACCAACTACTTCTCTGATAGAGTTCAGTGTGTCAAATCGGAGGGTCTGCTGTCTGGACCTCTGCCAGTCTCTATGGGGGTGCCACAGGGTTCAATTCTTGGACCGACTCTCTTCTCTGTATACATCAATGAGGTCGCTCTTGCTGCTGGTGAGTCTCTGATCCACCTCTAAGCAGACGACACCATTCTGTATACTTCTGGCCCTTTTTTGGACACTGTGTTAACAACCCTCCAGGCAAGCTTCAATGCCATACAACTCTCCTTCCGTGGCCTCCAATTGCTCTTAAATACAAGTAAAACTAAATGCATGCTCTTCAACCGATCGCTACCTGCACCTGCCCGCCTGTCCAACATCACTACTTTGGACGGCTCTGACTTAGAATACATGGACAACTACAAATACTTAGGTGTCTGGTTAGACTGTAAACTTCCAGACCCATATCAAATATCTCCAATCCAAAGTTAAATCTAGAAATGGTTTCCTATTTCGCAACAAAGCATCCTTCACTCATGCTGCCAAACATACCCTTGTAAAACTGACCATCCTACCAATCCTCGACTTTGGCGATGTCATTTACAAAATAGCCTCCAATACCCTACTCAACAAATTGGATGCAGTCTATCACAGTGCAATCCGTTTTGTCACCAAAGCCCCATATACTACCCACCATTGCGACCTGTACGCTCTCGTTGGCTGGCCCTCGCTTCATACTCGTCGCCAAACCCACTGGCTCCATGTCATCTACAAGACCCTGCTTGGTAAAGTCCCCGCTCGCTGGTCACCATAGCATCTCCCACCTGAAGCACACGCTCCAGCAGGTATATCTCGCTAGTCACCCCCAAAACCAATTCTTTCTTTGTCCGCCTCTCCTTCCAGTTCTCTGCTGCCAATGACTGGAACGAACTACAAAAATCTCTGAAACTGGAACACTTATCTCCCTCACTAGCTTTAAGCACCAACTGTCAGAGCAGCTCACAGATCACTGCACCTGTACATAGCCCACCTATAATTTAGCCCAAACAACTACCTCTTTCCCTACTGTATTTAATTTTTTTTTTTTGCTCCTTTGCACCCCATTATTTTTATTTCTACTTTGCACATTCTTCCACTGCAAATCTACCATTCCAGTTTTTACTTGCTATATTGTATTGACTTTGCCACCATGGCCTTTTTTGCCTTTACCTCCCTTATCTCACCTCATTTGCTCACATCGTATACAGACTTGTTTATACTGTATTATTGACTGTATGTTTGTTTTACTCCATGTGTAACTCTGTGTCGTTGTATGTGTCGAACTGCTTTGCTTTATCATGGCCAGGTCGCAATTGTAAATGAGAACTTGTTCTCAACTTGCCTACCTGGTTAAATAAAAGGTGAAATAAATAAATAAAATAATTCTCTCTCCCTCCCCTACCGGAGGAGCTGAGCCCTAAGACCATGCCTCAGGACTACCTGGCCTGATGACTCCTCGCTGTCGCCAGTCCACCTGGTTATGCTGATGCTCCAGTTTAAACTGTTCTGCCTGCGGCTAATAAACCCTGACCTGTTCACCAGAAGTGCTACATTATACCGGACCTGCTGTTTCCACATCTGCTCTCTCAAAAAGCCAATTGTCATTTACTCCTAGGACCATCTACAACCCTGCTGGTCATCTATGAACATCATGAAGAACAATCTGGCCTTAATGGCCATGTACTCTTATAATCTCCATCTGGCACAGCCAGAAGAGGATCGGCCACCCATCGAGCCTGGTTCCTTTCTAGGTTTCTTCCTAGGGAGTTTTTTAGCCACTGTGCTTCTACATCTGCAATGCTTATTGTTTGGGGTTTTAGGCTGGGTTTCTGTATAACACTTTGTCACATCTGCTGATGTAAAAGGGCTTTATAAATACACTTGATTGACTCAATTGAGTTCTATTTTCCTAGTTGTAGGCTATATTTATTTCTGTATTTTTTCTCTCAATGTATTTAATGATGTGTAATAACATGGGAGCAATGATGTACCACATCTGCGATTTAGTGCATTATTAAGATGTCTCAATATTTGCAGCCATACAGTATATACTGAACAAAATTATTAATGCAACATGTAAAGAGTTGGTCTGATGTTTCATGAAATTAAATAAAAGATCCCAGATATTTTCCAAATGCAGAAAAAGCTTATTTCGCTCAAATTGTGTGTACAAATATGTTTACATCCAGGTTAGTGAGCATTTCTCATTTGCCAATATAGTCCAGCCACCTGACAGGTGTGGCATATCAAGAAGCTGATTATACAGCATGATCATTACACAGGTGCACCTTGTGCTGGGGACAATTAAAGGCAACTCTGAAATGTTCAGTTGTGTCACAAACCACAATGCCACAGATGTCTCAAGTTGAGGGAGCATGCAATTGGTATGCTAGCTACAGGAATGTCCACCAGTGATGTCGCCAGAGAATTTAATGTTAATTTCTATACCATAAACCGCCTCCAACATTTTAGAGAATTTGGCAGTACTTTCAACCAGCCTCACAACTGCAGACCCTATGTGACCAGCCCAGAACCTCCACATCTGGCTTCTTCACCTGCAATCAGCCATCCGGACAGCTAATGAAACAGAGGAGTATTTCTGTCTGCAATAAAGCCCCTTTGAGGTGAAAAACTCATTATGATTGGCTAGGCCTGGTTGCTAGCTAGCATTAAACTTATCTTATAAAAAACAATCATAATCACTAGTTAACTGCACATGGTTGATGATATTACTAGATATTATCTAGCGTGTCCTGCGTTGCATATAATCTGACTGAGCATACAAGTATCTAAGTATCTGACTGAGTGGTGGTAGGCAGAAGAAGGCGCGTAAACATTCATTCAAACAGCACTTTCATGCGTTTTGCCAGCAGCTTTTCGTTGTGCGTCAAGCATTGCGCTGTTTATGACTTCAAGCCTATCAACTCCCGAGATGAGGCTGGTGTAACCGAAGTGAAATGGCTAGCTAGTTAGCGGGTGCTAACAGCGTTGCAAACGTCACTAGCTTTGAGCCTTCTAGTAGGTGTCCCCCTTGCTCTGCATGGGTAACGCTGCTTCGATGGTGGCTGTTGTCGTTGTGTTGCTGGTTCGAGCCCAGGGAGGAGCGAGGAGAGCTATACTGTTACACTGGCAATACTAAAGTGCCTATAAGAACATCCAATAGTCAAAGGTTAATGAAATACAAATGGTATAGAAGGAAATATTCCTATAATAATAACTACAACCTAAAACTTCTTACCTGGGAATATGGAAGACTCATGTTAAAAGGAACCACCAGCTTTCATATGTTCTCATGTTCTGAGCAAGGAACTGAAACGTTAGCTTTCTTACATAGCACATATTGCACTTTTACTTTCTTCTCCAACACTTTGTTTTTGCATTATTTAAACCAAATTGAACATGTTTCATTATTTACTTGAGGCTAAATTGATTTATGATGTATTATATTAAGTTAAAATAAGTGTTCATTCAGTATTGTTGTAATTGTCATCAGCTTTTTTGGTCCTCCAATAAATCGGTATCGGCCGACCTCTAGCACAAACCCACCGTTGCTGGAGCAGACAGGACTGGCAAAAAGTGCTCTTCACAGCTAAGTCACAGTTTTGTCTCAGCAGGGGTGATGGTCTGATTCGCATTTATCGTCGAAGGAATGAGCGTTACACCGAGTCCTGTACTCTGGAGTGGGATCAATTTGGAGGTGGAGGGTCTGTCATGGTCTGGGGCAGTGTGTCACAGCATCATTGGATTGAGGTTGTCATCATTGCAGGCAATCTCAACGCTGTGCTTTACAGAAGACATCCTCCTCCCTCATGTGGTACCTTTTCTGCAGGCTCATCCTGACATGACCCTCCAGCATGGCAATGTCAACAGCCATACTGCTCGTTCTGTGCGTGATTTCCTGCAATGTCAATGTTCTGCCACGGCCAGCGAAGAGCCCGGATCTCAATCCCATTGAGCACGTCTGGGACCTGTTGGATCAGTGGGTGAGGGCAAGGACGATTCCCCCCCGAAATTTCCGGAAACTTGCAGGTATCTTGGTTAAAGAGTGTGGCAACATCTCACAACAAGAACTGTCAAATCTGGTGCAGTCCATGAGGAGGATATGCACTGCAGTACTTAATGCAGCTGGTGGCCACACCAGATACTGACTGTTACTTTTTGACCCCACCTTTGTTCAGAGACACGTTATTACATTTGTTAGTCACATGTCTGCGGAACTTGTTCAGTTTGTCTCAGTTGTTGAATCTTGTTATGTTCATACAAATATTTACACATGTATAAACGCAGTTGACAGTGAGGACTTTTCTTTTTATGCTGAGTTTACAAGGGGTACCGGTACCGAGTCAATGTGAGGGTGTACAGGTGAGTCGAGGAAATACATAGATTAGGGCCTACAGCATTTATTTCATTTGACTGATTTCCTTATATGAACAGTAAAAATCATTGACATTGTTGCATTTATATTTTTGTTCAGTATATACAGTACCAGTAAAAAGTTGACACCCCTACTCATTTAATGTATTTGTTACAATGTATAATAATAGTGAAGACATCAAAACTATAAATAACACATATGGAACTATGTAGTAACCAAAAGAAAGTGTTAAATCAAAATATATTTTATATTTGAGATTCTTCAAAGCAGCCACCCTTTGCCTTGATGACAGATTGGCACAATTTTCATTCTCTCAACTAGCTTGATGGTGTAGGTCACCTGGAATGCATTTCAATTGACATGTGTGCCTTGTTAAAAGTTCATTTGTGAAATTTCCTTCCTTCCTAATGCATTTGAGCCAATCAGTTGTGCGGTGACAAGGTAGGGGTGGTTTACAGAAGATGGCTTTTCTACCCCCAAAAAAGTCCATATTATGGCAAGAACAGCTCAAATAAGCAAAGAGAAATGACAGCCCATCATTACCTAAAATACATGAAGGTCAGTCAATGTGGAACCAAAAAGTGTTGATGAAACTGGCTCTCATGAGGACCGCCACAGGAAAGGAAGACCCAGAGTTACCATTGCTGCAGAGGTTAAGTTCATTAGAGCTACCAGCCTCAAAAATTGCAGAACAAAAATGCTTCATAGAGTCCAAGTAACAGACATCTCTACATCAACTGTTCAGAGGAGACTGCGTGAATCAGGCCTTCATGGTTGAATTGCTGCAAAGAAACCACTACTAAAAAGGACACTAATAAGAAGGGACTTGCGTGGACCAAGAAAAACACGAGCAATGGACATTAGACCAGTTTAAATCTGTCCTTTGGTTTGATGAGTCCAAATTTGAGATTTTTGGTTCCAACCACCGTGTCTTTGTGAGAGTAGGTGAACGGATGATCTCTGTATGTGTAGTTCCCACCGTGAAGCATGGAGGATGAGGTGTGATGGTTTGGGGGTGCTTTGCTGGTGACACTGATTTGTCTGTGATTTATTTAGAATTCAAGGTACACTTAATCAGCATAGATACCACAGCATTCTGCAGCGATACGCCATCCCATCTGGTTTGCGCTTAGTGGGACTATCATTTGTTTTTCAACAGGACAATAACCCAACACACCTCCAGGCTGTGTAAGGGCTATTTGACCATGAAGAATGATGGAGTGCTGCAACAGATGACCTTGCCTCCACAATCACCCGACTTCAACCCAATTGAGATGGTTTGGGATGAGTTGGACCGCAGAGTGAAGGAAAAGTGTGGGAAATCCATCAAGACTGTTGGAAAAGCATTCCAGTTGAAGCTGGTTGAGAGAATGCCAAGCGTGTGCAAAGCTGTCATCAAGGCAAAGGGTGGCTACTTGGAAGAATATAAAATATATTTTGATTTGTTTAACACTTTCTTAGTTATTACATGAGACCCATTGCAGGATGTCAAGTTATTTGTTTATTTGTGCAAATACAAATATTGGAGAGGCCACCTAGAAAATAAGATCTGTTGGTAAGCTATATTACTAATACTCAGGAAACTATAGAACCTGAAGTCTGGTTCTCTGCCATTACCATAACATCATAAATACTTTCCATAAGCCTAAAAGTCTAAAACATGGCCCTGTAAGCTAACATTCAGCCCAATGCTATTACTCCTATATATCAAACAGCTCAAGGTGTCCTTAATTGAAATGGTTGTCAGCAATAAGTGTGAGTTGCACTTTTATGTAGTCAAAGTTTTTCTATTATATTGACAAGATATTCGAGTGACCGCTCTAACAATGTCCTCAAAGATGGAAGGCAGGCGGAAGGAGGCGAGATCAGGTGGGATCACTCTAGCCAATGAGAGGGCAGATTTGTGTAAAGAACAGGCCATGGAGATAGATAGAGGACTCATCTTTGTATCTGTGCTATTATAGTGTCTGTGACAGCATGGGCAGCACCATTGAGGATTATAAAGCAGTACATGTTCATATTCATTGGCTGACTGCTCCCAAATCATAGGAATCCCCACCCAGTTGACTACTTTAAAATGGTGGAAGCCCTCAATGGCAATGTCCATATGAAAATGGGTTATATCCATGAGTCCTCCATCTACCTCTATGACAACAGGCAAAACTCTGATACAAAGTCTGGGTTTTTTAAGTTGACAAAATGCCACGTGTCCACTTATATCAGAGCATTCGTAACAACCTGACCACTATGAAAATTATTTTTTATCAAATAAGCCTCACGTAGCAAATTAGTGTTGACCAAATTCAACACGCTCTCATTGACCTACATACAAAAATATAAACCTCTCGCTTCACCTCTTTCTCTCAGATGTAGGCAAGAGGTGCTCAGGAAAACCGACTAGAGGGTCATTTCAGCAAGCCATGTCACCCACCATCTCAATTTTTTTTATTATTGTTTTTTTTGTTGTTGTTAGAAACAGAAAAGCACTCCGGCAACATTATTTTGCTGAATTATAAATAGATCTCTGAGAAATGAAGCTACCTGATTGCACCCAAATTGGCCGATTTAATTTGTATGATTCATACATATAATATGCAATCATTATAGAACCTAACAACCGATTTGCCCCAAACTTTTTTCTAACAATGAGTAAGATATGAGGAATTCAAAGAAATGGTAAAAAGCCGCACATGGATATAGCATCAGTTCTGTGTCTGATGAGAACCCCCCTATAATCTATAAGTAACATCATTGAGTTGTCCATAGACTGTTTATTCCTTTACATTGAGGGAGGGGGGCCAAAAAACCTGGCAATATCTGGAAGTTGGATGGGACATAAACCTAAAAACTTCAATGACTAATTTCTCTGAACAGGAGAAAAATAAATCAAAGAATAAATTACATTGGATGAAGAAACAATACTCCGACCCTCAGCTCCATACTACTTGTCAGACACAGACAAACTGACACTATATACTTTTTGTTGGGGTGGGATTGGTGTGGGACTTTGTCCATTTCTTTGGATTCTAAGTCATAGTTAGAAAATAAGTATAGTCCAAATCAAATGTTAGCTATTATATGTATTGAATATTATATGAATCCCATAAATTAAAAAAGCCAATTTGGTGAAATTAGTTTCTTAGAGATCAAATTACATTTCAACAAAATAATGTGGAAGTACTGCTAATCTTATCTGTTTCTAACAACAACAAAAAACAATTTCAGAACAATCTGAGATGGGTGTCAAAATCCTCTTTCTTGTGTTTTTGGAGGTGGAACGACCCTACAACTGTTCAGAATCATTTTACTGTATTGTCAGAAAAGAAAGCATTTGGGAGAATTCTACTAGAATCAAATCTGTCCATATTCAAGTCAAACAGGAATAGGCCTACTATTACATAAAAAAAAATGCCTCCCATCCACACGTCCCCACCCTGACATTAGATGGGGGTGTCAGAAACCACATGCAAAGTTGCATGCAGCTGCAGCAGAGGGCAAGGGAAGTGAGTGACTTCAAATCTCTACCACATTCACCTTCCCAAATGACATCAACCCACTGAAACCACTCAGGATGCAAAATAGCCTAGGGCGATCTGTTTGTTCAGATGATGCTTTTCACTGTGATTCTCTGGGTGGAGCCCCACTCACACACAGCATGGCTCATAGAATTACCAGTCTGACAAATACAACATCTCAGAGGAATGCTCCTCGGTGTCCCGTCAGAACAGGTTCCAATAGGAAACAATGCCCATTGTTCTGTCTGACCTGCAGTGGATGAATGGTCAAAATAATAAATGTATGCAAACAAAACATGAGGAATAGTTCTCACATGATAATTCCTGTAGTAAAGGCCAAGAAATAAAACTGTTGTTCCTTGTTCCCACAGCGAAATGACAATGAATAACTGGGACATCTATGACAAACAAAGTTGCTCTGTTAGATGTACACTCCATAATGGAACGTTAATTCCATTCCAATTACACACTCTTCAATAGTATTTTACGGGCTGTGGTACTGGCGATCTGACAAAACAAGTTAAACAACTCATACCATTTTCTCGTAAGGTGTGGTGTAAGAATGTAGCACTGCAAGTGCAACAGTTCATTGCAACAACGAACCTCTAAATAACATTGTAACTCTGACCTGTCAAAATGAGCAGCAAAAGCACTCAAGCACCTCAGGTGCTTGGAAACCACTCATACATTAGTCAGTCTCAGTCCTAAACACAAGGCTCCAATCTAATGAAAATAAAACAAGTATCATTATTTAGGCTTAAATGCTAACAAAAGCATACAAGGTAACATGATTTTTATGAACCACGCTGGTCCTTACAGTAGGCTAGGCTGCGCCTAATATATATATATAATATGTGTTGATATACTGACACAGCAAAGGTGAACGACCGTGGACGCCACTGCCTACCTGAGCTTTAGGTTAGCAATGAATTCCTCCAAAGAAACGCTGTCCAGAAGAACAAAGTCAGCCTTTCCAAACTCCAGACTCTCGTGTTCTGCCATGTTGTATTTTGGTCCCCCAAAAAATATCGGGTCAGGGGAAAATATCTATATATTTTTTTATAAAAGAAAACTTCACTGTTTTGAAGCGAATTGCTCCTCCGCCACACCAGGTAAACGATGGTGAGCTCGTCAGTCCACCGATTCAAGCGCTAAATGATCGATGAGCATGGTCTTCGTTCGTCTAATCAGCAGTATGTGTCATACATTGTTATTTTTTTTACACATTTTGAGTAAGCTGAACAAATAAGCACGCTAGGAAACGACACAAAAACAGCCAAACTAAACCAATAGCAAAACGTATATCAATTTTTTTTTTTATCTCATTACTCGACCCGGTTTGAAAAAGTAATGGTTATTCCAGAATATGTATTCACATCCAGACAGACTTGTTGCTTTCGACGAGAAGGTATGGTTACACTAACGCCTATCCATAGAGCCCTTTCCTTGAATTTCTCGTCTCGACTTTATACATACGAATAGAATCCCACCCGCCTCCCGACGCTCCTCCTTCTGAACGTGTCGGGTGTGTAAGTTTGAAAATATTACACAAATCCCCCAAGACCAATACTGAACAGTTTAGTACATTTCTCGGGGATGGCGAGTCATTTTGACGAGTTCTCCAAAGAAAATTCAGGTACGGTCATGGCCTCAAATGATGCCCTATAATGATACCATATAAGGAAACATTCATTGCCTACAATTTATCTTACATGCAGGCCTACCATTTGTGACATTGGGTACTTTGTGTGTGTCAAAAAAAATACGATTTAAAAAGACATAGCCTAATAAATATATAACAAATTGTTAAACTAACTCAACTCCCTGTCACAGAATTTGGACCACTTATCTGACCATGTATATGATGAGGATGAACATATGACAAAAACACTTATAGTTTCTTGGAAGTAGGCCTACTGAACACTGCCAAACTCAAACTCAATACATAGGTTTACGAGAGACAGCTGATGCTGCGGTACAATCTGGTTTATCACTTCACTGATGCTGCTGCAATCTGCCTACTAATGGCAATTGTATACGCTAGTATGCCATCTTGTGTTTCAGAGAGGTATTAATTTATAATATCTTACTACTGTACTGTAATCGTATTGAAATGCAGAAGGCCTGTCAGTGATATACAGTATCAACTAACACGTCATTTTACTCTGAACGTCACAGGCGGGAAGTATTTTTACTGGTGCCTTTTGCCTCTTGGCAGTTCCACTGTAAAGGAATCCGATTGTTCACTTTAAAATGTTTGCCAAACAAAAACCACTCATTTAAAAGCTTAACAAACCAACTCTATGCACAAGAGCTACTTTGAACAATTGAACACAGAAATCTTCACAAAAACACATTACTGGAATAACTGCAAATGTAAAGTTTGGTAACAGAATTTGGGTAAAATCTCCCTCTGTTTTTTTATGCACTCACAGCTTGGAATTAAGATGAAAAGATGTCTGCAGAAAGAATGGGGTGTCAGCTTTGACATGACACCTTGAGTTTGAAAAAAACACATTGTTTGAATATTGTACTAGAGTAGTCGAAGTGGATTTTACATCGGGTAACAGAATTACATCATGGGTCCCTGATCTGTACTATACAGAAATGCAGAATTATGGGTATTAATATTATTCTCTTTATGGTGATGTGTCCTGAATAAGTACACTAAGGTAGAAATATGCAATATCCTTATTTTGCATATTGTATTGATCTCTGCTCCCAAACAAGACCACATTTGGTTGTTCCAGACCAGACCAAATCTGAAATAATCATAGACGTCTATGTTTCACAAGATTGGACATCACAGTACAGAACAGCACAGCACAACACAGCACAGAGTAGAGTTCCTTACAGTACAGTAGATATGTTCAGTACAGTATAATACAGTACATTATACTCTACTATGGTGTGCTCTACTTTTCTGTCCAAACTTGTGAAAAATAGACGTCTATAAATGGTTCTGCCAGGGAGGACTGGCCAAATTTCAAGTACTTTGTAACATCCATGGATGTCCGGTGTCGGTCGGTGCTCAGTGGTTGAGGATTCTTGTTACAGTAAATGAAAGAGGGTAGGTATCATGGTGGTTGGTGTCAGTAATAGCCAGGAGAGGTGACATGAAGTGGAGAGAGCGAGAGCAGGAGCGAGAGAGCGAGAGCAGGAGAGAGCGAGACTGAGAGGGAGGGGTTGTCCAAACTGTTTTCACAGTTTCACTGTGACCACCAGATGACTAAAAAAATAAAAAAAATTAAAAAAAGTTATTAGCGGAACATAACAGTATGCTAGTTGGAGGACAGTAGCAGGTTTATGACTACTAAGATTTCCCATTGTAGCTAATTAAATTACAGTAATTCCTTTATCGATTTGGTTACAGAATTAAGAGTTTTAATCACATAGTAATTTATAAACAAACTTGATATCAGTAAAAATACTTTAACGAATGTGTAGGTCTACCTCTACTTGTTACTACAGTCAACTTTCATTGTCCTCCTTCCTCATGAGGGAGAGAAATGAGAAAATATATTAAAAAGATGTGGGATTTTGTAATGGGATTACAAGGCTCAAGACAGTGTTTCTTACACTTTCAGAGGACACATAATTTCTTCAAAACGAAATATGTGTTGATATTATACTGGACAAAAATATAAACACAACATGCAACAATTTCAAAGATTTTCCTGAGTTACAATTTATAGAAGGAAATCATTGAATTGAAATAATTTCATTAGGCCCTATGGATTTCACTTGGCCCAAATTTGTGCAAATTTCTTTTCAGAAATAAGTATTTTATGCGACTGGAAAATTTCTGGGATCTTTTATATCAGCTCATGAAACATGGGACCAACACTTTACATGTTGCATTTATATTTTTGTTCAGTGTAGTTTGCAGGGGACTTTACTTAAACATTATTGTTGTTTTGATGCATTTCTAATACTTTTTAAGACTGTTTCTGGTAGATGTTTAAGACCCCTTCTCCACTTGTTTGGCCAGAAAACAAATCCTTTAAAGTTTCATCATCTAATATTCCAGGAATTCCTTAAATAATGTGCTTTAACATTATAGTTTAGTTTTCTAATTTCTTATTTTTGAAGTAAAAATAGTTTTTGCATCACTCCCAAGTTTTCATACTTTGTGGGTCAAATATGACCCGTATGTATTTCCTATGGAATTCATTGCATTGCACTCAAACTGACCTTTCTTTTTGCTACAACAATAAAATAAATGTAATTAATAAAGTATTTATTAAACATCTTGTTTTTGATGTTTTTACATTTTTTTTAGGGTTAGATCAGCTTTAATATTGCAGATAGATTGTAGCTTCCATCAGTGTAATTGTCTGCATCACTTCCAATCCCCCATATATTTTTTTGGCAAATATATATTGGAAACACACACACATATATGTATATACACACACATATACGCACGCATATATAATATATATATATATATATATATATACACACACATATATATATACACACACACACACACACACACATATATACACACATATACACACACACACACACAGTTGAAGTCTGAAGTTTACATACACTTAGGTTGGAGTCATTCAAACTCGTTTTTCAACCACTCCACAAATTTCTTATTAACAAACTATAGTTTTGCCAAGTCAGTTAGGACATCTACTTTGTGCATGACAAGTAATTTCTCCAAAAATTGTTTATTACAGACAGATTATTTCACTTATAACTCACTGTATAACAATTCCAGTGGGTCAGAAGTTTACATACACTAAGTTGACCATGCCTTTAAACAGCTTGGAAAATTCCAGAAAATGACATCATGGCTTTAGAAGCTTCTGATAGGCTAATTGACATCATTTGAGTCAATTGGAGATGTACCTGTGGAGGTACTTCAAGACCTACCTTCAAACTCAGTGCCTCTTTGCTTGACATCATGGGAATATCAAAAGAAATCAGCCAAGACCCCAGAAAAAAATTGTAGAGCTCCACAAGTCTGGTTCAGCAATTTCCAAATGCCTGAAGGTACCACGTTCATCTGTACAAACAATAGTACACAAGTATAAACACCATGGGACCACGCAGCCATCATACCGCACAGGAATGAGACGCGTTCTTTCTCCTAAAGATGAACGTACTTTGGTGCGAAAAGTGCAAATCAATCCAAGAGCAACAGCAAAGGACCTTGTGAAGATGTTGGAGGAAACAGGTACAAAAGTATCTATATCCACAGTAAAACGAGTATATATATCAACATAACCTGAAAGGCCGCTCGGCAAGGAAGAAGCCACTGCTCCAAAACCACCATAAAAGCCAGACTATGGTTTGCAACTGCACATGGGGACAAAGATCGTACTTTTTGGAGAAATGTCCTCTGGTCTGATGAAACAAAAATAGACTGTTTGGTCATAATGACCATCATTATGTTTGGAGTTAAAAGGGGGAGGCTTGCAAGCCGAAGAACATCATCCCAACCGTGAAGCATGGGGTTGGCAGCATCATGTTGTGGGGGTGCTTTGCTGCAGGAGGGACTGGTGCACTTCACAAAATAGATGGCATCATGAGGGAGGAACATTATGTGGATATATTGAAGCAACATCAAGACATCAGTCAGGAAGTTTGGTCGCAAATGGGTCTTCCAAATGGACAATGACCCCAAGCATACTTCCAAAGTTGTGGCAAAATGGCTTAATAAGGACAGCAAAGTCAAGGTATTGGAGTGACCATCACAAATCCCTGACCTCAATCATATAGAAAATTTGTAGGCAGAACTGAAAAAGCGTCTGCGAGCAAGGAGGCCTACAAACCTGACTCAGTTACACCAGTTCTGTCAGGAGGAACGGGACAAAATTCACCCAACTTATTGTGGGAAGCTTGTGGAAGGTTACCCAAAATGTTTGACCCAAGTTAAACAGTTTAAAGGCAAGGTTCGCAATTCTAATTGAGTGTATGTAAACTTCTGACCCACTGGGAATATGATGAATGTGATAGAAGTAAAAGCTGAATTAAATCATTCTCTCTACTATTATTATTCTGACATTTCACATTCTTCAAATAAAGTGGTGATCCTAACTGACCTAAGACATTGAATTTTTACAAAGATTAAATGTCAGGAATTGTGAAAACCTGAGTTTAAATGTAGTTGGCTAAGGTGTATGTAGACTTCTGATTTCAACTGTATATACCAATGCTCAATTTGAAATCCTTTTGAACATCACTTGGAGTAAATGATACTCACAGAAATGGCATTCTTTATCGAGCCCACTGCTCAGGATGATAACATAGCGAACACAGCCACAGCTAAGGCAACCATCTGGTGAAAACAGAAAAACAATCAACGAGGACAATTTAAAATTCTTCTAATGTTCATTAAATAAAATAAACCTAACATAACGATCTGAAAAGTAAAATCAGCAATGGGTATTCAAAGGAAAAGGTTCACCGTTTTGGGTTAGGTTTGAGACATTGTGTAAGCAGCTAATGGGGTAGGCATTAACACCAGGTGTAAACCACATGCAAGATATGATTGGCTGAAGCTATGGGGTGGGTTCAATGTTTGGCCAGCATCAGCACAATTAAGAGTGGCAGCATAGGCCGCAGTATGAATTTAAAAACACTACCAGTATTTTCCGTTCAATCATATGTGTGCAAAACATGTGTTAAACACATTGATACTTCAAACATAGATCATGTTAATGTGTGAAAGTGTTACACGTGGTACTATTTCATATTTCCTCTCCTCTATATTTAAAATATCCAGTTTTTACATGTTGAAATGTTAGCAATTCACTCAGCACTGTAATACCTGAGTAAAAAGGCTCTTCCTATGCTTTGCTAGACTGAGGGATGCAGCTGCATATGATGTTTGAGGGCATAGTAGCAATACAACTTTACCTATCAAATATGCATCCCCATTTGGTAGCTTACTTGTTTCATGATGCCACTGATAAGATGAACTGACTGGCATAGCTAAAAACATACTAAAGACATGTATAGAAATATCACACATGGAGAACCTACGGTTGAACAACAATGTTTGGACTTAATGCTATTAAAGAGTTGGTCCTCTGTAGCTCAGTTGGTAGAGTATGCTGCTTTGGTGGTTGCAATGTCAGGATAGTGGGTTTGATTCCTGGGACTACCCATTCATAAAATGTACGCACGCATGACTAAGTCACTTTAGATAAAAGTGTCTGCTAAATGCCCCACCCCCCACTCAGAAATGTCACACATACATGCAGGCTGTATCTGAAATTGCAGAGAGGCCATTAGTTTGGAATGTTGTACGTAAACAGAGGTTTGCTGGCCTTATATGGACAGGCTGGCTGAGGGAACAAGAAATATGAGAATGAGACTAACTATAAAACAAGCCTCACTTGACTATGCCACCCTTGATTCCATTCAGTCAAGACAGACAACGGGCTTCCTCAATGAGAAATCCCTATGACGTCAAGGCTAGTTGTTGTCAGGTAAATTCGTCTGCTATGTCAAATGAGCATCACTTTGAGGATAATGTCTATGGTAATGCAGTGGTAATGCTAAACATACAGTATATAGCAGATGGCAGCAATGGAGGTTGGCACATGCTACACATAGGACACAGCATTATAAAAGTTAACAGAGGGAATCTATTAATAGTCCTGTGTAGGGACTCTAAAAGTAGCCATGGCTGTGCCAGAGAGAGACAGTCATTGAACCCTATGATTTTTCCCAGACACTTGTTTATTCTGGGCCCACTGTAGCGGCCACCTCTCCCATACTTGGCATTTGACCAACTCAGGACAACCACAACCTGGCTGGCTGCCAATCACTTTTATTTCAACTCAATAATGCTACATATTGAAATATGAAATGAGGATATCAATATAGGAATCAGGACCAATACTCATGCAGCCATCAAGACACATTGTAGAACATTACTTAACCATATTCTTTTAGAATCAATGAAAGACTGCATTCAATGGCACTAGTTAGTAAATAGCACCCTTCTCATAGATTGAATACTACATTGTTAATAATTAACATGTTTCCAGTAAATAAACTTATCATGACTGATGATTGTGGACATTTTTTCTTTGAGCACCTAAGGTTGAGGTGACATTTTCTGGCAGTCGGTGATTCAGAGAGGAGATCTAATGCCCACCAGGACAGGTTCGTTCATCTGACTTCTAACACAGCTCAACATCTACACCTCACCTCCATTAACAGTACATAAAGAGCCTCGCAGAGAGGTCAACCAAAACATTGCCTTGTCTTTTCGACCTGGGTCCCTTTCAGAAGGACGCAACGTTCTGAATGTTGCAGATAGTAATGTAATATATAGAGATGCCATGATTCTCTAGTCGACATAATAGAAAAAGCATGGCTGTTCTACACAACATGTATCTACCTGAACGTTCTATAATGTTGTGCCGTACTGAACACTACCCTGGTGTTACACATTCCCCCTCTCCCACTGTCACACGAAACCGATCAGTAATGTACTGGGCACAATGTCTGGGTCTTCAGACCCACTCTGCCACATCTCTCCCCCAAAAATGAAGCATGATTTTGAGGCCTCCCCACCCGACACCCTCCCATATGGGCCCTGGGTGTATTTCATCAACATCTGACACATAAAGGCCCTCATGAGGTGGACAAAGATGATATATTTTTTCATTTTTTAAAGTGACATTATGCGTTTTTACTCTTCATACTTCCATATGTCCCCAATCTATACCCCAAAAGCAAACCATGAAGAGCAGGCATCATTGTGAGGACAGCAGAATACGTGCTAATGGCAAAACCTGTATGGAATACACATTATCATCATCCAGCTGTCTGCCTTTGCTTCTGAGGGAAAGGGGGTTAGCATAAAGATTGACAGGCCTCATAGTCAAAAGCAGGGTGGCATCGCCATCATCCTCATTTGGCTACCCTGGAATTGGTCAGATCCAGGGGTTCTCTACTGGGCATGCGCCAGCAGTGGCGTGTATTCATGGAAGTCAAGAAAAATTGACCAAGAAAAAAATAAGAAAATGATTTATCTTTTGTCTCTCTGTGTTTCATAATTTTCCTTTAATTGGCAAAAAAACGGAATGTATCTCACCAGAGAAAGCATCCAAGTGAGCGAAACAGCACCCCCCTGTCTCTGTATGTGTAGGCCATCTCTCTGATGCTGTCTGGTCCAAAAGAATATGACATTGTTGCTGCCCGTAGCATTGAATGCAAGGGAACCCAGCGAGCATTTGTCCTCCCTTGATAAAAAATAAATAAAAAATAGCCAATCAGTGTTGAGCTAACCTGAGTGAGCTCAACTATGAATGGTCCTGGCGTATAAAAAAAAGTGTCAAGGGAAGCCAGTTTGGATTTGGCTTCACTCCAATCACATCACATTGAGAGCAGACCTCACTGACAGAAACTCGTTGTGCATCTCGTTGTGCTGTTGTACTCCGGTGGTTAGCTAGCTAGCTAAAATCGTCCCTTTCCTAAATTAAACATGGATGGAGATAGGGATTTGGACTTGAGGTTTTACTTAAATCTCCATTTTGGCCAATGATTTTAGCGGTGATTCTGATCTAACCATAAATTCATGCATTGTGCCCCTGGCCTGAGAGGATGGAAGTTCAATATGCAGCTAGATGTAGAATGCTAATGTTAACTAGCTAACGTTGCCCACAAAAGGAAATTATGCTAGCGTGCAAGCTTTTTAGTCAGGTAGCATAGGAAAACAAAAAATTGTAAGCGTGTACTGTATGACAGAGGGATTTGATGATGTTGAAATGTTGAAGTTGAAATGGTGCTGGAATAGTGGAGACAGCTCCTGTTTTCTTTGTGACTTGTGACTTGCAGTAACTCTCCGTGGTTCTAAATCAAAAGTTGTTTAGTGGTCCAAATATGTCTGAAACATTAACTAGCTTGACCATGCTGTAGGTTATGTAACTGTTTGTTACATGCACTATACTTTGTGGACTTCACCGGACAGAGGTTGCTCTCCACTTTTGCGATGAAACCAAGGTGTGGTTGAATTTATTCTGCCACTGTGTCTTGTTATTATCACAGTCGCAAAGCATATGAACTAAGAGGTTATAGAGAAAATAACGCAATTATCACAACACAACGGTTGTAATATGGCTTTTTTTCTGGCTTCCCCAGTGATTTTACCCACGCACCGCTACTGCACGCCTGTCGTCTGCCTCCTGGATTACCTCGTAGTGCCTCAGAGCCGTCTGGTTGTTTACCGGGAGTCTCTCCACAGAGTCTGTGGACAAGGCCTGTGGAAATGAAGGAGATTGGGTTGTATTGCATTGTGTTCTAATCATCTGGAGTTGTGAAATTACAATTTGAGTGTTTGGGTATTAGAGAGTTACCAGGAATGAATCCATAGCAAGACGACTTATATGAGAATTACATAAGTCCCATTGTCTTAGTATGCTCCTGTAAATTGCTCTAGATGAGAGCGTCTGCTAAATGACAAAAATGTCAAATGTAAATGATGTACAGTAGCTGACCTTCATGTGGATGACAGCGTCAGTGCTGTATCCCTCCATAGAGTAGAGCTGCAGGTCTTCCTGGAAGTATTGAGCGTAGAGGTGGGAGATGGGCAGGCAGTAACCAAAGCCAGCCTGGAGATGTGACACACAATAGGGTTAAACCATGGCTGCTTCAATACACTGATAAACATGGGGATGAGTGAAAACACTTAGAAGACTGGGCTGGGCTCAATGTTTTGGATAGAAATATATTGTGCAGAACTGAGACAGACATGCCTCTCTGACATGTAGAGTAAGGAATCATGTCAGCTCTATTTCTTGCCATTTCTATCTGAGATGTTCAGTCCATTGCACCCTTCTGAATACGACTCTGGTCTATGAAATAGACTTGGCAAAGAATGTAGACACTCACTAATGGTGTCTGCGAGTGCTTGCCCATCTCTGGCTCTGGCGTGGAGGAAATGTCAGTCACAAAATTATGGAGATGCTGCCAGGCAAACGTGGGTGCCCCTTGTGCCATTGGCTCAAATTCAACAGCCTGCCTGATGATAGGCCAAGCCAAGTAATTTATTCTGCATATTGTCAAGGTAGTTGGACAACAGGCCCCTCAGTTTCCCCTGTATTGTATTGTGTCACTGCCAGGTGCACCGTCAGATCTCCAAAAGAACAAGCAGTACTGAGATCAAGTTACTGCAATACTAGGTTATGGGCTCTTAGTATGGAATTCAAAGCAGGCCCAATCGTGTTAATCTTATCAGGGATCAGCGGCTTGGTTTAACATTAAACAGAATGAGTAAGGGTCAAATCTTACACAACAGGTTTAAATAAGGATTTACTATACCTTAAATGACAGGTCCTCTCCTCCAATGGCCACCATGACTTGAATGGGTGGTAGACTGTTGCTGACTTCATGGTTCTCAATTGTGGCCCTTATAGCATTCTGGAAGATGGACCAATAGACATGGTCAGATTAAAAATGTACCATATGTTGAAAAGCTCAAACATGTGGTCAAGATAGGAGGGCACATAGACAAGGCTTATGGGTTGTCTAAAGCGAAAGACAAGACATTCATACACAACTTCTGCAGTTTAATTAAAATTCAAAAGCCATTAGTATGTTGTGTGTCAATGACTGAGATTCTGTCGACATCCATTATCATTATTCTGAGAACAAAGAAGAATTTAGTCGCAGTGTCAATATTGTCCGAGGCAGCCAGACATCGTAACTTATCCATTACTTCTGCCTCGCTGGAATAATTACTTGGCCCTCAGGTCCAGATGTTGGAGAGATTGTTTATACACAGTGGTGGTGCTCCAATAATTTGATCCAAGACTCCCAAATGAGCATAAATTGATCATCCATCTACTGTACATGCGTCCCTCACAGGTGGTAAATGTGGTATAGTTGATTGATTACTCTTGGCTTGGTTCTTACCATTCATTTCTTGCAGCATCAGGTATGGCGAGCTCAGAGACTACTGATCGTACACCATATTGGCACTCTGTAAGCATCTGGAAACATACTGTCACGTTGTATAATGTTAGGATACAGGTGCAGGAATACGAAAATAGTTTTGTTTACTTCCCTAAACCAAAATAGAGATACGTCATGAAAATGACGGGGACGAAGCTCAAAACATACATGTATATATATAGTGGGGAGAACAAGTATTTGATAACCTGCAAAATCGGCAGTGTTTCCTACTTACAAAGCATGAAGAGGTCTGTAATTTTTATCATAGGTACACTTCAACTGTGAGAGACGGGATCTAAAACAAAATCCAGAAAAATCACATTGTATAATTTTTAAGTAATTCATTTGCATTTTATTGCATGACATAAGTATTTGATATCAGAAAAGCAGAACTTAATATTTGGTACAGAATCCTTTGTTTGCAATTACAGAGATTACATTTACATTTACATTTAAGTCATTTAGCAGACGCTCTTATCCAGAGCGACTTACAAATTGGTGAATTCACCTTCTGACATCAGTGGAACAGCCACTTTACAATAGTGCATCTAAATCATTTAAGGGGGGGTGAGAAGGATTGCTTTATCCTATCCTAGGTATTCCTTGAAGAGGTGGGGTTTCAGGTGTCTCCGGAAGGTGGTGATTGACTCCGCTGTCCTGGCGTCGTGAGGGAGTTTGTTCCACCATTGGGGGGCCAGAGCAGCGAACAGTTTTGACTGGGCTGAGCGGGAACTGTACTTCCTCAGTGGTAGGGAGGCGAGCAGGCCAGAGGTGGATGAACGTTTCCTGTAGTTCTTGACCAGGTTTGCACACACTGCAGCAGTGATTTTGGCCCACTCCTCCATACAGACCTTATCCAGATCCTTCAGGTTTCGGGGCTGTCGCTGGGCAATACGGACGTTCAGCTCCCTCCAAAGATTTTCTACTGAGTTCAGGTCTGGAGACTGGCTAGGCCACTCCAGGACATTGAGATGCTTCTTACGGAGGCACTCCTTAGTTGCCCTGGCTGTGTGTTTTGGGTCGTTGTCATGCTGGAAGACCCAGCCACAACCCATCTTCAATGCTCTTACTGAGGGAAGGAGGTTGTTGGCCAAGATCTCGCAATACATGGCCCCATCCATCCTCCCCTCAATGGGGTGGCAGGGTAGCCTAGTGGTTAGAGCGTTGAACTTGCAACATTCCGGTTACTAGTCCAAACTCCTGAGCTGGTGTTCTTGGGGTTGTACTCATTCTTCTTCTTCCTCCAAACAGGTGAGTGGAGTTTAGACCAAAAAGCTCTATTTTTTCTCATCAGACCACATGACCTTCTCCCATTCATCCTCTGGATCATCCAGATGGTCATTGGCAAACTTCAGACGGGCCTGGACATGCGCTGGCTTGAGCAGGGGGACCTTGCGTGCGCTGCAGGATTTTAATCCATGACGGCGTAGTGTGTTACTAATGGTTTTCTTTGAGACTGTGATCCCATCTCTCTTCAGGTCATTGACCAGGTCCTGCCGTGTAGTTCTGGGCTGATCCCTCACCTTCCTCATGATCATTGATGCCCCACGAGGTGAGATCTTGCATGGAGCCCCAGACCGAGGGTGATTGACCATCATCTTGAACTTCTTCCATTTTCTAATAATTGCACCAACAGTTGTTGCCTTCTCACCAAGCTGCTTGCTTATTGTCCTGTAGCCCATCCCAGCCTTGTGCAGGTCTACAATTGTATCCCTGATGTCCTTACACAGCTCTCTGGCCTTGGCCATTGTGGAGAGGTTGGAGTCTGTTTGATTGAGTGTGTGGATAGGTGTCTTTTATACAGGTAACGAGTTCAAACAGGTGAAGTTAATACAGGTAATGAGTGGAGACAGGAGGACTTCTTAAAGAAAAACTAACAGGTCTGTGAGAGCCGGAATTCTTACTGGTTGGTAGGTGATCAAATACTTATGTCATGCAATAAAATGCAAATTAATTACTTAAAAATCATACAATGTGATTTTCTGGATGTTTGTTTTAGATTCCGTCTCTCACAGTTGAAGTGTAAATTACAGACCTCTACATGCTTTGTACAGTGGGGGAAAAAAGTACTTAGTCAGCAACCAATTGTGCAAGTTCTCCCACTTAAAAAGATGAGAGAGGCCAGTAATTTTCATCATAGATACACTTAAACTATGACAGACAAAATTAGATTAAAAAAATCCAGAAAATCACATTGTAGGAATTTTAATGAATTTATTTGCAAATAAAAGAAGCGAGATTTCTGGCTCTCACAGACCTGTAACTTCTTCTTCAAATCAAATCAAATCAAATCAAATTTTATTTGTCACATACACATGGTTAGCAGATGTTAATGCGAGTGTAGCGAAATGCTTGTGCTTCTAGTTCCGACAATGCAGTAATAACCAACAAGTAATCTAACTAACAATTCCTAATCTACTGTTTTATACGCAGTGTAAGGGGATAAAGAATATGTACATAAGGATATATGAATGAGTGATGGTACAGAGCAGCATAGGCAAGATACAGTAGATGGTATCGAGTACAGTATATACATGTGAGATGAGTATGTAAACAAAGTGGCATAGTTAAAGTGGCTAGTGATACATGTATTACATAAGGATGCAGTCGATGATATAGAGTACAGTATATACGTATGCATATGAGATGAATAATGTAGGGTAAGTAACATTATATAAGGTAGCATTGTTTAAAGTGGCTAGTGATATATTTACAACATTTCCCATCAATTCCCATTATTAAAGTGGCTGGAGTTGAGTCAGTGTCAGTGTGTGGGCAGCAGCCACTCAATGTTAGTGGTGGCTGTTTAACAGTCTGATGGCCTTGAGATAGAAGCTGTTTTTCAGTCTCTCGGTCCCAGCTTTGATGCACCTGTACTGACCTCGCCTTCTGGATGATAGCGGGGTGAACAGGCAGTGGCTCGGGTGGTAGATGTCCTTGATGATCTTTATGGCCTTCCTGTAACATCGGGTGGTGTAGGTGTCCTGGAGGGCAGGTAGTTTGCCCCCAATGATGCGTTGTGCAGACCTCACTACTCTCTGGAGAGCCTTACGGTTGAGGGCGGAGCAGTTGCCGTACCAGGCGGTGATACAGCCCGCCAGGATGCTCTCGATTGTGCCTCTGTAGAAGTTTGTGAGTGCTTTTGGTGACAAGCCGAATTTCTTCAGCCTCCTGAGGTTGAAGAGGCGCTGCTGCTGTTCCCAAGAAAGCTAAGGTAACTGAGCTAAACGACTACCGCCCCGTAGCACTCACTTCCGTCATCATGAAGTGCTTTGAGAGACTAGTCAAGGACCATATCCCTCCACCCTACCTGACTCCCTAGACCCACTCCAATTTGCTTACCGCTCAAATAGGTCCACAGACGATGCAATCTCAACCACACTGCACACTGCCCTAACCCATCTGGACAAGAGGAATACCTATGTGAGAATGCTGTTCATCGACTACAGCTCGGCATTCAACACCATAGTACCCTCCAAGCTCGTCATCAAGCTCGAGACCCTGGGTCTCGACCCCACCCTGTGCAACTGGGTACTGGACTTCCTGACGGGCCGCCCCCAGGTGGTGAGGGTAGGTAACAACATCTCCTCCCCGCTGATCCTCAACGCTGGGGCCCCACAAGGGTGCGTTCTGAGCCCTCTCCTGTACTCCCTGTTCACCCACGACTGCGTGGCCACGCACGCCTCCAACTCAATCATCAAGTTTGCGGACGACACAACAGTGGTAGGCTTGCGGACGACACAACAGTGGTAGGCTTCTTTAAGAGGCTCCTCTTTCCTCCACTCGTTACCTGTATTAATGGCACCTGTTTGAACTTGTTATCAGTATAAAGGACACCTGTCCACAACCTCAAACAGTCACACTCCAAACTCCACTATGGCCAAGACCAAAGAGCTGTCAAAGGACACCAGAAACAAAATTGTAGACCTGCACCAGGCTGGGAAGACTGAATCTGCAATAGGTAAGCAGCTTGGTTTGAAGAAATCAACTGTGGGAGCAATTATTAGGAAATGGAAGACATACAATACCACTGATAATCTCCCTCGTGGGGTCAAAATGATCACAAGAACGGTGAGCAAATATCCCAGAACCACACGGGTGGACCTAGTGAATGACCTGCAGAGAGCTGGGACCAAAGTAACAAAGCCTACCATCAGTAACACACTACACCGCCAGGGTCTCAAATCCTGCAGTGCCAGACGTGTCCCCCTGCTTAAGCCAGTATATGCCCAGGCCCGTCTGAAGTTTGCTAGAGAGCATTTGGATGATCCAGAAGAAGATTGGGAGAATGTCATATGGTCCGATGAAACCAAAATATAACTTTTTGGTAAAAACTCAACTCGTCGTGTTTGGAGGACAAAGAATGCTGAGTTGCATCCAAAGAACACCATACCTACTGTGAAGCATGGGGGTGGAAACATCATGCTTTGGGGCTGTCTTTCTGCAAAGGAACCAGGACGACTGATCCGTGTAAAGGAAAGAATGAATGGGGCCATGTATCGTGAGATTTTGAGTGAAAACCTCCTTCCATCAGCAAGGGCATTGAAGATGAAATGTGGCTGGGTCTTTCAGCATGACAATGATCCCAAACACACCGCCCGGGCAACGAAGGAGTGGCTTCGTAAGAAGCATTTCAAAGTCCTGGAGTGGCCTAGCCAGTCTCCAGATCTCAATCTCATAGAAAATCTTTGGAGGGAGTTGAAAGTCTGTGTTGCCCAGCAACAGCCCCAAAACATCACTGCTCTAGAGGAGATCTGCATGGAGGAATGGGCCAAAATATCAGCAACAGTGTGTGAAAACCTTGTGAAGACTTACAGAAAATGTTTGACCTCTGTCATTGCCAACAAAGGGTATATAACAAAGTATTGAGATAAACTTTTGTTATTGACCAAATACTTATTTTCCACCATAATTTGCAAATAAATTCATTAAAAATCCTACAATGTGATTTTGGGAGAAAAAAAATCTAATTTTGTCTGTCATAGTTTAAGTGTACCTATGATGAAAACTACAGGTCTCTCTCATCTTTTTAAGTGGGAGAACTTGCACAATTGGTGGCTGACTAAATACTTTTTTGCCTCACTGTAAGTAGGAAAACCTGCAAAATCAGCAGTGTATCAAATACGTGTTCTCCCCACTGTGTGTATATATATATATATATATATATACACACACACACACACACACACACACACACACACACACACACACACACACACACACACACACACACACACACACACACACACACACACACACACACACCACAGGGATGTAAACCCAAACAAAATAGCAAGGTGTAAACCTCTAAGGGGACGAGAACCGTATTGTGCACACTAACACGGTATGTAAACCGTAATACAATGTACAGTAAGCGTAGCACGAAAGCCGTGATGGACAAAGACCAATGGACATGGAACAATAATGGACACGGACAAAGGGGAACAGAAGGCACATAAACTCAGCAAAAAAAGAAACATCCCTTTTTCAAGACCCTGTCTTTCAAAGATAATTTGTAAAAATCCAAATAACTTCACAGATCTTCATTGTAAAGGGTTTAAATGCTGTTTTACATGCTTGAACCATAAACAATTAATAAACATGCACCTGTGGAACGGTTGTTAAGAAACTAACAGCTTACAGACGGTAGGCAATTACGGTCACAGTTATGAAAACTCAGGACACTAAAGAGGCCTTTCTACTGACTCTGAAAAACACCAAAAGAAAGATGCCCTGGGTCCCTGCTCCTCTGCGTGAACGTGCCTTATGCATGATGCCAGGAGGCATGAGGACTGCAGATGTGGCCAGGACAATAAATTGCAATGTCCATACTGTGAGATGCCTAAGACAGTGCTACAGGGAGACAGGACGGACAGCTGATCAACCACGCAGTGGCAGACCACATGTAACAAGACCTGCACAGGATCGGTACATCCAAACATCAAACCTGCGGGACAGGTACAGGATGGCAACAACAACTGCCCGAGTTGCACCAGGAACGCACAATCCCTCCATCAGTGCTCAGACTGTCTGCAATAGGCTGAGAGAGGCTGGACTGAGGGCTTGTAGGCCTGTTGTAAGGCAGGTCCTCACCTGACATCACTGGCAACAATGTCGCCTATAGGCACAAACCCACCTTAGCTGGACCAGACAGGACTGGCAAAAAGTGCTCTTCACTGACAAGTCACGGTTTCGTCTCACCAGGGGTGATGGTCTGATTGGCATTTATCGTCGAAGGAATGAGCGTTACACCGAGGCATGTACTCTGGATCGGAATCGATTTGGAGGTGGAGGGTCCGTCATGGTCTGGGGCGTTGTGTCACAGCATCATCGGACTGAGCTTGTTGTCATTGCAGGCAATCTGAACGCTGCGCGTTAAAAGGAAGACATCCTCCTCCCTCATGTGGTACCCTTCCTGCAGGCTCATCCTGAGATGTCCCTCCAGCATGACAATGCCACCAGCCATACTGCTTGTTCTGTGCGTGATTTACTCCAAGACAGGAATGTCAGTGTTCTGCCATAGCCAGCGAAGAGCTTGGATCAATAACCCATTGAGCACATTTGGGACCTGTTGGATCGGAGGGTGAGGGCTAGGGCCATTCCACCCAGAAATGCCCGGGAATTTACAGGTGGGTGCCTTGGTGGAAGAGTGGGGTAACATCTCATAGCAAGAACTGGCAAATCTGGTGCAGTCCATGAGGAGGAGATGCACTGCAGTACTTAATACAGCTAGAGGCCACACCAGATAGTGACTGTTACTGTCAGGATTTGGCCAGGGTTGTTCCGGGTTTTTGTCAGTAGATGTCCCCATTGTGCTTTTTGTCCCTGTGTTTTTCCCTTGATCCCCATTATTGTTTGCACCTGTGTCTCGTTTCCCCTGATTGTATTTAAACCCTTTGTTTCCCTCAGTTCTGTGCTCTGTGTTTGTATGTTAGCACCCTGCCCTAGTGTTCTGTGTGCTCTTGTCGATTCCGGGTGACGTTCTTGTGGTATTCTGTTTTTTGTTTTTGTTTTTGTTTATTTTTGGTGAGTTTCTTTTGAGTTCTTTTGTGTTTTGCCTACCACCTTTTGGATTTGCCATTTTTGTATTTTAGGATTTTTTTCTTTATTAAATACACCGTCTTAAGTACTGCTGTGTCTGCCTCATCTCCTGGGTTCTGCTGTCTATTCGTGGCTCAGTTGGTTAATTGACTGTTTCTCACTCCGGAGACCCAGGTTCGAAACCGGGTCCTGACAGAAACACAGAGCCAAAAATGAACCCAGAGGCAGCCAGTTCCCAGGACCTTTTTGCCACGCTGTCCCACCACCAGGAGACTGTCCAACGCCACGAAGCCGCCCTGGTTCAGCAAGAGGCCTTAATGGCTAGACATTCTCATCTTCTGTCGGAGATGCTGACTTCCATTAAGCAAATATCTGATCGACTTACCCCGGCAACAGTTCCCGTCCCAGTACCTCAAGTTCACGTACCCATGGCAGTTAACCCCCTGGCTGAACCTCGTCTTCCACCTCCCCAACGGTTCTCAGGTGATCCAAGTGCTTGTAAAGGGTTTCTCACTCAATGTTCTCTCTCCTTCGAGCTGCAACCCTCGTCGTTTCCCACCGACCGGTCTAAGATCGCATATATCATCACCCTGCTGTCGGAAAAAGCCCTGGCCTGGGCTACTGCTGTGTGGGATGCCCATAGTTCCTGCTGTGCCAGCTACTCTGCCTTTGCTGAGGAATTCAAACGAGTGTTTCAAGGCCCAAGCAGTGGTTCTGACTCAGCCAAACAGCTCCTGACTCTCCATCAAGGTTGGCGCAGCGTGACGGACTATGCCATCCAGTTCCGCACGGTGGCAGCAGCGAGTGGCTGGAACAACGAGGCGCTCACGGTGTGCTTTCTGAAAGGCCTTTCCGACACTATCCAAGATGAACTGGCCACTCGGGAACCACCGGACAATCTCGAGTCCCTGATCAAGTTGGCCTCACGCATTGACCAGCGTCTGAGAGAGAGAGAACTCAACCGTAGACCTCTAGCTCCTATCAGTCCCAGCTCCGAGTCCCCACCTTTATCATCACTGGCTCCACCGGAACCCATGCAGATTGGACGCATCTCCCAGGCTGAGAGAGACCGCCGGATGAGGGAGCGACGCTGTCTATATTGCGGCAAACCGGGCCATTTCCGTTCCACGTGTCCCGGGCTCCAGGGAAACGCTCTGTCCCGTACAGACCGGGGGAACTGTAACGGGAAACATAACCTCCTCCCATCCGTCCAACTCCCGTCTGCTCATTCCAGTCACCCTCTCCTGGGACAACCACAAGCTTCACCTTCAAGCCTTGGTAGACTCTGGAGCCGCAGGTAACTTCATGGATGGTGTCTGGGCGAAGGAGAATGGCGTTCCCTCTGAACTTCTAAGTGACCCCATGAGGGTTACTACATTGGATGGAAGCCCTTTGGGATCTGGACTTGTCACTCATGTCACTACCTCCTTGAGACTTTCAGTTTCACAACACCAGGAATTGATGAACTTTCATTTGATCTCCTGTTCCGAGTTCCCTCTCGTCCTTGGATACCCCTGGCTTCACAGCCATAACCCTCACATCGACTGGTCTGTGGGCACTATCAAGCAGTGGGGTCCTACGTGCCAAGCTACTTGTATTTTCCAGAATTCCCCGAGTTCTACTCCCGAGTCTTTAGAATCCATCGACCTGACCCGAGTTCCCGAGTGTTACCATGACCTCAAACTGGTGTTTAGCAAACAGAGGGCCACCATGCTACCACCCCATAGATCTTACGATTGCCCCATCGACCTGTTTCCGGGCACTTGCCCCCCCAGGGGTCGGATCTTTTCCCTATCTCCACCCGAACGAGCTGCTATGGATACCTACATCAAGGACTCTCTGGAAGCAGGCCTCATGCGTCCATCAACCTCCCCGGCGGGAGCAGGGTTTTTCTTTGTGGCCAAGAAAGATGGTGGGTTACGTCCTTGCATCGACTACCGGGGACTCAATGACATAACCGTCCGTAACCGTTACCCGCTACCCCTTATGGCCACAGCCTTCGAGCTGCTCCAGGAAGCAGTTGTTTTCACTAAGCTTGACCTGCGGAACGCATACCATCTTGTGCGGATCAGACCTGGTGACGAGTGGAAGACCGCTTTCAACACGCCTACTGGTCACTATGAATACTTGGTGATGCCCTTCGGCCTGACCAACGCCCCAGCGGTGTTCCAAGCGCTCATAAACGATGTGCTTAGGGATATGCTTAACATATTTGTGTTCGTTTACTTGGATGACATCCTCATCTTTTCGAGCTCCCTTCAAGAACACACTAAGCATGTCAGACAAGTACTCAAACGCCTCCTGGACAGCCATCTGTACGTTAAGCCGGAAAAATGTGAATTCCATTCATCCCGAGTACAATTCCTGGGATTTGTAGTGGAACCCGGTCGAATCCAAATGGACCCTAGGAAGGTAGGGGCGGTAGCGGATTGGCCCACCCCCAAATCCGTTAAGGATGTTCAGCGTTTCCTGGGCTTCACAAACTTTTACCGCAAGTTCATCAAGAACTTCAGTTTGGTGGCAGCTCCTCTCTCAGCTTTAACCAAAGGTGGCAATGCGAGGTTTTTTTGGGGAAGAGAAGCTGAGACTGCCTTCCAAGGACTCAAGAAGCGCATCCTCTCTGCTCCCATCCTGATACTACCGACTACGGATGAACCATTTGTGGTGGAGGTAGACGCATCAGAGGTTGGTGTTGGAGCTGTCCTGTCTCAGAGGGGTGAAGACAAGAAGCTTCATCCGTGCGCTTTCTTCTCACACCGGCTTACCCCGACTGAGAGGAACTACGATGTGGGGGATCGTGAACTCCTAGCGGTTAAGATGGCATTGAAGGAATGGAGACACTGGCTCGAGGGGGCTTCTCACCCGTTTCAAGTGCTTACGGACCACAAAAATCTGGAGTATATCCAGCAGGCGAAGCGATTGAACTCTAGACAAGCTAGATGGTCTCTTTTCTTCAATCGATTCCAGTTTATCCTCACCTATCGGCCCGGGTCGAAGAATCTCAAACCGGATGCCCTGTCCCGAGTCTACGCTCCTGCCATTCGAGATGACACGGACATGCCTGTCCTTCCTGCTGCTAAGATTGTGGCTCCGATCTCGTGGCAAGTTGAGGATACCGTGAGACGTGCTCAAGCTAGCGAACCGGACCCTAAAGGAGGCCCTGCCAATCGGTTGTTTGTCCCCAAGGCAGTGAGGACTCAGGTCCTTCTGTGGGGGCACTCCTCTCGCCTCACCTGTCATCCGGGCGTAGGTCGCACCTTGGAGTTCATCCAGCGTAAGTTCTGGTGGCCTACCATAAGAGAAGACGTTGCCACTTTCGTCAATGCCTGCCCCGTGTGCTGCCAGGGCAAATCTTCTCACCTCCGCCCTCAAGGACTCCTTCATCCTTTACCTGTTCCCCACAGACCCTGGTCCCATATCTCATTGGACTTTATTACTGGACTTCCTCCATCCCATGGCAATACTACTATCCTAGTCATAATCGACAGGTTTTCAAAGGCGGCCAGGTTCGTCCCTCTGACTAAGTTACCTTCTGCCAAGGAAACGGCTGAGTTGGTAATTAATCATGTGTTCCGAGTCTTCGGCATTCCTCAAGATGTGGTTTCTGACAGAGGTCCCCAGTTTGCCTCAAGGTTTTGGAAGGCCTTCTGCCAACTCATGGGGGCTTCTGCCAGTCTATCTTCAGGGTATCATCCGGAGTCCAACGGCCAAACAGAGAGGATGAATCAAGAGCTGGAAACCACCCTCCGATGTATGACTCGTGACAACCCGTCCACATGGTCATCCTTTATTGTTTGGGCCGAATACGCACACAACACCTTGCGCTCCTCCTCCACTGGTATGTCCCCGCACGAGTGTCAGTTTGGCTATGCTCCTCCATTGTTCCCGGACCAGGAGGAAGAAGTCAGAGTGCCTTCAGCCTTGAGGTTTGTCAGACGCTGTCGGCTTATGTGGAGGAAGACCCGTCTTAATCTGATGCGTTCCTCACAGAGGTATCAACAACAAGCCAACAGACGTCGCCGTCCCGGGCCTACCCTGCGCCCCGGCCAGAGAGTCTGGCTTTCCACAAGAGACTTACCTCTACGGGTGGAGTCTCGCAAGCTGTCCCAAAAATACATCGGTCCCTTCAAGGTTGCCAGGAGAGTTAACCCAGTTTCTTATCGCCTACACTTACCCAGATCCCTTAAGATTAATCCCACATTTCATGTGTCATTGTTAAAACCTGTTGTTTTTTCTCCCCTTGTCCCGGCAGACAGACCTCCCCCTCCGCCTCGTGTCATTGGAGGCCAGCCGGCTTATACCGTCCACCGGATACTGGATTCCCGCCGGGTGCAGCGGTCCTGGCAGTATCTGGTGGACTGGGAAGGCTACGGTCCTGAGGAGCGCTCCTGGGTTCCTGCCAAAGACATCCTGGACCCTGACCTCATTCGTCAGTTCAGGGTCCTCCACCCTGAGAGAGCTGGTAGGAACGTCAGGAGCCGTTCCTAGGGGGATTCTGTCAGGATTTGGCCAGGGTTGTTCCGGGTTTTTGTCAGTAGATGTCCCCATTGTGCTTTTTGTCCCTGTGTTTTTCCCTTGATCCCCATTATTGTTTGCACCTGTGTCTCGTTTCCCCTGATTGTATTTAAACCCTTTGTTTCCCTCAGTTCTGTGCTCTGTGTTTGTATGTTAGCACCCTGCCCTAGTGTTCTGTGTGCTCTTGTCGATTCCGGGTGACGTTCTTGTGGTATTCTGTTTTTTGTTTTTGTTTATTTTTGGTGAGTTTCTTTTGTGTTTTGCCTACCACCTTTTGGATTTGCCATTTTTGTATTTTAGGATTTTTTTCTTTATTAAATACACCGTCTTAAGTACTGCTGTGTCTGCCTCATCTTCTGGGTTCTGCTGTCTATTCGTGGCTCAGTTGGTTAAGTGACTGTTTCTCACTCCGGAGACCCAGGTTCGAAACCGGGTCCTGACAGTTACTTTTGATTTTGACCACCCCCTTTGTTCAGAGACACATTATTCCATTTCTGTTAGTCACGTCTGTGGAACTTGTTCAGTTTATGTCTCAGTTGTTGACTCTTGTTATGGTCATACAAATATTTACACATGTTAAGTTTGCTGAAAATAAACGCAGTTGACAGTGAGAGGACGTTTCTTTTTTTGCTGAGTTTACATTACATTTACATTTAAGTCATTTAGCAGACGCTCTTATCCAGAGCGACTTACAAATTGGTGAATTCACCTTCTGACATCCAGTTTATATACAAATACTTGTCAGGGGGAATGGGAACCAGTTGTGAGTAATGAGACAAGACAGTCCGGGGTGGGGGTAATGAATCCAATTCAATGACACGTAGAAGGCCAGTGACGTAGACCTCCGCAGCTGGTGGACAGAATGAGCAGCAGTACCGGGGGGATCCGTAACACATACAGGGATACTCGTGAGTGGGATATCAAAAGGTGCATGTAAACAGCTTATTCCAAATAAGACCTTAAGGCAGTATATTAAATCAAATCAAATTGTATTTGTCACATGTGCTGAATACAACAGATGTAAACCTTACAGTGAAAATGCTTACTCTGACCGCTTGAGGATTGTGTACATCATAACGCTGTTGTCCAGGAGGGCACTCAACTGGGCCACGGTGGTGTGGGAGCAACAATCCGCCATCTGCCTCTGTCTGGAGGAGTTGGTGGAGGAGGTATGGAAGATGTTTGATTCTCCGTGGTCCGGGAGAGAGGCTGTTCGCAAGCTGCTCTAGCTACGTTAAGACACCCGTAGTGGATTTCCGCACGATAGCAGAGTGTTTGAAACCCGGAAGTGCTGTTCGGCATGTTCCTACACAGATTATCGGAGGAAGTAAAGGACAAGCTGAACTACCAACGGATCTCGACTCGCTCATCACCTTGGCCATTTTGATCGATGGGTGATTACGGTAACGAAGAAAGGAGAGGAGATTCAATTTCACTCGTCCGTCCAAGGATTCCACGACGCCTCCGAGGTATCCCGGAAGTCCCCAATGGCTCTGTTGCCGAGAGACCCTGAGGCTACCGGAGTTCCCCCGACATCCTCATCTTCTCCCGCTCCACCCAAGAACATGTGCTCCATGTCCGACAGGTTCTCCAACGCCTCCTGGAAAACCAGTTTTTTGTAAAAGCAGAGAAATGCGAATTCCATAGCTCCACCATCCCCTTTCCGGGTTACATCGTTGCTGCAAGGAGTGTACAGATGAACCCGGGAAGGTGAGAGCGGTGGTGGATTGGCCACAGCCTACGTCCAGAGTGCAGCTGCAACGTTTCCTGGGATTCGGCAACTTTTATAGCCGATTTATCCGAGGCTACAGCATCCTGGCTTCCCCCCTGTCCCCCCAAGGTTCCATTCACGTGGTCCCCAGCTGCTGACCGAGCGTTCCGAGATCTCAAACACAGCTTCACCACGGCTCCCATCTTGGTTAATCTTGACCTGTCCCAGTTTGTGGTGGAGGCTGATGCTTTCGAGAGAAACTACGATGTGGGGAATCGTGAGCTTCTCGCTGTGAAGATGGCATTGGAGGAGTGGAGGCACTGGCTGGAAGGGGAGGAACATCCTTTCATTGTGTGGACTGACCACAAGAACTGTCATGCCACAGCTACTACCCCAGAACCTGACACAATCCTTCCCACCTCATGCCTGGCAATGGCACTCAGCTGTGGAATAGGAAAGCAGGTTCGTGAGGCCCAGCATACCCAGCAAAACCCTAACCGGATGTTCATTCTTGACGCAGCCCGCTTCTCGGTTCTGGAGTGGGCCCACTCCTCCTGGCTGGCTCCAGTCGGACCCTGGCTTTTGTGTGACAACACTTTTTGTGGCCTACCATGGTTCCTAACGTCTCCACATTCATCGCCGCTTGCACGGGCTGTGCACAGAACAAGAATCCTCAGTTCCTCAGGCTTTCTGCACCCTCATTGGGCCAGCTTGTTTTCCGGGTTCCGGGTTCCGGGTTCCACCCCCAGTCCAGCAGCCAGTCAGAGCGAGCCAACTAGGACCTAGAAACTACTCTGCGCTGCCTAGTCTCCACCAATCCCACCACCTGGAGCCAGTAGCTTGTGGCCAGTTCCCTGCTCTTGAAAATAACAGAGAGCCGCACACTCTAGGAGATCAGATGCAAAAATTGAATTACTAACATTTCGACAGGCAAGCTGTCTTCAACAGGGTATAATCACAAACACTGTGGGATGACTCGTTTATATGGTGTCAAAAGACACAGGTGTCTGTAATCATGGCCAAGAGTGGCCTAATATCATTGGTTAATAATCAAATATTAAAATGTCATACAAAGAACAGCATACAAACAACAAATGGATAGCATACAACCATAGATTAATTTGACTACACAAGCTTATAAACAATGACAATGGCAAAGTCACAATAATCACAAGAATGGCTTCAGATCAAAGTCTACGTTGACACCGAAGGGCGCAAGGGTCTTTAAAACTTGTTGAGGATAGGGGGCAGTATTTTCACTTTGGATGAATTGCGTGCCCATAGTGAACTGCATCCTACTCTGTCCTAGATTGCTAATGTTAGTATGTTATTATTATTATTGGATAGAAAACACGTTTCTAAAACTGTTTGAATTATGTCTGTGGGTATAACAGAACACATAAGGCAGGCAATCCTCCAAACAAGAAGTGAAATTCTGAATGTGGGTCAACTTTGACATCATCACCCCTTCCTTTCCCAACAAGATATAGATCTGGTAGAACTTCCTACGCCTTCCACTAGATGTCCTCATTCAGTAGAATGTGGAATGGTGTGAACTTTGACTGAATGGGAGGGTTAAATAGTCACGGTCTTGGCAGAATGCAATTTTCCTGTGGTGCATTTCTCTGTGGGTGCCACCGTCATTCCATTTGGCTGCAGCCGAAAACGTATGATCCGGTTGGAACGTTATTGGATATATATGAAAATATATATCCAAAAAAATACCATCGTGAAGATTGATTATCTACTTAGTTTGACCAGTTTATTCGACCTGGAATATATATTTTTGAAGTTTTCATGCGAGTTGTCCTGGACACAGCGTCAGCTTTTGGGCATGTAAGCTGAAAATACTAGCAAAGGCAGCCAATTGGACACTAGTATTGGACATTATGGAACAAAACAACAATTTATTGTGGAACTAGGACTCCTTGCACTGCATTCTGATGAAAGATCATCAAAGGTAAGGGAATATTTATGATGTAATTTCGTATTTCTGTTGACTCCAACATGGCGGAGAAATACTTTTACGACTGAGCACTGTCTTATTGCATTATTCGTAACGTTTAAAAAAATCTTACATAGCGGTTGCATTAAGAACCAGTGTATCTTTAATTATATGTAGAACATGTATCTTTAGTCAAAGGTTATGATGAGTATTTCTGTTATCTGGCGTAGCTTTCTATAATTCCTCCGGATATTTTGGAGGCACTTCTGAACATGGCGTCAATGTAAACCGAGATTTGTGGATATAAATATGCATATTATCGAACAAAACATAAATGTATTGTGTAACATGTCATATGAGTGTCATCTGATGAAGATTTTCTAAAGGTTAGTGATTCATTTTATCTCTAATCCTGCTTTTGTGACTATCTTTGGCTGGAAAAAATGGCTGCGTTTTCCCTTTGATTTGGTGGTGGTCTAACATAAATATATGTTGTGTTTTCGCTGTAAAACATTTTAAAAATCGGACATGATGGGTAGATGAAGAAGATGTTTATCTTTCATTTGCTGTATTGGACTTGTTAATGTGTGAAAGTTAAATATTTCTAAAGAATATTTTTGAATTCAGCTGAATGGGGGGGGTGGAGTTCCCCTCGGGGATCGCCTTGCCATAACTTAAATTAAAGATCCAGGCAGCCTCTTGTTTTAACAATAAATTATCAATGTCACCCCCTCTCCTAGGGAGCGTGACATGTTCGATGCCAATATAACACAGAGACGAAATTGAATGGCCTGCCTCCAAGAAGTAGGCCGCAACTGGATAAGTAAAGTTTTTACACGGATGGTGCTACGATGCTCTGAGATACGTACTTTTAATTTGCGCTTTGTTTTACCTACATAATTTTTACCACAAGAACAAGTTATAAGATAAATAACTGCCTTAGTGGAGCACGTAATAACACCTTTGATTGGGATCGATTTCCCTGTTTGTGGGTGTTTGAAGGATCTACATTTATAAGTGCCATTGCATTGAGCACAGCCATTACATTTGTAATTTCCATCCAGTAGGGGCGCCAATAGACATTGTTCAGGAATATCTTGGGGTGGTAAATCAGAGTTTACCAATTTGTCTCTGAGATTTCTGCCCCGCGAGAATACGACCGAGGGAAGGTCCGAAAACACATTACCTAGACTATCGTCGGATTTTAGGATGTGCCAATGTTTGTGAACAATTCCCTTAATTTGTTCAGAGCACTTTGAATAGAGGGTAGTTAGAACGCAAGAATGTGTCTTTTTGCGAGACTGACCTTGAAAGAGGTCATGTCTCGTTTTGTTTTGAACTTTCTCAATAGCAATATTAATCTGATCATTCTTGTAGCCCCTCTCTTTGAACTTTCTTTGCGTCTCAGCCATATTTCTGTTGAAATCTGATTGTTTTTTGCAAATTCTTTTGATTCGACAGAATTGCCTGTAGGGCAAACTATTTTTCAAGGGAAGTGGATGACAACTATCAGCCCTCAACAAACTGTTACGATCAGTAGGCTTCCTGTAAAGATCAGTGTATAGAACATTATCTTCACACAAGATCAGAAGATCAAGAAAACTGATTTGACGTGTGTCAGATTGCATAGTAAATCTCAGATGCTCAGTTCCCTGCTCTGCCATGGGCCTATCACCCTTTGAGTGTTCCCTAGGGTATCAGCCCCTGCTCTTCCCTGAGCAAGAAGAAGAGTTCAGCATACCTTCGGCCCAGATGTTTGTCCGCTGCTGTTATCGCACCTGGAGGAGAGCCCGGTCGGCCCTCCTCAAGATCACCTCCAGGTATTGACGACAAGCTGATTGCCACCAGACCCCGGGTCCCCGGTATCGTCTCGGGTACAAGGTATGGCTGTCCACCTGGGACCTGCCCCTCTGGGTGGAAACCGGGAAACTCTCCCCACGGTTTATCTGCTCTTTTCCCATCTCCAAGGTCATTAGCCCCTCTACTGTTCGTCTTTTGTTGCCCCGTACCCTCTGTATACACCCCACTTTTCATGTGTCCAGAGTTAAACCCATGTCTCACAGCCCTTTGTCTCCTGTTTCCATCACGGATTTCCAACGCCGGGACCACGTTCAACCAGGAATGCGCCCAGGTAGGAAGCCAGCTGGCGCCTCTAAAGGGGGGATTACTGTCACACCCTGATCTGTTTCACCTGTCTTTTTGCTTGTCTCCACCCCCCTCCAGGTGTCGCCTTTCTTCCCCATTACCCCCTGTGTATTTCTACCTGTGTTCCCTGTTTGTCTGTTGCCAGTTTGCTTTGTTTCGTGAAACCTATCAGCATTTGTTAACCTGCTCCTGTCTGTTTCTTGCTCCACATTTCTAGACCTCCCCGGTTTTGACCATTCTGCCTGCCCTGACCCTGAGCCTGCCGTTTTATACCTTGCCCACCTCACTGGATTATCATCCCCTGCCTGCCCTGACCCTGAGACTGCCTGCCTATCTGGACCTTTTGCAACCTCTCTAGATTACTGACCTCTGCCCGCCTTTGACCTGTTGTTGATCTGCCTCTGTACTGGAAATAAACGTTTGTTTCTTCGACACTGTCTGCATCTGGGTCATACCTGAAACCTGACAGATGGGGTTGAACCATTCAACTGTAGCCTTTGTAGTTCTAGAAAAATCAGCTGTTGTGGTTGCGTCTTCTGATGTTAAAATCTCACAAAGAATTTCGGCAAAAAAATACAAAACAAAACACAAAGAACATACATTTTAAACAAAACCCATTAAATTGTTGGGAGCATATTTTGAGTGTGCAACTTTATTTATTTATTTTTTATCCCCCACATGTAACACTTACTATCACACATTGACTGCTGTGGCAAAGGCAGCTGTTGAATGCTCTGGCTATCTAGTGGCTCAACCTCACTGGTGTCTTTCTGCTACACTGGGGAGGTCTAATGACTGATGCAGGAGGTAAACTCTGTCCCGTTGTGGTCTTTTACTGGGCCTTCCTTGGTGGTTTGTCCATTGACTCACTTTAATCCTCACGTTCAGTCTCACTGGTTATCTATTAGAGCTCCTGATGTTGAAAATACATAAGGCTTATTTCACTCATAAGAAATGTTATTGTAATCAGGCAGTTGGCAAACATATCAAGCAACTAATGCAGAGAGATATTTATGCTATCATGCAGTTTTAAGAACATGAAGGATGTCAAAATTATAGTTGTTATACCTTTATTTTCTCTTTGTTTATGCTGGATGGTCATCCTCCTACTCTGTCTGAAGATCGCCATAGGCAGCTTAATTTTGCATTATTTTTTAAACCTTGATTTAACTAGGCAAGTCAATTAAGAACAAATTATTATTTACAATGCCGGGCTACCAAGAGGCAAAAGGCCTCCTGCGGGGATGGGAGCTGGGATTAAAAATAAAACTGTAGGACAGAACACACATCACGACAAGAGAGATACCACAATACTACATCAAGAGAGATCTAAGACAACAACACAGCATGGCAGCAACACATGACAACACAGCATGAAAACAACACTGTAGCAATACAACATGGCAGCAGCACAAACATGGTACAAACATTGTTAGGTTCAGACATTTTTACCTTTATTTTACTAGGCAAGTCAGTTAAGAACAAATTCTTATGTTCAATGACGGCCTAGGAACAGTGGGTTAACTGCCTGTTCAGGGGCAGAATGACAGATTTGTACCTTGTCAGCTTGGGGATTTGAACTTGCAACCTTTCGATTACTAGTCCAACGCTCTAACCACTGGGCTACCCTGCCGCCCCTTTTTGCACAAAGGGCAAAAAGATAGAGACAACAATACATCACGTGAAGCAGCCAAGTGTCAGGAAGAGTGTCCATGATTGAGTCTTTGAATGTAGAGATGGAGATTAAACTGTCCAATTTGAATGTTTTCTGCAGCTTATTTGAGTTGCTAGCTGCAGCGAATTGAATAGAGGAGCAACCAAGGTATGTGTGTGCTTTGGGGACCTTTAACAGAATGTGACTGGCAGAATGGGTATTGTATGTGGAGGATGAGGGTTGCAGTAGGTATCTCAGATAGGGGAGAGTGAGGCCTAAGAGGGTTTTATTAATAAGCATTAACCAGTGGATCTTGCATGGGGTTTACAGATTATAGAGTGCAGTGATATGTCCTATAAGGAGCATTGGTGGTAAATCTGATGGCCGAATGGTAAAGAACATCTAGCCGCTCGAAAGGTAAAGAACATCCAGAGCAAATCAAATCAAATTTTATTAGTCACATACGCCGAATACAACAGGTGACCTTACAGTGAAATGCTGGAAATGCTAAACAATGGAGTTAAAAGAAATATGGATAAGAATAAGAAATAAAAGTAACAAGTAATTAAAGAGCAGCAGTGAAATAACAATAGCGAGACTATATACAGGGGAGTACCGGTACAGAGTCAATGTGCGGGGGCAGCGGTTAGTTGAGGTAATATGTGCATGTAGGTAAAGTTATTAAAGTGACTATGCTTAGATGATAACAACAAAGAGTAGCAGCGGTGTAAAGGGGGGGTGGGCAATGCAAATAGTCTGGGTAGCCATTTGATTAGATGTTCAGGAGTCATATGACTTGGGAGTAGAAGCTGTTTAGAAGCATCTTGGACCTAGACTTGGCGATTTCTAACTTGTTGTGTAATGTTTATATCCAATGGCCGATGAGCACTGATACATTTTATCTATAATTTATCTTCATTATTTCTCTTCATATGACAAGGATTAAAAATGATTTGCCAGTAGATTGTCAACTTGATTCATGATGATGACTGCTAGCTAAGATTTTGAAAGTATGATGTTGACATGATCAGTCCAATCAAAGCTACTGTATCACGGAGCAATGCTCCATATTTTCTGCTGGCTTGCCCCAAAACCACAGAAAGCACTGAGCTGGGCTGAAGCACTTGTATTTTTGAGCTGCCTTACTCAAGAAAACAAAAAGGAGACCATGTTTGTATGCGGCTTCATTATGCGGCTTCATTAACTCAATAATATATATATACATTTTTTACATTGTTTGTAAAGTGATATGTGACACATATAAAAATGTGGGGCTCAAAACCCTGAATGACGGGTCGCCACTGATAAAAACAATAAACTGCCTAACTAGCTATATGCACGTGTTGAAATACTGATGGTTGTAACATTGTTATAACTGTTTTGTAAAGAGAATCAACTGCCTAACTATACACACTTGCTGAAATAGTCATAGAGTAACTCACTCGGAAGATAGAAGACATGGGTCTAGACACAATAAAAGAATAATAGACATGAATCGACAACTTTTGAAGGACTGCGCAGCTTTAACTTAACTTTGAGACAAATCAAATGACTAGCTAGCTAGCTACTATACCTACATAACCTTAGCTAGGCTAGTGTCTGTTCTGCACACAAGACTGAGAAAGAGACAGCATGTGCATGACTGACTAAGTAGTAGAAAGCTAACTAAGTTAAGTTACACATGGTGGTTTAAGAAACTAGCAAGCCATTGTCTATAGCTAGCTCACGTTATGTTATTTACACTTTCAGGTCAGATGGTGTACGGTAAGCTGTCCAATGTTAGCCTAACTAGCTTGGCTAACTTAATGTTCTGGTCGCTAGCTAACTTGCACTTACTCACGGCTGCTAGCACCATCATGAATACTATGTCTTTCTAAGTATTGAGTATGCTCGGGAGCGAACAATGTTGAAAAGTCAACTTTAGACATGCTGTACTTTTCTTATATGTAGTTTTGTAATTGACTAAAACAAAGAAAATTGCATTTGAAAAAGGTGAAGTTTTTGCTGTGAGCCAATGCTGCGAGCCACAGGTTGTTTTCCCCACAGGCGGGCTGGGCCGAGACGCTCTATCTAATACAGACTCGGAGTATCAGTCTAATTTGCATAAACATTGTGATTGGATGATAGCTGTGAGGGTTATCAAATCAGGATCAAATCCTCTGGTCTCCTCATTAACGTTAGAATGTTCATATTTGAAGATTGACAAAAGGCCAGTCTCTTTGGCAATGAAAAGAAGTGGCAAGGAGTAGAATGTTAGCTAAAAAGACTGCCACCCAGGCTCGGGTTCCACCATCAAATCCATCATGACATAAGCAACAGAAATGCCAACAAGGTGCACATTCATATGTAGTGTTTCCCCCCTCAATCACCTCATCGATTGTGCTTTTAGATAAACTGGGCTATTTAAAACACCCCTCCAAAGACTGCACTGAGCTGTAAGATTAAAAGGTTGGAAAACATACATGCTTGAGTGTGATTCAATTACGATGAATGGTGCACGAGTTTCAGCCTAGTCACAACTCGTGAAATTATTCTGCTACACCTATGCCTGTATAACTTTTCTGTATTCATTTTGGCAGCAGTTTGCTAACTGATGGTCAATGCCTAAATACAGTTTAATCTGTTATGTTGTCAAAAATGTAATATTAGTCACTCGTGAAAATGCCATGTAAAGCACTTCCCCTTATGATTATACACCCCCATGTGGTGATCATAAGAACATCATCCAGCTTTATGTTCTAATCTCCAACCCTAGCTCTTATGACTAACGATGTAATTACTAGTACCTAACGGCTAATATATTCTATAATCTTTCAGCGCAAGCATTTCGCTACACTCGCATTAACATCTGCTAACCATGTGTATGTGACAAATAAAATTTGATTTGATTTGATATTCTTGCATAGTAATTCAGGGTTTGGCCGGGGTAGGCTGTCATTGTGAAATAAGAATTTGTTCTTAACTGACTTGCCTAGTTAAATAAAGGTACAATTAAAATAGTCCTGGCTGCATTCCAGGCTGCAGTCCCCCCTGTAAATAACAGGCCGCTCTGTGACCCCTGATTGGGGAGCTGATGGCCTACTTAGCACAACTTGAACAACCACTACTCCAAATGGACCAAAGCACAACTTAGCCACTTAATGAGATCAATCAGTTCCCGTTGCATTGTGGATGGATGAGGCTGTTTGGGGGACCACTCCAACATTCACCTTTAGAGGGCATTTAATTTCATTACTGACATGCCAACATCATGTTGTGCTATGCCCTAAACAGAGTGTATCGTTGAAGTGCTACTTGTGAACAATTCATAAGTGTAATTAGGAAGGTGAACAACAGTACAGAATCTGCTGCCGGTCAGTGGTCATTGTCATATACATTGTTTTGCTTGTTGTTTTTGTGGGATGCAAAGGATGAGAGAGAGGGAGAGAGAGAGGGAAAGAGAGAGAGAGAGAGACTACTGTTGATGAGGATACACACGAGCACACCTGAGACAACAGCCAGAACATTATCAATTTACAAAAGCCTGACCAGATCGTTTTTTTTTAATGGATCTGTTATTTTACTCATTGCAATTACTAAGCTACGGCCCAGACAGCACTGGTCTCTTGTTAGTCAGATCACTAACGGCTGTTGGTTTTCATGATCAACTTATCCAAATAAACTTCTGCAGATGACAACAAGCAATGAGCTACTAAAATAATGGTCTTTGGAAATTTGTGAATAGCAAGCTATTGGATTATTGGAATAGACCAAGGAGTATAATACTATATATAATGACTGATGTTATTTTATTTATACTCAGTGTAGTTTTCTTATAATAGATTATGCAAATGACTTATTAAAGTGTTGAGAGCTCAGTGATTGAGAGACAGTGAAGTCCAGCAGATAGGTGAAATAATTGTTCCATTTTATGATACAAGTACAAAACTTGGTACACTAATACTAGACACCTTAAGGAACATTTTAAAGATTAGAGACAGTCTGAGAAGCCTGTCAGTCAACCCGAGCAGCCATTTTAATAAAATATTTGCCATCTGGATTTCCTGTTTGAAGAAAATCTGGTAAAATCAATCAAAAAATATATAACAATGACTTTATAATGTTATCTACCCAATAAATCATCCCCATAGATAATATAAACAATAATTATCTTCATGAAAAACTCTTAAGACCTTCATGGGGTTCACATTGAGGTCATTTTGACCATAGTCCAGCAGCTGCGTGAAAACTTTTTGGACTTTGTGATAGAGACACCACATTTCACACACAGCTAGGGCTAAAGGAGTATTTTTGGCAATTTCCCACCTGGCAGTCATTTCCAATAAGCAGATGACAGAGACAGTGCCAAAGTTCACATACTTTTGGTCACATAGTGTATCTGGACACCTACTTGTCGAACATCTCATTCCAAAACCCACCACAAGGAGTAGCTAGAGTGCGATTTGCCAACTAAAGACCCCAGGCCAAACTCTCCCCTAACCCAGACGACACTGGGCCAATTGTGCACCGCCCTGTGGGACTCCCGGTCACGGCCAATTGTGACACAGCCTGGGATCGAACCCCGGGTGGAGTGATGCCGCAATACTGCGATGCAGTGCTTTAGATGGCTGTGCCAGTTGGGAGGCCTGACAAACCATTTCTCTCTGGGCCTTGCTTTGTGCACAGTGGCATTGTCATGCTGAAACAGGAAAGGACCTTTGTCAGCTGTCGCAAAGTTGAATGCACAGAATCGTCTAGAATGCCATTGTATGCTGTAGCGTTAAGATTTCTCTTCACTGTAACTAAGCTGCCTAGCGCGAACCATGAGAAAGAGGCCCACACAATTATTCCTCCTCCAAACTTTACAGTTGGCACTATGCATTCGGGCAGGTAGCATTCTCTTGGCATCCGCCAAACTGAGATTCATCAGTCAGACTGCCAGATGGTGAAGCGTGAGTCATCACTCCACTGCTCTGTGGCAGCGAGCTTTACATCACTCCAGCTGACACATGGTGATCTTAAGCTTATGCGCAGCTTCTCGGTCATGGAAACCCATTCCATGAAGCTCCTGACGAACAGTTCTTGTGCTGACGTTGCTTCCAGAGGCAGTGTGGAACTCATTAGTGAGTGTTGCTCCTAGACGTTTCCACTTCACAATTACAGCATTAACAGTTGACCGGGGCAGCTCTAGCAGATCAGACATTATACGAACTAACTTGTTTTTTTTTACCCCTTTTTCATGGTGTCCAATTGTTGTAGTAGCTACTATCTTGTCTCATCGCTACAACTCCCGTAGGGGCTCGGGAGAGATGAAGGTTGAAAGTCATGCGTCCTCCGATACACAACCCATCCTAGCCGCACTGCTTCTTAACACAGAGCGCATCCAACCCGGAAGCCAGCCGCACCAATGTGTCGGAGGAAACACCGTGCACCTGGCAACCTTGGTTAGCGTGCACTGCGCCCGGCCCACCACAGGAGTCTCTGGTGATGAGATGAGACAAGGATGCGATGAGACAAGGACATCCCTACCGACCAAGCCCTGCCTAACCCGGATGACGCTAGGACCTCCCGGTCGCGGCCGGTTGCGACCGAGACTGGGCACGAACCCAGAGTCTCTGATGGCACAGCTGGCGCAGCAGTACAGCGCCCTTAACCACTGCGCCACCCGGGAGGCACAAACTAACTTGTTGGAAAGGTGGCATCCTATGACGGTGGCACTTTGAAAGTCACTGAGCTCTACAGTAAGGCCATTCTACTGCAAATGGAGATTGCATGGCCGTGTGCTCGATTTTATACACCCGCCAGCAACAGCTGTGGATGAAATAGCCAAGTCCACTAATTTGAAAGGGGGTCAAAATACTTTTGTATATATAGTGTATGTATTAAGGACTTGTGGTTGGATTTGTGTGGTTCTGCAAAAAAGCAGAGACACTAGCAGGTTGCATAACATAAAATATGATAAGGATGGGTCTATTAAACCAATACACTGCATCTCAAATAAGGAATATATTCAACTTCATATTCATCATCTCTAGCACCACCCCAACATCATTCGGAAAGTATTCAGACCCCTTCACTTTTTCCACATGTTGTTACATTACAGCCTTATTCTAAAATGTATTAAATTGTTTTCCCCCCAATCTACACACAATACCCCATAATGACAAAGCAAAAACAGGTTAAAAAAATTGCTAATTTATTACAAATAAACAACTTTTGCAGCGATTACATCCTCAAAGTCTTCTTGGGTATTATGCTACAAGGTTGGCACACCTGTATTTGGGGTGTTTCTCCCATTCTTATCTGCAGAACTTATCAAGCTCTGTCAGTTTGGATGGGGAGCGTTGCTGCACAGCTATTTTCATGTCTCTCCAGAGCTGTTCAATAGGGTTCAAGTCCGGGCTCTGGCCGGGCCACTCAAGGACATTCAGTGACATGTCCCGAAGCCACTCCTGCGTTGACTTGGCTGTGTGCTTAGAGTCGTAGTCTTGTTGGAAGGTAAACCATCACCCCAGTCTGAAGACCTGAGAGCTCCGGAGCTCTCTGTACTTTGCTCCGTTCATCTTTCCCTCAATCCTGACTAGTCTTCCCGTCCCTGTAGAACGGATGTGAAACGGCTAGCTTAGTTAGCGGTGTGCGCTAAATAGCGTTTCAATCGGTGACGTCACTTGCTCTGAGACCTTGAAGTAGTGGTTCCCCTCTGCAAGGGCCGTGGCTTTTGTGGAGCGATGGGTAACGACGCTTCGTGGGTGACTGTTGTTGATGTGTGCAGAAGGTCCCTGGTTCGTGCCGGGTATGGGCGAGGGGGCGGTTTAAAATTATACTGTTACACCTGCTGCTGTAAAACAGCCCACAGCATGCTCTGACATGCACTGTCAACTGTGGGACCTTATACAGGCAGGTGAGTGCCTTTCCAAATCATGTCCAATCAATTGAATTTACCACAGGTGGACTCCAATCAACTTGTAGAAACATCTCAAGGATGATCAATGGAAACAGGATGCACCTGAGCTCAATTTCGATTCTCATAGGAAGGGGTCTTAATACATATGTAAATAAGGTATTTCAGTTATTATTACTATTCTTTGTTTTTTTTACAAAAAATTTTAAAAACTGTTTTTCACTTTATCATTATAGGATATGTTTGAGGGAAAAAAAATGAATTCAATTTTAGAATAAGGCTGTAACGTATCAAAATGTGAAAAAAGGGAACGGGTCTGAATACTTTCTGAATGCACTGTATGTGAAAATAGCACGCTTTATAAGAGCGTCTGCTAAATGACTTAAATGTAAATGTAAATGTAAAGATAGAGGAGCATAAGTGTTTCCAGTTACATCGTCAACCAATTAGTAGCCAGTTCTGATAATTAGTGACAAGTGTGTTGTAATGAGAGAGTCAACGGGTAAAATCAACTTGGTTGATCAATTTCCTCTTAGTAGTATGCTGCTCCACTCTGGGGGGTTTTGTACAGCCAACCAGCTACTTGGGGTGTATTGGACTTAGTTCACATGGCCATATCTCCATCAATAATTAAATGGCCCAAAGATGCCATATATACTTATCCTTTAACATTTTAGTAGAAAAGTGGTGAAAACGTGTGCAAACATACTGTTTAAAACAAATGTAATTGGTTGGTTCCAATAGTTTACATGTAAACACTCAAAAACGTGTATGGGTGTTCCATGAAGTCTATCATTGCAATGATATTTAATATGATATTCTGTTTTGTGTCAATTTTAAGAAATGTGACAGGAAACCTGCCCTGTACACATCACAGGTAAAATCCTATAGTAGTGCATGATGTCTAGCAGAGAGACAGGTAACCCATTTTAACAAAATATTTTTATAATGTGACCTTTCAGCCTTTACACAAAGTAAGTCAAGTCTAAACAAAGATGTTCAGCTGTAGTGCCATTGCAGATTTAACCTATTATAGTCAGTGGTATATATTTTTTTAGGTGCCGGAGAAAAAAAGAGAACATGATGTCATCAGTTCTCAATCACAATTTGCACCGAAGCCTGTTGAATAATATCATTTTATATGAATAAAGCATATCTTCCAAATTCAACGTATCATCTTATGCCTACACACATTGACTTGAATAAATGGCATAATTGGGCCATATGTACCAATTAATTATGGAGATATGGCCAAGTGAATATAGTTCAATATGGCCCCATGCAGCTGGTTGGCAGCTATATTGGAAATGGCCGCCAGAGGGTTAACAGACAAAATCTGTGATGGCTCTATAGCCAAAAATGCATCTTTGGACATGCCCCAGTTGTGTGTGAAATTTTGTGGCTCTATCACAAAGTCTACAATTTTCTCCCATAGCTGTGGGCTATGTCAAAATGACATCAATATGACCCCCATGAAGGTCTTAAGAGTATTTGATGATCAGGATTATTGTCTATATTATCTGGGGGGTGTATTTATTTGATAGACATCATTTTGATATTGTTTGAAATGATTTTACCTTATTTTCTTCTAACAGGAAATCCAAGACTGCCTCCAATCCTGAGTTGCACAGCAGTCTAAGGCACTGCATCTTAGTGCAAGAAGCATCCCTGTCCCTGGTTCGATTCCAGGCTGTATCACATCCTGCCATGGTTGGGAGTCCCATAGGGCGGCACACAATTGGCCCAGCATCGCCCGGTTTTGGCCGGGGTAGGCCGTCATTGTAAATAAGATATTGTTCTTACCTGACTTGCCTAGCTAAATAAAGGTTATAATCTGTAGAATGTTCCTTAAGGTATCTAGTATTAGTGTACCAAGTTTGATACTTGTATCATAAAGTCGAACGATCTCAGCATATTTGGTTCTTATGCCCTGGACTACATGTGCTGCTGCTGCGTGTTGGAGCCACATGAAGCTCCTATTGCCGCGACAAGAATCCACCCCAATCGAGGACAAAGTGTTTGATTTCCAGATAGAGCAGCAGTTTCCGAACTGCGGAATGAGAGAACAGAAGAATACTGGCTACTAATCAACGGACATTGGGACACGCCGCAACCTTGCGCTTTTTTTGGGTGTACTGCCCCTCTTGAGCAATGGCATCTCTAGATCGATCAAAGGGAGCGTGTGAGGATGGGGTCGCCTTTTTTATTACCATGTATTATCAGTAGATTAGATGTATAATACAGTGATACTAGAGTATTCCATAGCCTCTGATGTGAGTGCATGGAGACACATAGGCAGACAAGGTTGGGAATGTGAAAGAAGCAGCGCTCTCCGTGTATACGCGTGATCCTACAGATTGCACAGAAAAAAAGCACAATATTTCCCATGCATGTTTTTTGTTAGTAGACTTCGTAACACATGGATCAAATATTGATTAATCATCAGCTGCTAATGAACATACCATAAATTAGCAGTGTTCTTGAACAAAGCTGATGCATCTTAAAGGAGACGCGCGTGCTTTGACAACATCACCACCTCAAATGGATGGAGTTATCGTTTGATCCTGGCCACAGAAATCGCCCAACTTCAAGCGCCACGTAGGTGAGGGATGCTCATACAATATTTTGAATAGATTATCAAATAATTTGCTCTTGGCAAATTTAGATTACATAAACTAAAAGGTATAGCTTGCAATTCAATTGTCAAAACCGTGCAGGTTTATTTAACCGTAGACCACTCATTTAGGTGGCTAGACTAATTACAATTCTATACCAATAAATACATGAAGATAGTGTTTTATTGATCATTTGTACACTGTTGAAAGGAAGGCACCTTTAGGCTATGTGGACAGCAGTATAGGCTTGGGGCGTCTGTTTGTTGGATCTTGTTGTAGATCGACTTTTGTTCTCCAGTTATGTCAGAAGTGTTTGGTAGGCTGTAGAACAACCATAATATAATGACGTGCAACTAACAACAGACCTGTGATCTTGGAATGAAATCAGTCGAATGGAAACCACGGTAGCAAAATCTGGAACTTAAAAGAGGAATGTGACATGACCCAAGGTGTAATTGGATAGATAAGGACGTTCATTCTGAGGTGAGCTAAAGGCATTTTTTTTATCATGGATAGGCCTTAAGTCCTAATAGTGCATGTAATGCCGGCATATACTGTACAATTTATCTAAAGACGAAATACAATTGCAGTCTCTTACAGGGATGATGCATGATGTTCTGTTATTTCTGGTGTCAGTCATTGTGGAAGCCTGTATGAAGTGCCTAGCTTGATAACAAATTCAATTAAAGTACTGTAGGCACTAGAGATTTAGGGGAATCAGAGGTTGCATTGAGAGGATAAAGGACTTATTCTCCAGTAGACTGTTGTGGAGTGGACTGGAGAGTGGGCTGCAGTGTCTCTACAGTTGCAATTGGTGCTGAAATACTTACATTATTGCATGAATTGATGAGTTTAAATAGGACTTTTGGTTTCAGAAGAGAGAGAAAAGGTTTGTGGAGTTTATCTCAACTGTAGATTGATTGTGTTTCAGGTTGTGGTTTGGGGTTCTCTGACAGCCAGGGTCCTTGTGAATTAGTAGTCATGTATAGCAAATGGGAATGACAGACTTCCTGCCAGACTTACAGAACATGTGCTTTAAACGCAGAATTTAAGTAGGCAAAAAATACAGTGCTGTGATGGAAACTTTTGCCTAATTCCCACATTTCAGAAATATAAAAAATAGCTCTGTCAAAGCCAAAGGCATTTTACTTAAATTATGTCTCTATCTAACTGATCTTCTACCCTGGTGGAGAGTTGTGTAAGATCTCCCCCAGATCTCCATCAGAGAGATGGAAAAATACATATTTGATCCAAGCTTACTAGCTGAAGGGTATGCATCTCATCTCATGCTTTTAAACTGGCCTCGGAATTCACTATGTCAATAATACTTAGTCCATGCAGTCAGTGGCTCAACAGTGAACGACTAAAAGCTCATTCAATTAGCCTGTTTATAAGAATCTGATAACCCGTGGCACTGAGAAGAGGGAGGTGGTACTGTAGAATGACCCCCACCACTCCAACCACCGCCACCTAGCCTGTTTCCCTGCAGGCCCTTGTGTTATCAATGGTGTTCTGGGCCAGAGCCTGACTTGATTACTGTGCACTTCATTTGCAGCGCGGCTCTCCGCTGGTCCCGCTAGGGCCTGTCTGACTGCTCATTTAAGTGACTGAATCACTGTGTGTGTTAGCCTACCTGCTAATCGCCAATCACATACAGTAGCAAGAAAAAGTATCTGAACCCTTTGCAAATACCTGGATTTCTGCATAAATTGGTCGTAACATTTGATCTGATCATCATCTAGGTCACAACAATAGACAAACAGTCTGCATAAACTAATAACATGTCTTTATTGAACACACCGTGTAAACATTCACAGTGCAGGGTGGGAAAAGTATGTTAATCCTTGGATTTAATAACTGGTTGACCCTCTTTTGGCAGCAATAACCTCAACCAAACATTTTCTGTAGTTGCGGATCAGACCTGCACAACGGTCAGGAATTTTGGACCATTCCTCTTTACAAAACTGTTGCAGTTCAGCAATATTCTTGGGATGTCTGGTATGAACTGCTCTCTTGAGGTCATGCCACAGCATCTCAATCGGGTTGAGTTCAGGACTCTTACTGGGCCACTCCAGAAGGCGTATTTTCTTCTGTTGAAGCCATTCTGTTGTTAATTTACTTCTGTGTTTTGGGTTATTGTCCTGTTGCATCTATTGAGCTCCAATTGGCAGACAGATAGCCTTACATTCTACTGCAAAATGTCTTGATAAACTTGGGAATTCACTTTTCCGTCGACAATAGCAAGCTGTCCAGGCCCGGAGGCAGCAAAGCAACCCCAAACCATGATGCTCCCTCCACCATACTTTACAGTTGGGATGATGTTTTGATGTTGGTGTGCTGAGCCTTTTTTTCTCCACACATAGTGTTGTGTGTTCCTTCCAAACAACTCAACTGTAGTTTTATCTGTCCACAGAATATTTTGCCAGTAGGGCTGTGGAACATCCAGGTGCACTTTTGCAAACTTCAGACGGTCAGCAATGTTTTATTGGACAGCAGTGGCTTCTTTCGTGGTGTCCTCCCATGAACACCATTCTTGTTCAGTGTTTTTACGTATCGTAGACTCGTCAACAGAGATGTTAGCATGTTCCAGAGACTTCTGTTAGTCTTTAGCTGACACTCTAGGATTCTTCTTAACCTCATTGATCATTCTGCGCTGTGATCTTGCAGTCATCTTTGCAGGACCGCCATTCCTAGGGAGAGTAGCAACAGTGCTGAACTTTTTTCCATTTATAGACATTTTGTCTTACCATGGATTGATGAACATCAAGGCTTTTAGAGATACCTTTGTAACCCTTTCCAGCTTTATGAAGGTCAAGGAGTTCACATATTTTTTCCAACCTACACTTTAAATGTTTAAATTATTTATTCAATATAGACAAGAAAAATACAATAATTTGTGTGTTATTAGTTTAAGCACGCTATGTTTGTCTATTGTTGGGACTTCGATGAAGATCAGATCAAATTTGATGACATATTTATGCAGAAATCCTGGTAATTCCAAAGGGTTCACATACTTTTTCTTGCCACTGTAACTACTGCAGACTCTCACAGGGCTGTTGTGTTTCGCTTTGTTTTCTCAGTTTACCATGTCTTTCTTTTCTCACCCTTAAATTGGCTTGTGGGAGCATCTCGGCTTGTTTCTGATGTCTTAGGTAAAGTGTTGTGTTTGAGCTGTAATTATGTGTGCAGAACTGTATTATCGTTGGTTATCATTGGTGTATCATGAATGACGCATACTGTGGAGATGATGTACCTGTTAGTATGTATATTTTGAGGCTTAATTGCTTCCTTTAAGGGAAACAAAGCACAATCATACTCTAAAGCAGAATACCAACAAGGAATCCATAGGGAGCCTTGGTGAGAAGGATACACCTCCAAACCACTGACAACCATGGGGACATGTATTTACCAGTTACCTCATCATGTGTGAAAGTGATATGGCCATTTGCTGGTCCAGACCCATGTTGCCCAACAGAGGTCCCATAGTACACAAATCTCTCCAGTTTCTGGCCAAAGTAGCAGTCTGTCCTGACTGGCTTTTAATGGGTCCCCCATAATCAGAGGCCTTACCAATCAAGCAGCTGATTGCTTCAGTCGATTAATTAAGACAGTTTGCGCTACATTGTGCAGTGTGACCTTCACCAAGTGTCCTTACTCTCCAGCAGTAACAAAGGGCTGATGCTCATGGATTAAAGAGAGTGAGCAATTTGGCACCACACAGCAAGGAGTGCTGAATAGAAGAGTATTTTACTCTGAAAGGTAGCCCGCTGTGGGTGAGTAACACATTCGTCGTTAAACTTTGCATTTCTAGCTCAATTGGAATCTAATTGGTCTGGAAATTGCAGCTTCTCTTCCCTGTCACCTGAGTCAACTCTTTCCCTAAGATTGCCTATAAAGTTTGAATTCTATAAGGGCCGGTGTGGGTGCAGACTTTTGTACCAGTCAATCAGTAACACACCTGATTCTAACAATCTAGCAACTAGTTTTCAATCAATACTTTAGAATTGGAACACCCAATACCAGGAGGAGGCAGTCTTACCCGAAATATGCTTGGTGCAAAGTAGTTGCAGGCTTTTATTTCATCTTTTCAATCAAAACTTTGATTATTAGAGGTGTCACCTCTTGGCTGCCCAACACTGCCCTAAACCCATATTGCAGTGAGATGAGATCAACCTCTACAAAGCCTACCACCATAGAGTAGATCTGAGTGATGTGTCTTTAATACACCCAATACCTGCAAGACTGCCTAGCATGCGAGCATATTGAGGCCATTCATCTCACTCCATGGCCTCATCACCATAGACCAGAATTTGCTCTACCTCTGGGCTCTCTGCTTAACTGTACATGTGTAATGCCTTCATAAGCACGGCTGACTACCAACCAAGAAACGGCACTAATGTGACTCGCAGCATAGCCTGCCCATGTATATAAAACGAATTCCATGTCTCTCCAACATATGTCTTACTCATTTCTGCCTCGCCCATTCAACAATGATGCTGCTATACATTTATGTAAGCCACTCACACTCTTTCAAATTTAGCTGATGATGAGGGAGGAGGGTGAGCAGGAACCCTGCTACATTATATAATATTAAGGGGCTGCTTTTAAGGGTCGCAAGGGGTGATTGAGAGACAGAGAGAGAGAGAGAGAGAGAGTGACTGCAGTTGTGGCACTGATCTATTCCTTCTTCCTTCAAAAGTAGTGCATAACAACACACCTAGCAAATCTGTGAAGGTGCTTGGACACTTTCTACAGGCCTTTTCCTCTCTGTGCTTCCAACTTCAACCCGAGGTGACCCATTATCAATGGTTTATAACTTCTGTCGAGTTGTGTGGGAAGGAAGAACATTCTCTCTCATTCAGTTGCTGTCCGATGAATAATGGGTTAACGAGGGTCATTGTCGTTGCTAGCTCCTCCACAGAGCTTTACCAACTACCAGAGACAGTGGATGCTCTGTTTCTCTTACTAACTGTTAGTAATTAACCATTAAGACAAACACCAGCATCCAGTTGACCATAAGAGATCCTCAGGCATAGCCACTGGGGGAAATTGAAACGCAATGACGCCTTCTGAAGTGTGACCGATAATAGTGTTTGTTGAATGATAATATGAGCACAATAAAATACCAGTCGGTGTCCAGCCCGAATGTTGTTTCCCAAGAGCACAATAATTTCCAACCAACTTGCACACTTCATGCCATGGGTGTTTGTGCTACTGTGCTTTTCGCTGCAACACATAGACGTTAGCTCGAGGTATCCTGTTTCTATTGCAAAGCTTTCACAATGCTTTGCTTGATATGAGCGTAACAAATATCTGCCAATGTCCAGCCAATTTGTTTCCCCAAGAGCATGCTGTCAATTTAGGATCACCCCGTGCTGGAAAAAAACGCATAGACCAGCATAGACTGTTGTGTTTTCGCTGGTGACCAGGCTTTGTTGTGTTTTCGCTGCTGACGAGCCTTCATTGTGTTTTCACTAACGACCAGCCATCATTGTGTTTTTGCTGGTGACCAGCCTACGCAGTGTTTTGGAGACTGGTCACAGGCATACCAGAATTGTTGGTCACCCGCAAAACCAGCATCAAGTGATTTGATTTGAAGTAACATTATGCTGGCTTGCAAAGTGATGTCTAATTACTATTGGAATCCAGCCTGAGTGGGGATATCCAACAATTGGAAATTTTATTCACCCACAATCTGCATTCAGAATGATTGCCAGGGTTAGAAAGATTAATAAATAGCTACCTAAACCATATAAACTGGAACAACCATTTCAGTAACAAGTGCAATAAGTTCAACTAACAGATTGGATTACTTTAGAAACATTTACGTTATTTATTTTTGTGTAACATAAAATCAATTAATTGAGTGCCTTCAGAAAGTATTCACAGCCCTTGACTTTTTCCCAAATGTTTTGTGTTACATGGATTCAATTGAGATTTTTTTTGTTACTGGCCTACACACAATACTCCATAATGTAAAAGTGGAGTTATTCTATGTTTTGAATTTTCAGCTAATAACAAATAAAAAACAGAAATATCACATTTACATAAGTATTCAGACCCTTAACTCAGTATTTGTTGAAGCACCTTTTCAGTGATTACAACATTGAGTCTTCTTGGATATGACGCTACAAGCTTGGTACACCTGTATTTGGGAATTTTCACCCATTGTTCTCTGCAGATCCTTTCAAGCTCTGTCGGGTTGGATGAGGAGCGATGCTGCACAGCTATTTTCAGGTCTATCCAGAGATTGGGTTCAAGTCCGGGTTCTGGCTGGGCCACTCAAGGACATTCAGAGACTTGTCCCAAAGCCACTCCTGCGTTGTCTTGGCTGTGTGTTTAACATTGTCCTGTTGGAAGGTGAACCTTCGCCCCAGTCTGAGGTCCTGAGCTCTCTGGAGCAGGTTTTCATTCATCTGCGCTTTGATACGTTCATCTATGCCTCGATTCTGTCTCCCAGTTCCTGCCGCTGAAAAACATCCCAACAGCATGATGCTGCCACCACTATCCTTCACCGAAGCGATGGTGCCAGGTTTTCTCCAGACGTGACACTTGGCATTCAGGCCACAGAGTTATCCTTTGTTGCATCAGACCAGAGAATCTTGTTTCTCATGGTCTGAGAGTCTTTGCCTTTTGGCAAACTCCAAGCAGTCTGTCATGTGCCTTTTTCTGAGGAGTGGCTTCCGTCTGGCCACTCTACTATAAAGGCCTGATTGGTGGAGTGCTGCAGAGATGGTTGTCCTTCTGGAAGGTTCTCCCATCTCCACAGAATAACTCTAGAGCTCTGTCAGAGTGACCATCGAGTCCTTGGTCGCCTGCCTGACCAAGGCTCTTCTCCCCTGATTTCTCAGTTTGGCTGTGCGGCCAGCTCTAGCAAGAGTTTTGGTGGTTTCAAACTTCTTCCGTTTAAGTATGATGGTGGCCACTGTGTTATTGGTGATCTTCAATGCTGCAGAAATTGTTTGGTACCATTCCCCAGATCTGTGCTTCGACACAATCCTGTCTCAGAGCTCTATGGACAATTCCTTCGACCTCGTGGCTTGGTTTTTCCTCTGACAGGTTTGTGCCTTTCCAAATCAAGTCCAATCAATTGAATTTACCACAGGTGGACTTCAATCAAGTTGTAGAAACATCTCAACAATGATCAATAGAAACAGGATGCATCTGAGCTCAATTTCGATTCTCATAGCAAAGGGTCTGAATACTTACGTGAATAAGGTATTTCAGTTTGTTTTGGGTTTTTTTGCAAAAATTTCATAACCTGTTTTAACTTTTTCATTATGGGGTATTGTGTGTAGATTGTTGAGAATTATAATTTTTGTAATCCATTTTAGAATAAGGCTGTATCGTAACAAAATGTGGAAAAAGTCAAGGGGTCTGAATACTTTCCGAAGGCATTGTATATACTGAATTCCAGTCGGCCTATCTTATTTAACTTTTGCTGTACATACACCATTATATCCTACGTATTCTACATATATACAACATATTTTGTCCATATACTGTTCATAATGTCAATACATCCCATCATATACAAATATACACTACCGGTCAAAAGTTTTAGAACACCTACTCATTCAAGGGTTTTCCTTATTTTTGCTATTTTTTACATTGTAGAATAATAGTGAAGACATCAAAACTGTGAAATAATAGATATGGAATCATGTAGTAACCAAAAAAGTGTTAAACAAATCAAAATATATTATATATTTGATATTCTTCAAAGAGCCACCCTTTGCCTTGATGACAGCTTTGCACACTCTTGTCATTCTCTCAACTAGCTTCACCTGGAATGCTTTTCCAATAGTCTTGAAGGAGTTCCCACATATGCTGAGCACCTGTTGGCTGCTTTTCCTTCACTCTGCAGTCTGACTCATCTCAAACCATCTCAATTGGGTTGAGGTCGGGGGATTGTGGAGGTCATGTCATCTGATGCAGCACTTCATTACTCTCATTCATGGTAAAATAGCCCTTACACAACCTGGAGGTGTGTTGGGTCATTGTTCTGTTGAAAAACAAATGTCCCACAAGTCCCACTAATTCCAAACCAGATGGGATGGCGAATCGCTGCAGAATGTTGTGGTAGCCATGCTGTTTAAGTGTGCCATGAATTCTAAATAAGTCACAGACAGTGTCACCAGCAAAGCACCTCCACACCACACCTCCTCCTTCATGCTTTACGGTGGGAAACTACACATGCGGAGATCATCCGTTCATCCACACCACATCTCACAAAGACGTGGCGGTTGAAACCAAAAATCTCTGATTTGCACTCCAGACCAAAGCACAAATTTCCACCGGTCTAATGTCCATTGCTCATGTTTCTTGGCCCAAGCAAGTCTCTTCTTTTTATTGGTGTCCTTTAGTAGTGGTTTCTTTGCAGCAATTCGACCATGAAGGTCTGATTCACAGAGTCTCCTCTGAACAGTTGATGTTGAGATGTGTCTGTTACGTAAACTCTGAAGTATTTATTTGGGCTGCAATTTCTGAGGCTGGTAACTCTAATGAACGTATCCTCTGCAGCAGAGGTAACTCTGGGTCTTCCATTCCTGTGGCAGTCCTCATGAGAGCCAGTTTCATCATAGCGCTTGATGGTTTTTGCGACTGCAATTGAATAAACTTACAAAGTTCTTGAAATTTTCTGTATTCACTGACCTTCTTGTCTAAAAGTAAAGATGGATTGTTGTTTCTCTTCGCTGCTTCTTTAAGCTGTTCTTGCCATAATATGGACTTGGTCTTTTACCAAATATATTCTGTATACCCCCCTACATTGTTAAAACACAACTGATTGGCTCAAATGCATTAAGAAGGAAAGATATTACACAAATTCACTTTTAAGAAGGCACATCTGTTAATGAAATGCATTCCAGTTAACTACCTCATGAAGCTGGTTGATAGAAGGCAAAGAGTGTGCAAAGCTGTCATCAAGGCAAAGAGTGGCTAATTTAATAACACTTTTTTGATTACTACATGATTCCATGTGTGTTATTTAATGGTTTTTATGTCTTCCATATTATTCTACAATGTAGAAAATAGTACTTTTGACTGGTAGTGTATTTATACTATGAACTCCAACATTGTTCGTCCTAATACTTCTATATTTTTAATTCCATTCTTTAACTTTTTAGATTTGTATTTGTTGTTGGCGTTCTAATTCATCCCAAAGGTGTTCAATGGGGTTGAGGTCAGGGCTCTGTGCAGGCCAGTCAAGTTCTTCCACACCGATCTCGAAAAACCATTTCTGTATGAACTTTGCCTTGTGAACAGGGACACTGTCATGCTGAGACAGGAAAGGGCCCCCAGACTGTTTCCACAAAGTTGGCAGCACAGAATCGTCTATAATATAATTGTATGCTATAGCGTTAAGATTTCCCTTCACTGGAACTAAGGGGCCTATCCCGCACCGCTCCGGCGCTCCATGTCCATTCCAACCACTCTGCTAAAATCATCTCCACGCTCACAGGAAGAAAAAACTGCCGCTCCAAGTTCGCTCCATTCATTAAAATCACAACCAACACCCATCTATTCTTGTGATGACCTGGACCTACCGTTTGGTTTTGAAGCATTGAAACCAAACCATTTGGATTTGAATGTAAAACATTTGAATAAATATGAGATGAATGTAAGAAGCACCCATAATTTCAAATAGGCTACATGTAATTTTAAACAGCATTATAGACACTCTAAATAGGTCAGGAGCCAGACAGGGAAGCTAAAAAAACTAAAATGAATTATTTTGGCTATATTATTTCTATTATTTCAAGGTTATAGCCTACAAAGAAATACATTGTGAGGCATTTGCGAGTGCGACACAATAGGCAGGTAGGGATATAAAGCGCTCAACATTTAAACAACACTTTATTATATGCAAATTCTAGACTATAATGGTTTAATATATCGGCTTTGACTTACTTCGAATTAAATATGAATTAAACTAAAAATTACTGAGTGCCTTTTGAATACATTTTTTTAAATACATTTTTAGAAACATGAGTTTGGCCAGTTTGTGGTTTCAGGCTCGTGCGATGGTGCCTGGAGAGCAGTCCAGCAGCTGAGAATATTCTCTACACACTTTCAGAGCCACTAAGGACGCTAAAGACCCCTTTGGCCACTCTTGCCAGGCTGGGCAGAGATGCAGAGTTGTTTGTAAAAAAAAAAATCTATAGGTAGGCTTAAATGTTTATAAGCAAAATAATTCAATCAAAATGGAAAGCTCCTTGAACATGGGAATATGCCAGGCCTATTGGGCCAAAATCAATTATGCCCTATTTTAGTGTATGTGTATTTGTGCCAACCGTCAGTGGAAGTGTTTTAACACTGTGACATGAAAGAACTGCACTGTTAAGAAGATACTGTGCATTTCACAGTAACTTTATGGAAGTTAGTTGCCTGGAAGTTGCTGTGAATTTTGTGTTACTTGTCAACCAGCTGTCAATAAGTTGTTATACAATTCACAGTCTCTTAATAGCCAGTAACTGCCAGTAACATACTGACAACTTAAGCGTCAGTAAGTTATTGCAAAATGCATAGTAACATACTTGCAACTAGCCGCAGTAGCTCACTGTGCCTTCAAATACCTTTTCTGATTACAAGAAATCTTATGACATTAGGTGGCAACTGCTTTATTTGTGGTGAGCACACTTGGGACCCAGCCTCACCTGGCCTCAACCTCTATATTGGCAGCAAAAGGACCTTCCTGCCACACCATCAGGTCAGTGAGTGTGACAGAGATCAGCCACAGTAAGTTATGGTGAAGTTTACAATAACTACTTGCAGAAAGTTGACAGTTTTCTGGACCTCACTAGTGTTACTCCCATTTACTAACTGCTATTACATTACTGGACAATGCACAGTAACCTCTTAACAGTGCAGCGCTTGGTCATTCCAAGCTCTTACAAAGATTGTAAAACTGGCATTGGACAAAAAAACTGAATTTTTACTGCAACAGTAACCAGTAATTTACTGTCAAATGATTGTGTGTACCATAAGCACAACTGAAGTATCCTATACAGTGCCTTGCGAAAGTATTCGGCCCCCTTGAACTTTGCGACCTTTTGCCACATTTCAGGCTTCAAACATAAAGATATAAAACTGTATTTTTTTGTGAAGAATCAACAACAAGTGGGACACAATCAAGAAGTGGAAAGACATTTATTGGATATTTCAAACTTTTTTAACAAATCAAAAACTGAAAAATTGGGCGTGCAAAATTATTCAGCCCCCTTAAGTTAATACTTTGTAGCGCCACCTTTTGCTGTGATTACAGCTGTAAGTCGCTTGGGGTGTGTCTCTATCAGTTTTGCACATCGAGAGACTGAAATTTTTTCCCATTCCTCCTTGCAAAACAGCTCAAGCTCAGTGAGGTTGGATGGAGAGCATTTGTGAATAGCAGTTTTCAGTTCTTTCCACAGATTCTCGATTGGATTCAGGTCTGGACTTTGACTTGGCCATTCTAACACCTGGATATGTTTATTTTTTAACCATTCCATTGTAGATGTTGCTTTATGTTTTGGATCATTGTCTTGTTGGAAGACAAATCTCCGTCCCAGTCTCAGGTCTTTTGCAGACTCCATCAGGTTTTCTTCCAGAATTGTCCTGTATTTGGCTCTATTCATCATCCCATCAATTTTAAACCATCTTCCCTGTCCCTGCTGAAGAAAAGCAGGCCCAAACCATGATGCTGCCACCACCATGTTTGACAGTGGGTATGGTGTGTTCAGGGTGATGAGCTGTGTTGCTTTTACGCCAAACATAACGTTTTGCATTGTTGCCAAAAAGTTCAATTTTGGTTTCATCTGACCAGAGCACCTTCTTCCACATGTTTGGTGTGTCTCCCAGGTGGCTTGTGGCAAACTTTAAACAACACTTTTTATGGATATCTTTAAGAAATGGCTTTCTTCTTGCCACTCTTCCATAAAGGCCAGATTTGTGCAATATACAACTGATTGTTGTCCTATGGACAGAGTCTCCCACCTCAGCTGTAGATCTCTGCAGTTCTTCCAGAGTGATCATGGGCCTCTTGGCTGCATCTCTGATCAGTCTTCTCCTTGAAAGTTTAGAGGGACGGCCAGGTCTTGGTAGATTTGCAGTGGTCTGATACTTCTTCCATTTCAATATTATCGCTTGCACAGTGCTCCTTGGGATGTTTAAAGCTTGGGAAATCTTTTTGTATCCAAATCCAGCTTTAAACTTCTTCACAACAGTATCTCAGACCTGCCTGGTGTGTTCCTTGTTCTTCATGATGCTCTCTGCGCTTTTAACGGACCTCTGAGACTATCACAGTGCAGGTGCATTTATACGGAGACTTGATTACACACAGGTGGATTGTATTTATCATCATTAGTCATTTAGGTCAACATTGGATCATTCAGAGATCCTCACTGAACTTCTGGAGAGTTTGCTGCACTGAAAGTAAAGGGGCTGAATAATTTTGCACGCCCAATTTTTCAGTTTTTGATTTGTTAAAAAGGTTTGAAATATCCAATAAAAGTCGTTCCACTTCATGATTGTGTCCCACTTGTTGTTGATTCTTCACAAAAAAATACAGTTTTATATCTTTGTTTGAAGCCTGAAATGTGGCAAAAGTTTGCAAAGTTCAAGGGGGCCGAATACTTTCGCAAGGCACTGTAAGTATAACTGTAGAACCTGTCATTTGTTCGACCTGGAACCAGAGGGTTCTTCATAAGAAGGCTCTTCATAAGAAGGTTCTAAATGGAGATCAAAAGGGTTCCCCTAGCTACAGGGACAAATAAAAAGGTTCTATGTGGCACCTAAAAGGGTTCCTCCATAGGGACAAACGAGCAAATGTCTATTGGTTCTAATCTTTTAACAATCTTTATCACACACACAAATCAAGGGGTGTAGTGGGAAATTCAGGTATCACACCCACAAATCCCACATGAGGTTGACTCCAGCATGCTCAATTGCAGTTAATAAAAAAAAATGATTAAATGTCTGTGTTTTGCAATTCCATTGATTTATTGATTGATTAATACATTATTTTTCTCATGCTTCACAAAGATAAATAACATACATGTTTCTAAACGCACCCATTACTGAAATGGTTATTCCCATTTACATTGATTAGGTACTCTCATTTATTCATAATTCTAACCCTGACAATCATTCTGAAAGCAGATTATGGGAAACCACTCTGGCTAGATTCCAATAGGAATTAAACATCACTTTGCAAGCTAGCATAATGTGAATTGATGCTAGTATTGCTTTAGTTTATGCTGGTCACCAGTGTCTAAAGCAAAAGGAAGGGTGGTCATCAACAACAAAAAACCACAATGAACCCTGGTCACCAGCGAAAAAAACAACAAAGGCTGGTCACCAGTGAAATCACAGTGAAAGCCGATCACCGGTGAAAACTCAACGAAGGCTTGTCACCAGCGAAAACATAACAAATGCTGGTCTACTAGCAGCCAGACCATGCTGTTCAGACCAGCTTGGCCAGCTAGACCAGGGATTTCCCAAACTCCATCCTGGCCCAACCCCAACATTTTGACCAGGATCCGACGAGCAATGATCAGCATTTTAGCCCACCGCTCTCTATATAACCCTTTTTTCCAGCATTTGTAACAACGCAGTTTGCACAATGATGCAGTGTCGTAGACCGCTGCACCACTCGAGGCTCCATCCACAAAGTTTTTAATGCTTATCAATTGTCTTACAGAAAGTATCAAAACAGTAAAATACTACACAGGACTCGTAAAGAATTTAATTGAAATGTTAATTGTATTTTTTGGTCACAGAAACAATGAGAAAAATAAATAATGACATCTTAATTACATAAAGCGGCCCGTCCCAGAGAGTAGCCTCAATCAGCCCGAGCACTAAGTAATACATTTGGGCCAGATAACTCACACTGAAGTCTGCCCGAGCTCAAACCCCGCATTCTAGCCATAAGTAATACTGCCAAAGGCGGCCACATGGCGGGCCACATGACGGGCCACATGACATCGTTCGAGTCTGACTCTCAGCCGAGTGCCCCGACTCTCAGAATGAATCGGCCCATATCCACTGTGCTAGCTGGATAGGGCTCGCCACGGGCAGCCGCCCTGACACAGTGCTCCTCCATCAGAGCGCTTGCTTCAGATGAGTCTATGTTATGACTTATTCATTCTGGAAGGGAGAGGCCTCACCTTTCCTTCATTCTCTGTTTTTCTACTCTTAATAAGAACCAACTCTACTGCTTGTCCAAGCTGTTTTGGTAACTGCATACAGGCTACTTTCCTAATACCTCCATTCTATTTTGTGGATATCTTTCTGGAACCTACTTTCATACAGGGGGCAAGGGCTTGTCTTGGAAGCACGCTTTCCACTGTGCTAAATATGAATCAAATTAGTTGAAAGCTCGAGCAACGTGTTGAAATAATTAAAAAAGGGTATTTCCACAGTATAACCGCTACAGAGATGATGCTAGCTAGCATTAAAACTGGCTAGCATGTATCTAGAGGTTCTTTGTTGTGTAACAGTGCAATAGGTCTACTGCTATGTAGGAACTTGTCATTTGGTCAAAACTAACATTAATTTACCAAATTATTGTTTGCTCTGTGTATTTGGTGTGTTGTTTGGTGTGCTAGTTGGCTTGCTAGCAATGTTTTAAGGGAAACGGGCTAGGTCCCTGTGCAATCAAGAGGGGATGGGGGAGAAAATTAGATGTGCAGTTGCTTCAATCAGGGTGTTGCAGTACCCAGAAGAGATGACATCAAACGGCTACAGTGATAAAAAGGTGAGATCGCTCAGATTCTCTCTTAAATAGATAGTATGATGTCAATGTCAAACCAATGCAATGATAGACATTTAATGGCTTGGTCTGAGCTGCTTTTCCTGACAATGTCCATCTGATATAGCTAGCTAGTTGTCGTTGTTGTTCTAGTGCAATGTCCATTAAATGTTTAAGCCACGACATCATGATCATGTAGTCATGCATCTGCATACCAGCAAGGAGGAGAAGAGCCTGCTTTGGGTGAGCTAGCTAGAACAACATCAACTAGCTAGCTATAATATCAGACATTTTCTAGGAAAAACATGGACAGAGCTAGCTATCTGTAGTAAAACAAATTGAAACCACCACATACACATCTGTATCTGCGTTACATTCCATATTATGTTTTAATCTATTTGTACTGTATTGCTATCTGTCTCTAGTTGTACAAATCATCGGCATAGAGAATACTGAATTCTGTTGAATTGTCAAGTGGACTGAATTCTCATTCAAATAATGTTGTGGCTCTCTTTTAGATCTGCCAAGCACAACTCTGCATCTGCCTCTGCTAGCCACACAACCACTGCCTCAGAGTAGTTGGGTAAGCTCTTTCCGAGATGTCCCTGTCATTGAACGGGGCCACAGTGTCTCGCAATCCTCCGGCCTCAGTCCCCAGTAATTATTCTGTGTCGGTGGGCTAAGATCAGCTTGTCTTATCTGGACCCGATGAAGATTTAGAATCAGTTTAGCCTTTTAGATCATAATAATTTAAATGATATTGACTGGAGGGACCTGACCTTAGATCAGCAAAATCTTTAAACATGTCTAGACTTTGAGGTTGCCGTGGTTGCGAATTTTTCCTTTGAGATATTCACTGTCCCACCCTCCCCGACCACTTTTCTCTCCCTCCTTCTCAGGATCTTGTTTGCAGACCTCTTCCTGGTTAACCTGATCCTGTGGGTGGAGGGCTTCTTGGCAGCCATCCCCTTCAGGATGCTGGTGGCCATCTTGGATTTGTAGTATGGCATCTCCGTGCCCCTTACCTCCGTGCCCCTTGCCTACTTCAGCTTCAAGAAGCCTGTGAGTTTTACATATCAATCATACTGTCTGTATGAATAACTCGATCAGGTCATCTTACATACTGTGCATTTTCCCCCGTGTTTGCAACCTCTTTCACACTGACATAACAATCAAATAAAACATGGCACGCTAACAAGGGTCTAACAATGCCTTGACGAGTTTCTATGCTGCTCTGTGTGCTCCAGGTGATTGAGCAGCCAGTGCGAACTAAGAAGATCACTCGACAGATCCATGAACATTCCTTCTTCACCAAGCCCATGCCTGGAATCATCATGGGGGGCATCCACCGCTTCGGCTGCATCTTCATCCAGCTCTTCTGGGTTCCTGTTCCTGGTGTTCATCATTTTCCTCTTCACCTGGTCCAGGGCCACCATCCTGCTACTTCCACTTGTGTGAAGAGGTGGGTGGAGCCATGGATCTGGTTATCACAATAATGGCATACTGTGCTCTCTCTCTCTTTGCAAGTAAATGCATTGTGTAATATTTGTAAAAATTAATTTCCAACATTTCCTGTTGACCAGATTACGTGTGCCGTTATGTTAAGATACCAAGTGTGAAGTCTTCGTGTCAACAGTAAATCTATTTCAGTTTAGAAAACATTCTTTATCGTGCAAATGTTTCTTTCTCATATCACTCAATTTATCTCTGCTCATTGATCCATGCACTTAGACCTTACTATTGTCAAAAATGAGTATTAAGCCTAACCTAAAGAGTGTGTTGTGTTTTGTATAGAACTCCCTGGTGGTTGCATTCTTTCCTGACCAGTCTCTTCATGGCAGTCTACCTGTTTGTCTACGACGTGCACTACTTCTTCACCAAGCTGCAGATCATTTGTGTGGCCATTACCATCCTCTACTCCACCATGATCATGGTGCTCAAATTATTCCTCTTCACAAGGGAGTCGACGACAGAGCCACACTATGGAAGGCTAGACTCTGTAAAAAGGTTTTTGTAGAGGAGCTCAAACAAATGGGGTATCTCCTGATTTTCACTTTAACAAACACAGTGCTGGAGCTTCTGACAGGATTTGGCCGATGAATCGGCTGTTTCCCGCCACCTTTCGCAATAGGAATTCTATCCGCCTTTAATAAATGGAAATTGGTGGTGCTGTGATAGCAAGCCGAGCCAGTTGAAAATATTGATGCCAGGGATATTTTTGATGTCTGTGTGCTCCTGAAGTACCTTGGCCCTGTGTTCTTTTTCATTCGTTTTGTGTTTTTATTCATTTATTTCTGCTACCCTCCTACCTGAGCTGCATGAGACCTGTGTGGCATCTCATTGTTAACATTATCCCAGTGTTGAGAAAAAATGTGCAAAGCCACATGCTCTCTAAGTCCTCTCTGCTCTACCATGATGTTTTAATGGGCTGATGTGGCTAAAACTAACACAGAGAACCATTGTAAATGTATCTTCTCATCTTTTATGACATTATGTTTACCACTTCAATGCCCTTACATCAGTAGTTTGAAGCATAATTGGTTCACTTTATTACATATTCAACAAGAAACATATGACACCACACTTTAGGATGTCTGTGATGATTCTTGCCATCCAGTTATGTTTATCAGCTATCACTCCTGGTCAATTAAGTTTTATATGTTTTGTTTTTCAGCACTCAAGTCCACTTTACATCCATACGTAATACAAATCCGTGATTGACGACTGCTAATTTCACTCAACTTTAAAAAAAGAGGAGACAGATCAGTGTCTAGCCCAAAACTAATGAGACTGTTTCGGCATGTACAAAGTAACAATTACATACATCATCTTAGCAAACATTTAAATTGTCAACATAAAATAATCCAAAGTGTCTCGTGACTGAATATATATTTAAGAAACATTTACAAACAATACTTTATACTATAGACCTGCTAAATTACAATAAAAGAACAAAGAAAAAAATGTTTTACAAGACGCAACAATTGTTCATGAAGCAAATATTGGATGACTTGGTGAAGGGCTGGTGAAGAAGATGTCGGTCCCCCCCCCCCCCCTTCATCTGTGGTGCTCGTTCAACATAGCATTAGGAGAGTCCTGTGAACATCAACAGTCATGAACATGTCATTCTGAAAATCACTGCAACTTTTGAAAAGCAACTTTGACAGATTGGTATAATGTGAAATCTGATGGGCGACAGCATCACCCCATGTTTAAAGATTTTCAGTCAAGCATGTTGCCATGATGTGTAGAAGATGTTATTGACAAAGGGGAATATTAATCATTAATCAAGGGAATATTAATCACGTGTCAGGTCCCATTAGGCAATATAATTTGATTAATCCATGATCTAAAAGTAAAAATTGATCCTAGATCGGCACTCCTACCCTAAGACGCTTAGTGAATATGGGTCCAGATAAGACAAGTTGACCCTAGCCCTCAGCACATAAAGCTATTGCAAAAAGAATTACTGCGGACTGAGACAGGGGGGTTGGGAGACACAGTGGCCCTGTCCAATGTCACCCCGGGACAGGGCGAGCCAGGAAGAAGCTTACCCAACTACTCTGAGATAGCGGTTGTGTGGCTGGCAGAGGCAGAGGTATGCTTAGCAGATCTAAAAGAGAGCCACAACATTATTTGAATGAGAATTCAGTCCACTTGATAATTCAAACAAAATTCAGTATTCTTCATGCTGATTATTTGTACAACTTGAGACAAGTGGCAATAGAGTACAAATAGATTAAAACATCATACGGAATGAAAAACAAATACAGATGATGTGTATGTGGTGGTTTCAAATAGTACAATTACTACAGATAGCAAGCTCTAACCATGCTTTTCCTGAACATGTTAATCTGATATTATAGCTAGTTAGTTGATGTTGTTCTAGCTAGCTCACCCAAAGCAGGCTACATGATCATGATGTTGTGGCTGTTACATTTAACGGACACTAGAACAACAATAACAATAACTAGCCAGCTATATGAGATAGACATTTTCAGGAAAATCAGATCCTAAAGCAAGCCAATAAAATGTATATAATTGCATTGGTTTGACATTGGCATCTAGCTAGCTCATCTCGCCTGGGCACTGCAGCAGCCAGATGAAGCAACTGCATCTAATCTTCTTCCTCATCCCTCTTGTCTTGATTCTAGAGGGAGCTAGCCTGTTTTCCTCAAAATATTACTAACAAGCTAGCTAACATTAGCCAACTTGAGCAGAGCTCTCAGCTTGCTAACTAGCAAAGTCAAACCAACTTCATGACTCTCCTGTGAGTATACAAAGATCAGGTTTACAATGGATCAATTTCTACCAGACCCCTCTCACACGCAGATGGGAGGAGGGATTGATGAGGGGTTTTTGTGACACCTCACGTCCAGTCGTAAATTGTATGTAGCATAGGACTTTACCTTTTAGTGTTGGTGATTGGAATTCTCTTTGTTACAGAGACTTTTTGCCAACCAAAAACTCAAACGTCCAAAAGTGAAAAATGGAACAATATTCCTTACATCCGAATGTGGGGAATGCTGAGAGATGATCTATGAAAAACAAATTTCTATTTTCATTAAAAATGGTATTCTTTAAAAAAAAAAATATTACCTTAATTTTACTAGGCAAGTCAGTTAAGAACAAATTCTTATTTTCAATGACGGCCTAGGAACAGTGGGTTAACTGCCTGTTCAGGGGCAGAACGACAGATTTTGTACCTTGTCAGCTCTGGGATTTATTAATGTTATAACAAAAATATGGTAACTTGAACAGTGTTCATACTGTATGTCAGGTTTTCATTCTTTATGTTGTGAGGAAATATCAATGAAGATAGTATTGTTGTTAAGATATGAATGTGATTTTAGTTTTCTATGATGATACATTTGATGATATTATGATAGTTTTGATGATACTTTGCCCCAGTAAGTAACCACGCCTGAGGGAGCGCAGAGAGCATGTCAGCATGATGGAAACTCCCCCTTTTCACCAGTGTATCAAGGATGAGTTGAAAATTAACATATCAGACCAGAAGGACTCAAGAGGCAGCTTAGGTCTACATTGGTTTACAACCCTGAAAATCAACACGAGGTGAAGACGACAAAGTAGCCTCTCTAACAATCGATGTTATGGCTGAGTAGCTAGTCTGTAAGGACCTGTTTCCAACCTATTAAGTTTCTAATCAATAACCTATACCGTGTGTATCCTGTGTTATCATTAAGTTAGTTAGTAAATAAATAACTAAATCAATTTGTGTGGTACGGAATGATAAGTAAAGCTGGGGTTTGTGCAGATGCAAGGAGTTTTTTATTTATTTATTTATCTGTTATTTTACCAGGTAAGTTGACTGAGAACACGTTCTCATTTGCAGAAACGACCTGGGGAATAGTTACAGGGGAGAGGAGGGGGATGAATGAGCTAATTGTAAACTATGCAACGTATGTGACGTTCAGAATTATTACACTGATATGAGGTAATGATGAATAAATTACTGTTACCGAGAGTTTCATTTGGGAGATGGTAAATCGTTAAACAACTTTTTCCATGGTGCCCCAAATCCTAATGAGTTAATTGTTACATGATTAATTTAATCGAGTAACAATTAAACCTAGTTAGTTGATTCGATACATAACAGTCATCAGAATAATGTTTAGCCACGTCACGACACCAAACCTATGTGGACACCTACTCGTCCAAAGTCTCATTCCAAAATCATGGGCATTAATATGGAGTTGCTTCCCCTTTTGATTCAATAACAACCTCCACTCTTCTGGGAAGGCTTTCCACTACATGTTGAAGCATTGCTGCGGGGACTTGCTTCCATTCAGCCACAAGAGCATTAGTGAGGTCGGGCACTGATGTCGGGCGATTAGGCCTGGCTTGCAATCGGTCTTCCAATTCTTCCCAAAGATGTTTGATACGGAAACCCATTTCACAAAGCTCCCAACGTACTGTTCTTGCACTGACGTTGCTTCCAGAGGCAGTTTGGAACTTGGTAGTGATTGTTACAAGCGAGGACAGACGATTTTTACGCGTTAAGCGCTTCAGCACCCGGCAGTCCCATTCTGTGAGCTTGTGTTGCCTACCACGTCTCGGCTGAGCCGTTGTTGTTCCTAGATATTTCCACTTCACAATAACTTACAGTTAAATGGGTCAGCTTTAGCAGGGCAGAAATTTGATGAACTGACTTGTTGGAAAGGTGGCATTCTATGACGGTGCCACGTTGAAAGTCACTGAGCTCTTCAGTAAGACAATTTTACTGATAATGTTTGTCTATGGGCTGTGTGCTCGATTTCATACACCTGTAAGCAGCCAAATCCCCTAATTTGAAGGAGTGTCCACATACTTTTGTATATTAATTTGAACAAATTTGATCCATATTTAGCACAGTAGAAAGCGTGCTTCCAGACTGAACCCTATAAAACGTGAAAGCATGTTAAAGTTTGACAAGACCTAACCCGATTGGTCAGAAGATAAAGCCCTGTTCACCAAAGCTCGTGTTTTTATGTGCTGCCTGCTTACTGAATTTGTTTTACAACTGCAAAACGTTTGACACAGGTTCGTCGCCAAATTAGTTCCAAAACTTAGTGCACACATTTGACATCTGCAAGTGTAGTTTTGATTCACAGAAGATTCACCAGTCACAAGTTTAGTAAATGAGTTGCATCCATTGTCAAAGGTAGTTGCATGCTTGTAAATCTTATTGAATTTATTCACATATCAACTTACCTGTTTGCAAGTGTTTTTGTATTTATTCACACATCATGTTATACACTTGCAAGTACAAAACTCAGGAAACTGGTGCAACTCATATTTTACATGAGCAAATCATACTTGACATGCTTGTATAATTAAGTCATGAATCTACCTCCATATAGAGAACACCTGGTTCAATCTGTGACTGACTGGGAGAGAGTGATGCAAATGAACTGTGGGACAGACCTCTCTCTTTGCCCAGTCAAGGCACTGAGCAAGTCCATGGAGGCATAACGTAATATCATCAGTAAAAAGAAAGAGAGAGGGATAGAGAGAGAGCAGAGGAGTGTGTGTAATAGAGGTAGGGGGAAATTGATAGAGAGCAGTTGTGTGTGTGGGTTGTATATGAGAGAGAGAGAGAGAGAGAGAGAGAGAGAGAGAGAGAGAGAGAGAGCGATAGTGTGGGAGATAGAGAGTGTGAGGGAGTATGTGTTGTGAGATAGAGTTTGCTTTAGGCCCTTATTCACGTTGGGGATTCACAGTGTTCTTTTTGTATCTCTGAAAAACCAGGTTACCCACTTGCCTGTCACTTGGTGCTGTGCTGGACTGCCTAAATTCCCCCAGGTGGCCCTAAAAATAGCCACTAATGCTGCCAGAATGCCCCTCCAGCTGCGTTAAGCTGGAAAACCTCTTTCCTTCTATGGATGGATTCAACGGAGCAACTTAGCCTTCAACTTAGCCTTCAGCGGACTCTTCAAACGTTAGCAATGCTGTGACAGCTAATTGTGAATAGTCCTAATGCTAATGCCACCAAAGCATCAGAGCACTGCATATGGAATAATCCATGAGGAAGGGCAAAATAGTCTGACAGTTTATCAACACAGAGATACACTTCAAAGAACAAGAAACGGTCTTTCTCTAAATGAGGCTCAACTAATTCTCCGGGCATTGAATCAACTCAGAGAAGCCGAACAGTATTTAAATCTGTGAGGAAATAATTTGTGGTTGTAACAGGGCCCATACCTTTCTTAGAAATATCTTCCAAAAGAGGCTTGCTGGGGAGACAGTCGTGTGCTAGCTGCTAAGATGTTCTGCTGGTGTCTGGAGAGAAAACAGAGATTAAGAGGAACCTAGTGGTTAGAGCGTTGGGCCAGCAACCGAAAGGTTGCTAGAACGAATCCCCGAGCTGACAAGGTATCTGTCATTCTGCCTCTGAACACGGCAGTTAACCCACTGTTTCCCAGTAGGCTGTCATTGTAAATAAGAATTTGTTCTTAACTGACTTGCCTAGTTAAATAAAAAGTGGAAGCTGTGGCTTGTATTAAAATTTAATTTGTTGTAGTGTTTTGTCAAACGGAGAAGAGTCAAAACTGGGACTCTCTCTCTTTGTGCCTCCTAGCTGTGTTAGTGTTTGTTCTTCTTAACAAAAGACCCAGGGGCAGTTTTGATCACATTGGTTGAGGTTAAGTGGAGTAAAAATATCTGATTCTGGATACATTTTTAACGGTTCTTTCCTGCAGTGAAGTATGACCACTGTCCATGGACCTGAATGTATGTGATTGTGCTTACATGAAAGAAACAAATGACTCATATATATTTAGGTGATTATGCTGTTTCCCTAAATACTCACCCAGAGGGTTATACAACAAAGCAAGTTAGATCTACTCAGTTTTCTAAAGCTAGCTAGCTTCAGTTAGCTTCACAATTCCAGCTCAGGCTTCATCCGTATTACGACGGTGGATATTGCTTGCCTGCCTGCTGCTAACTCTAGCAGGGTTGTGACTGCGCGTGCATGTCTCACATAGCTAGTCGAACGCCCAACTCTTTATTGAGACAACCCTGAAACAGAGAGAAGTTATCTTGGTAATTCAGCCGGCATCGTGTGAAGTGCCGTCTTTATCGTATAACTTTGGTTCGCTTTGGTTTGGTCATTGATGCACAAGCGTCTTTTTCCCACTCCTATCAATAAAATGATTTAATTAACTCATAAAAAGGTTTTACTGTGGGTGAAGTTTCAAATGCATTTGTCACGACTAAATATGTGAACATAAAAAATGTAACACAAAAACACTTTTGATTTATAAAATGTTTATTCAGTTTTCTTCCCCAAATGAAGTAGATGATTTGCGAGTGGGAGTGAATTTGATTTCATTGGTCCCCGACTCAGACACTCAGATCTTGATTTTAGCTCAGAGTTAACCAGAGGTACCTTGCTAACTCCTCAAACTACATTCGTAGTATCGGGCTCAGGACCTGCTTGGTGATTTTACTCTTAAAGGGACAATTTGTGACTGAGCTCCTCAAATCGGTCTTACGTGGCAAAATTAGAAATTGTGTTTTTTACATTGGATAAAAGTAGAGACTCAGAGATAAAAAAAAATGGTATATCATACACTGCAATTGAGGAACAATGGGAAAGTAATTCTGCTTTGAAAGTTGATCAACTTGTAAACTCACTTTTGAGAAAATGGCCTTTGGAAGTTTTGGTACCCACTGGAGTGCTCTCCTTTGTCAACACCCATTCAGCATTGTTCATACTCTCTTAAGCCAGCTCCATCTATCTCTTAAAGGATTCCCATGTGAGGTCATGTGCTAAACAGTGAGTAGTGTAGTAAAGATTAAGACAAAAAGTGGTAGTAGCCTACAATAAGGAACAATTCCAGCCACTTTAAACAATGCTACCTAATATAAAGTTTACATACCCTACATTATTCATCTCATATGTATACGTATATACTGTACTCTATAACATCTACTGCATCTTTATGTAATACATGTATCACTAGCCACTTTAACTATGCCACTTTGTTTACATACTCATCTCATATGTACAGTGCCTTGCGAAAGTATTCGGCCCCCTTGAACTTTGTGACCTTTTGCCACATTTCAGGCTTCAAACATAAAGATATAAATCTGTATTTTTTGTGAAGAATCAACAACAAATGGGACACAATCATGAAGTGGAACGACATTTATTGGATATTTCAAACTTTTTTAACAAATCAAAAACTGAAAAATTGGGCGTGCAAAATTATTTAGCCCCCTTAAGTTAATACTTTGTAGCGCCACCTTTTGCTGCGATTACAGCTGTAAGTCGCTTGGGGTATGTCTCTATCAGTTTTGCACATCGAGAGACCGAACTTTTTCCCATTCCTCCTTGCAAAACAGCTCGAGCTCAGTGAGTTTGGATGGAGAGCATTTGTGAACAGCAGTTTTCAGTTCTTTCCACAGATTCTCGATTGGATTCAGGTCTGGACTTTGACTTGGCCATTCTAACACCTGGATATGTTTATTTTTTAACCATTCCATTGTAGATGTTGCTTTATGTTTTGGATCATTGTCTTGTTGGAAGACAAATCTCCGTCCCAGTCTCAGGTCTTTTGCAGACTCCATCAGGTTTTCTTCCAGAATGGTCCTGTATTTGGCTCCATCCATCTTCCCATCAATTTTAACCATCTTCCCTGTCCCTGCTGAAGAAAAGCAGGCCCAAACCATGATGCTGCCACCACCATGTTTGACAGTGGGGATGGTGTGTTGTGGTTGGTGAGCTGTGTTGCTTTTACGCCAAACATAATGTTTTGCATTGTTGCCAAAAAGTTCAATTTTGGTTTCATCTGACCAGAGCACCTTCTTCCACATGTTTGGTGTGTCTCCCAGGTGGCTTGTGGCAAACTTTAAACAACACTTTTTATGGATGTCTTTAAGAAATGGCTTTCTTCTTGCCACTCTTCCATAAAGGCCAGATTTGTGCAATATATGACTGATTGTTGTCCTATGGACAGAGTCTCCCACCTCAGCTGTAGATCTCTGCAGTTCATCCAGAGTGATCATGGGCCTCTTGGCTGCATCTCTGATCAGTCTTCTCCTTGTATGAGCTGAAAGTTTAGAGGGACGGCCAGGTCTTGGTAGATTTGCAGTGGTCTGATACTCCTTCCATTTCAATATTATCGCTTGCACAGTGCTCCTTGGGATGTTTAAAGCTTGGGAAATATTTTTGTATCCAAATCCGGCTTTAAACTTCTTCACAACAGTATCTCGGACCTGCCTGGTGTGTTCCTTGTTCTTCATGATGCTCTCTGCGCTTTTAACGGACCTCTGAGACTATCACAGTGCAGGTGCATTTATACAGAGACTTGATTACACACAGGTGGATTGTATTTATCATCATTAGTCATGTAGGTCAACATTGAATCATTCAGAGATCCTCACTGAACTTCTGGAGAGAGTTTGCTGCACTGATAGTAAAGGGGCTGAATAATTTTGCACGCCCAATTTTTCAGTTTTTGATTTGTTAAAAAAGTTTGAAATATCCAATAAATGTTGTTCCACTTCATGATTGTGTCCCACTTGTTGTTGATTCTTCACAAAAAAATACAGTTTTATATCTTTATGTTTGAAGCCTGAAATGTGGCAAAAGGTCGCAAAGTTCAAGGGGGCCGAATACTTTCGCAAGGCACTGTATATACTGTACTCAATACCATCTACTGTATCTTGCCTATGCCGCTCTGTACCATCACTCATTCATATATATTTATGTACATATTCTTTATCCCCTTACACTTGTGTCTATAAGGTAGTAGTTTTGGAATTGTTAGCTGGATTACTTGTTGGTTATTACTGCATTGTTGGAACTAGAAGCACAAGCATTTCGCTACACTCGCATTAACATCTGCTAACCATGTGTATGTGACAAATACAATTTGATTTGATTTGAGGTAAACAGTGTCCAGATATTTTTTTTAAATAAATATCAGACACGTACCCAGACAAACTTGGCTAAATTGATGGGTCAAGTGAAATAAATGTAAAATCCCCCAGCCACATCCAGTGGTGGAAAAAGTACTAAATTGTCATAGAGTAAAAGTATAAATCATTTCAAATTCCTTATATTAAACCAGACTAAACCTAACCCTAACCCTAACCCATAATTTACAAACTTAGCATTTGTGTTTAGTGAGTCAGTCAGATCAGAGGCAGTAGGGATGACCAGGGATGTTCTCTTGAAGTGTGTGAATTGGACAATTTTCCTGCCAAAATGTAACAAGTACTTTTTGGTGTCAAGGAAAATGTATTGCGTTAGAAGTACATTATTTTCTTTATGAATCTAGTGAAGTAAAAGTAGCCAAAAATATAAAATAGTAAAGTAATGTACAGATACCACAAAAAACTACCTGTTGTACAGTACTTTCAAGTATTTTTACTTAAGTACTTTGAAACCTGAGTGAGGTGTAGAGTACATAAACAGATGCATGCGCCATATATTTTTGTGGTGGGCACTTGATCACAGAATCATGTTACGACCACACATATCAATACTCATTGTACAGTTGAAGTCGGAAGTTTACATACACTTAGGTTGGAGTCATTAAAACTCACTTTTCAACCACTCCACAAATTTCTTGTTAACAAACTATAGTTTTGGCAAGTCGATTAGGACATCTACTCTGTGCATGTCATTTTTCCTACAATTGTTTACAGACAGATTATTTCACTGATAATTCATTGTTCACAATTCCAGTGGGTCAGAAGTTTACATGCATTAAGTTGACTGTGCGTTTAAACAGCTTGGAAAATTCCTGAAAATGATGTCATGGCTTTAGAAGCTTCTGATAGGCTAATTGACATCATTTGAGTCAATTGGAGGTATACCTGTGGATGTATTTCAAGGCCTTCCTTCAAACTCAGTGCCTCTTTGCTTGACATCATGGGGAAATCAAAAGAAATCAGCCAAGACCTCAGAAAGAAATTGTAGACCTCCACAAGTTTGGTTCGTCCTTGGGTGCAATTTCCAAATGCCTGAAGGTACCACTTTCATCTGTACAAGCAATAGTATGCAAGTATAAACACCGCTCAGGAAGGAGACGCATTCTGTCTCCTAGACTTTGGTGTGAAAAGTGTAAATCAATCCCAGATCAACAGCAAAGGACCTTGTAAAGTTGCTGGAGGAAACCGGTACTAAAGTATCTACATCCACAGTAAAACGAGTCCTGTATCGACATAACCTGAAAGGCCGCTCAGCAAGGAAGAAGCCACTGCTCCAAAACCGCTATAAAAAAGCCAGACTACGGTTTGCAACTGCACATGGGGACCAAGATTGTACTTTTTTGAGAAATGTCCTCTGGTCTGATGAAACAAAAATATACCTGTTTGGCCACAATTGTTATGTTTGGAGGAAAAAGGGGAGGCTTTCAAGCCGAAGAACACCATCCCAACCGTGAAGCATGGGGGTGGCAGCATCATGTTGTGGGGGTGCTTTGCTGCAGGAGGGACTGGTGCACTTCACAAAATAGATGGCAACATGAGGAGTGAAATTATGTGGATATATTGAAGCAATATCTCAAAACATCAGTCAGGAAGTTGAAAATTGGTCGCAAATGGGTCTTCCAAATGGACAATGACCCAAGCATACATCCAACGTTGTGGCAAAATGGCTTAAGGCCAACAATGTCAAGGTATTGGAGTGGCCATCACAAAGCCCTGACCTCAATCCCATAGAAAATGTGTAGGCAGAACTGAAAAAGCATGTGCGAGTAAGGAGGCCTACAAACCTGACTCACTCCAGCTCTGTCAGGAGGAATGGGCAAAAATTCACCCAACTTATTTTGGAAACCCGAAACGTTTGACCCATGTTAAACAATTTAAAAGCAATAAAATCCAAATACTAATTGTGTATTTAAACCTCTGACCCACTGGGAATGTGATGAAAGAAATAAGCATTAAATAAATAAATAATATAAATAATAAATAAATAATTCTATACTATTATTCTGATATTTCACATTCTTAAAATAAAGTGGTGATCCTAACTGACCTAAGACATTGGATTTTTACTATGATTAAATGTCAGGAATTGTGAAAAACGGAGTTTAAATGTATTTGGCTAAGGTGTATGTAAACTTCCGACTTCAACTGTATATCAATATTTTGCTTAGTGGATGGTCTCTACAGAAGATGTAAACGGTACAGCCAAACGGTCACTTGCATAGTAGCAATATCAGAAATAGATAGTGTCAATATAAAACATAATACAGTGTGTACAAGAACAATATCAATAACGATATCAGTGATAGACAAGGTTATATGCATACAATCAGGGGTAAAGTGGCTGAGCAGCAGGAAGAAAAAAATAGTAGCAGTAACGTATGGCATATGTGTTAGGAGAGAGTCATTTGAATAGAGGCACTGCAGATAGGGCTGATGACTGGTCCATCCGAACCACGCATGAACAAGGGAATCTATATTCGGAGAGCCTGTTTTTGTCCTGCCCTTGACTTTGGTGCAAGGTATGTGATGTCCATAGCCTCTTCATCGCAAAACTCCATGATCTTGTCAAAAATAAAGTTTGTCTAGCTGTGTCCAGTCCAGGTGATGCTTTTACAAGCAGATCATCTGTGGGAGGAAGGATGTCAGCGTTGCACAGCAGCTGAAACCTGGTCCCGACAGTCCGAACGCTCCTTGGCGACAACCACTATGATTATTATTATTTGACCCTGCTGGTCATCTATGAACATTTGAACCCGGCACAGCCAGAAGAGGACTGGCCACCCCTCATAGCCTGGTTCCTCTCTAGGTTTCTTCCTTTCTAGGGAGTTTTTCCTAGCCACCGTGCTTCTACTCCTTGCATTGCCTGCTGTTTTGGGGTTTTAGGCTGGGTTTCTGTACAGCACTTTGTGACATCAGCTGATGTAAGAAGGGTTTTATAAATACATTTGTTTGATTGATTGACAACTCCAGGCCCCAGAGCTTCGAAGCTGTAAAACAGGGAATAACAAAAATTCATAAGACATTACAACCCTGCACAACATCATTTCACCTCCCAGGTTTAGATAAGAATAACTTCATACAATGAAAATATTTTTTACCTGAAGTGCTGTTACTGCTTGATTTGTGGCAGCGGCCTAAAGTAAGGAGTCAGGTGTTGTTGCCAGCCATAGCTTTCCACCAGCACCTTACCATCCTCCAGTCCAACCAGCTGTGGGATGTTGACCCCTGTCACAGTGCGGTCCTTCACAACACCAGAAATCTCAGACAAAGTGTTCAATCTGGTCTTTCTGAAGCGCTGCTTGATGAGGCCGAAGCACCAGTGAGGGGCAAACTTGTTGTGGCCTGTGATCAGGAAGTGAAGGTCCAGATTGTGGTTGAACTTGAGCATGGTCCACCAGGCACAATATCAGAGCACAAACCTGTTCTTGTTTTGGCCATTGCAGTTATCACAATTCAGGTCCACAAGTGTTTTCCCAACTCTGTAGTTGGTGAAGAAATGGTGCATGTTGTTGATGACTCTGCTGTTGCCTTTGCTTGCTTGGGCCAGCTCTCTTTTTGATGACTATGACTGGTGGATTAGAGTCAGGCGTGTTCTACTGATTGATGCTGAAAGACAAATTCCAGATAAACATATTTTAGCATTATTATACCATAGATGCAAAATGGCATTCTGAGATATCACTACACACAGTTTTCGTAGCTAGCTAAAGTTATGGTTAAATGGGTTCAATGTTAGCTAGTTAGCTAACTAACATTAGGCTATAACTAGCAATGTGTAATGGCATTCTGAGAAAACTACACTAACGTTGCACACACTTCATACACATAAATTCATGTTAGCTAGCAAGCCAGCCACCTAACCTCAGCTGACGTTAGCTAGTTAACAGCCAGCTTTAACTTGGGGTATTTAGTTTCGTTAAAATATGAAATATAATCCCAATATTCAGAGTAAAGTTACTAGCAATACAAACTGATTGTTATAGCAAGCTAAAGTTAACCAAATAACGTTCATTGTTAGTTAGCAAGCCAGCCATCGAACTTCAGCTTGCAAGCTAACAGCAAGCTTCAGCTTGCAATGAAAACAACTTTCTGACAAAATTGGAATCATATAATATCTGTAGCTAGATTCTTACCTGTATACATGGATGAAAGCTTCATGGCAGACTGCAACCCCTTTTACAAGATATCCTGTGTTGTTTCTGTTTAGTTGGCACAGCTTGTTTGGCCGGTTGTGTTCCAATAATTTCAAAACGTGTTATTTTCAGACTGAGAGTCAGCATTGCATGGCACGATCATCTTCCAGAAAGTAGTCCATCACAACTTTTTCCTACTGACCTTTGTCGATAGCGCCTGATATATTCAGGGCAGCAATGTTATTGAGAGCAGTAGGAACATATTTGCAGTTCTCTATGGCTAAAGTTATATATTTAGAGAAAAAAAACTGCATTACTACGACCACCTAATTTTATAGACACAAGATGCAACACCACAGACCAATCCAAACTCATCTCTCGGGATGTCCAGCCCACTCATTATCTCAGCCAGTCATGACTAGCAGGAAGGTTACTGCCTTTTTCTCTGGCTAAACCAACTAGGCTTGTAATTTTACATTTTTATTCGTATTTACAGATGACATACAAGTTTGATATTAAGGCACAATGAAGTTCACATATACAAGAAGGCATTTCTGCAAAAAAAAAAACAACAACATTTTTTTAAAGAATTATGTTCAAAAGGCTCTCCTGTGAAGTCGTGACTTGCGACATACGCCTAGTTTCCTGAATCGGATCACATTTGTGATTGTTACATAATTTTTTTTAAACTTTTAAATAAATGATATATCCATGACAATTGAAGAACAGAACTTATAAATTCTGTATACCATTCTGTATACTTCTGGCCCCTCCTTAGACACTGTGTTAACTAACCTCCAGGCGAGCTTCAATGCCATACAACTCTCCTTCCGTGGCCTCCAACTGCTCATAAACGCAAGTAAAACTAAATGCATGCTTTTCAATCGATCGCTGCCTGCACCTGCTCGCCCGTCCAGCATCACTACTCTGGACGGCTCTGACTTAGAATACGTGGACAACTACAAATACCTGGGTGTCTGGTTAGACTGTAATCTCTCCTTCCAGACTCACATTAAGCATATCCAATCCAAAATTAAATCTAGAATCGGCTTCCTATATCTCAACAAATCATCCTTCTCTCATGCTGCCAAACATACCTTCGTAAAACTGACCATCCTACCGATCCTCGACTTCGGTGATGTCGTCTATAAATTAGCCTCCAACACTCTACTCAACAAACTGGATCCAGTCTATCACAGTGCCATCCGTTTTGTCACCAAAGCCCCATACACTACCCACCATTGCGACCTGTACGCTCTCGTTGGTTGGCCCTCGCTTCATACTCGTCGCCAAACTCACTGGCTACAGGTTATCTACAAGTCTCTGCTAGGTAAAGCCCCGCCTTATCTCAGCTCAATGGTCACCATAGCAGCACCCACTCGTAGCACCCGCTCCAGCAGGTATATCTCACTGGTCACCCCCACTCCTCCTTTGGTCGTCTTTCCTTCCAGTTCTCTGCTGCCCATGACTGGAACGAATTGCAAAAATCTCTGAAGCTGGAGACTCACATCTCCCTCACTAGCTTTAAGCACCAGATGTCAGAGCAGTTTACAGATCACTGCACCTGTGCATAGCCTATCTGTAAACAGCCCATCTATCTACCTACCTCATCCCCATACTGGTATTTATTTATTTTGCTCCTTTGCACCCCAGTATATCTACCTGCACATTCATTTTCTGCCGATCTACCATTCCAGTGTTTAATTGCTATATTGTAATTACTTCGCCACCATGGCCTATTTATTTCCTTAACTTACCTCATTTGCACTCACTGTATATAGACTTTTTGTTTTCTTTTGTTCTACTGTATTATTGACTGTATGTTTTGTTTATTCCATGTAACTCTGTGTTATTGTATGTGTCGAATTGCTACGCTTTATCTTGGCCAGGTCGCAGTTGTAAATGAGAACTTTTTCTCAACTAGCCTACCTGGGTAAATAAAGGTGAACTAAAACAAATAAAAAATAAATGCAGCATGAGCTTAGTTTAACTGTCTAACCCCATCAGAAACCAAAATATAATCTTGTTCTACTCTGTTTGTAAACAATATAATTGTAAACAAACAATGTATAGCTTTAAAACATGGTCAAAACTATCACTTTGATCTCATGGGTGGTCAGTCTTTGTATTCATAGCCCCGTCTATGAATTTGAGAGTGGTTACATTTCTCTAGCCCCATCCCTAAGCGGTTTACCCAAAAACTGCAGATTGACGCTTTAAGGATATAACGTAAGACTATAAACAATGTAGAGAACTGATCCTAGACCATCCCTTTATGGCAACCTCTCCCTAGAGTCTGGTGACTAATGAACTTCAATTAACAACAAGTGTGCTATTTTGAGTGAGGGGTATGTAGGCCAGTTGAATGTGTGTGGAGACTGGACAGGAACATGTGCATTCAGTGGTTCTTAACGAGCCTGTGTTTGTTTCTGTGTCTGTGGGTAATAATTGTCTATCATGCACATCTCGTCGTTCTGTCGCTCTAAATAGAAGGCACATCCCATTTGTTTAGCCTGCATCCATTCATCTCTCCTTCTATCTCTTTCTTAATATATATATTTTTTAACCTTTCTATCTCTTACTCTCCATATTTCGCACTCTCTGTCTGTCTTAATCCCTCTCTTTCTCTCTCCAATAACTCTCGCTCTTTCTTTCCTCTACCTTTTCCTGGTTTGTGTTTTTCTATCCCTCCAGCAGTGGTTCCTCTTTGTGTTCTGTGCTCCCTTGGGTCCTTCCATCACAGACTCTCTCCCTCTCTCTCCCTCCCTCCCTCTCTCCTCCCCCAGTCTAAGGAGATGAGCAGAGCATTACAGGGATGGTGGTGGGGGGAGAGGAGGCAGAGCAATGTGTCCTTGACAAGGACACTCCAGGCCTTTCACCACAGTAATGGACTAACGCCTTGACAGAGAGAACACGTGTGCACACACACTCCGAGACACACAAACACACACTTGGATACATTGTGTTTCACTAACAAACCTACATAGACGTCGACATGTAAAGTCAGAAACACTGCACTGCATGCAAACACACATACTCTGCATTCCCACTCATCATCTTCTCTCCTGCTGCTCCAGCCAGAGAGGAGCGTAAGACACGTGCTTTTTTAATGAATCTGCAGGCAGAATGTCATAGCACTGAAAGTCAATTAAATCACACATACTGTTATAGATTCACTAAATCTCATTTATCATTGCTTGCCAGCAATATCGTACTTTAGGAGTTTGCAATATTGGACTGCAATATCTTCTATATTTGGTGCTAAGGACCCACCGGGAGTTCAAGCTTTGTTCTAACACTGTTTTAAAAACATTAGTTAACTAATCCCCAGGTGTTTAAAGGAAAGATTCACCCATTTTTTATGTTATATAGTTTTTTGCATCTCTGAGCGATGTTTGTTTCCCGGGGTCATTTCATGTTTTTATGTGTATCTGAATTAATGCTGTTCAAGCAGGCAGTAATACAGCCAATATGACAAGTTTTGCATCATGATATATTATTCAAAATGGGTGAATCTTTCCTTTAATAGTTGACTCTAGTGTGATTGTACTGACTAGAGCAAAAGCCTGTACACCTCTGAGTCCCCAGGACCAGAATTTTACAACACTTGTTTTAGTGTGTGTTTTTTCTCATCTCATTTGAGTGCACACTGAGCTAGAACCTGACATCAGAGAAGACCAAGTGGAGTTAATGTCTTTAGATGTGGTCTGGCGGAAGACAAAGTGAGAGCACAGCGAAGTGTCAGGGAATTTTAGCATATAAATCTTGAGGGGGCAAACTAAAAAAAATGTTTTTTTTACATGCATGTCAGCAAACCCACTACACAACACAACTCTATACATGTAATTTCACTATAACGGTGACACATGAAGCTGTCCCAACAGCAGAGTCTCAACAGCAGTCCCAACACCTTACTACTGCTACAGCCTTGTTTGGCAGCGAAACATTCAGCCTCATTTACTGCCTTTTATTTTTTTTAAACATCGCTGATATGGCTGATTTGCTTAAACAAATGGGGTTTCTACTGACAATTGAGATGTACAACCTATGGCATAAGGGGACGATGAGCGGATAAGAGGAAATCCGTAATTTCAATTAAGACATTAATTTGCGAGCTAGGCTGGACGAAGTCAATATAACTATTTGTTCAGCACTTTTGAAATGTACAGCGACAGAATTCAGAACATGGGCCGTTCTTACAGTATTCTCCCTGTACACCAAGTCAGAACCGTAAGATAAATAAAGGGGGAACATAAGCAGACAATGAAAGCTCTTACAATATTCAATGATTACATTTTTCTAAAACAGGCTATAGGCTACATGTGCACCAGTCAGAACAGTGGGAGAAATTAGGTCGGGAAATGGGACCAAATTATTAGGGTGAGGCACATGGGCTACTTGTAAGGACAGACGCTGTAGACGAGAATCAAGTACAGGCAGTGAACATTTAATGAAACACAGACAGGAACAGAATACAGACAGCGTCTGGACAGGGGAAAACAAAACGATAATGATGCTGACATGGGGATAAAACAGAGGAAAAAGACAGATATAGGGAAGGCAATCAAAACGTCAAGGAGTCCAGGTGAGTCCAATGAGGTGTACGTAATGAAGCGCAGCCTGGTGCCCTCGAGTGCCTGAGAGGGGAAGCGGGAGCAGGCATTACAGTACCCCCCCCCCCAGCGGCGCCACCCGGCCGAGGCATGGGCGCTGGACTAGCCGGCTGAGGCGTAAGAAGCCCGACGAGCCGGCTGAGGCGTGGGAGCCCGACGAGCCGGCTAAGGCGTGGGAGCCCGAGGAGCTGGCTGAGGCATGACGTGGGATAGGCGCCTGCTGAGCCAACCGAGGCAAGGAAACCTCTCGAGCCAGTTCCTATGGCAGCGGCACCCGGACCCGACATCACCAACAAAACAAAAAACCTTCCTGAGGCTTCAAATATTGGTGTCAGCATTCTGTAAGGACAGACGCTGGAGACGAGAATCAAGTATGGAGAGTGAACATTTAATGAAACACGGACAAGAACAGTCAGCATCTGGACAGAGGAAAACAACATTAATGCTGACGGGTGTAGAAACCGAGAAAACAGACAGATATAGAGGAAGGCAATCAAAACGTGAAAGAGTCCAGGTGAGTCCAATGAGCGCAGATGCGCATAATGAGGGTGAAAGGTGTGTGTAATGAAGGGTTGCCTGGTGCACTTGAGCGCCAGAAAGGGGAAGTGGGAGCAGGCGTGACACTACTAACATCTTACTACACAACATACACTTAGTATTACTTTCTTAACTACAGTATACTTATCTCCCTGGCATATTACATATTACACATTTATGCAGCAACATGCAAGACAGTTTTGGACTCACCTTGTGGTGCTGTGCTCACTTGAACAGGAAGGTGGTCCTTTGTGGCCAAATTTAGTCATCAAACTATGGTTCTGTCAAGACAACTGGGAACTCTGAAAAAAACAAGATAGAATCATGATGACGTCAGTGATCTTCAGGTCGGAGCTCTAGAGAGAGGCCTCAGTTCCCGACTTGATACTCCGAGTTGGATGACCGTTCAAAACGTATTTTCCCAGTTGGAGCTTGTTTTTTTCCCGTGTTCCCAGTTGTCTTGAATTCACTGAAATCAGATTTCCCAGTTCCCAGTTGTTTTCAGTGTGGCAGAAATCATGCTGGATTGACACCATGGCCAATGTTGAATGTTTATCCTTTTAAGCTTGGAAAAGAGACCCTTAACCTCTAGCGTCCCACCTGGCCAAAAGCCCGGGAAAATGCAGAGCGCCAAATTCAAATAAATTACTATAAAAATCTAACTTTCATTAAATCACACATGCAAGATAGCAAATTAAAGCTACACTTGTTGTGAATCCAGCCAACATGTCAGATTTCAAAAAGGCTTTTCGGCGAAAGCAATCAATTCTACTATCTGAGGATAGCACCTCCGTAAAACAAAGAGAGAAAAGCATATTTCAACCCTGCAGGCGCGACACAAAAGGCAGAAATAAAAATAGAATTCATGCCTTACCTTTGACGAGCTTCTTTTGTTGGCACTCCAATATGTCCCATAAACATCACAAATGGTCCTTTTGTTCGATTAATTCTGTCGATATATATCCAAAGTGTCCATTTATTTGGCGCGTTTGATCCAGAAAAACACTGGTTCCAACTTGCGCAACGTGACTACAAAATATCTCAAAAGTTACCTGTAAACTTTGCCAAAACATTTCAAGCGTCTTTTGTAATACAACTAGGTATTTTTTTACGTAAATAATCGATAAAGACAGGATGATCTGTGTTCAATACAGGAGGAAAACAAACTGTAGCTAGCATTCTGGTCACGCGCCTCTATCTAACAGGACACTTCAAGTGACCCTCATTCAAGATGGCCGTACTTCTTCATTACACAAAGGAAAAACCTCAACCAATTTCTAAAGACTGTTGACATCCAGTGGAAGCGATAGGAACTGCAAGAAGGTCCTTCAGAAATCTGGATTCCCAATGAAACCCATTGAAAAGAGAGTGACCTAAAAATCTGAATGGTTTGTCCTTGGGGTTCAGGTCGCGCCGAACATCAGACAAAAAGTTCAAAAAGTTCTGTTACAGCCCGTAGAAACATGCCAAACTAAGTATGGAATCAATCTTTTGGATGTTTTTAACATAAAACTTCATTAATATTCCAACCCGACAATTCCTTTGTCTGTACAAATGAAGTGGAATGTAGCTACCTTTCACGTGAGCGTGCCAGACCGAGGCTGTGGCACTCTGCCAGACCGCTCACTCAAAGAGCTCTTATGAGCACCTCCTTTAGAGTAGAATCCTCAAAACAGGTTATAAATACTGTTGACATCTAGTGGAAGCCTTGGGAAGGGAAACATACTGTATCTAATATCACCCTGTATCTTCAATTTGGGCTGAGTTGAGAAACTACAAACCTCAGATTTCCCACTTCCTGTTTGGATTTCTTCTCAGGTTTTTGCCTGCCATATGAGTTATGTTATACTCACAGACATCATTCAAACAGTTTAAGAAACTTCAGAGTGTTTTCTATCCAATACTAATAATAGTATGCATATATTAGCATCTGGGACAGAGTAGGAGGCAGTTCACTCTGGGCACGCTATTCATCCAAAAGTGAAAATGCTGCCCCCTACCTACCCAAAAGGTTAAATTATGGACATAAAAGACAAATTCAACTCTGTCTTTCATCGAATCAGATGGCTTATTCATCACGAAACCATTTGATGTTGCCAATTATTTGTATGATTATTTCATTGGCAAAGTGGGAAAACTTAGGCAGGAAATGCCAACAACAAACAGTGAGCAATTGTATTCATGCATAAAAAAACATAATGAAAGAAAAGCCTTGCAAGTTTTAATTTTGTAAAGTTAGTGTGGGAGAGGTGGGAAAATTGTTATCGATCAACAATAACAAACCTCCTGGTATTGGCAACAGATGGAAAGCTACTGAGGATGGTAGCTGAATCTATAGTCACTCCTATCTGTCATGTTTTATTTGAAGGTCTTTGTCCTCAGGCCTGAAGGGAAGCCAAATAATTCCTTTACCAAAGAGTGGTAAAGCTGCCTTTACTGATTCTAACAGCAGACCTATAAGCTTGCTGCCAGCTCTTAGCAAACTGCTGGAAAAATTGGTGTTTGACCAAATTCAACATGCTTATAGAGAAGGGCACTCAACCTGTACTGCACTAACACAAATGACTGATGATTGGTTGAAAGAAATTGATAATAAGATAATAATAATATTAATAATATTGTGGGAACTGTACTATTAGATTTCAGTGTAGCCTTTGATATTATTGACCATAAACTGTTGTTGAAAAAAACGTATGTGTTATGGCTTTTCAACCTCTGCCATATCGTGGATTCAGAGCTATCTATCTAATAGAACTCAAAGCGTTTTCTTTAATGGAAGCTTCTCTAATGTCAAACATGTAAAGTATGGTGTACCACATGGCAGCTCTCTAGGCCCTCTACTCGTTTCTATTTTTGCCAATGACCTGCCACTGGCATTAAACTAAGCATGTGTGTCCATGTATGCTGAGGATTCAACCATATACGAATCAGCAACATGAAGTCACTGAAACCCTTAACGAAGTTAAGATTCAGTCTGTTTTGGAATGGGTGGCCAGAAATAAACTGGTCCTGAACATCTCTAAAACTAAGAGCATTGTACAAATCATTCCTTAAGTTCTAGACCTCAGCTGAATGTGGTAATGAATGGTGTGGCTGTTGAACAAGTTGAGGAGACTAGATTACTTGGCGTTACCTTAGATTGTAAACTGTCATGGTCAAAACATATAGATTCAATGGTTGTAAAGGTGGGGAGAGGTCTGTATGTAATAAAGAGATGCTCTACTTTTTTGACATGACACTCCAAAAAGCAATTTCTGCAGGCTCTAGTTTTGTCTAATCTTGATTATTGTCGTGTAGTCCAGTGCTGCAAGGAAGGACATAGTTAAGCTGCAGCTGGCCCAGAACAGAGCAGCACGTTTTGATCTTAATTGTAATCAGAGGGCTGATATAAATATGAATCATGCCAGTCTCTATTGGTTAAGAGTTGAGGAGAGACTGACTGCATTGACTTCTTCTTTTTATAAGAAACATCAGTGTGTTGAAAATCCCAAATTGTTTGCATAGTCAACTTACACACAGCTCTGACACACACTTATCCCACCAGACATGCCATCAGGGGTGTTTTCACAGTCCCCAAATTCAGAAAGCGAACAGTAAGCGTACAGAAGAAAGCGTACAGTATTATATAGAGTCCTAATTGCATGGAATGTCCTTCCATCTCATATTGCTCAAATAAACGGCAAACCTGGTTCCAAAAAACTGATAAAGCAACACCTCGCGGCACAACACCTTTCCCATATTTGACCTAGATAGTTTGTGTGTATGCATTGATATGTAGGCTACATGTGCCTTTTACATTTTTTCTTGTCTATTGATGTTCTGTATTATGTCATTCTGTATTATGTTTCATGTTTTGTGTGGATCCCAGTAAGAGTAGCTGCTGCTTTTGCAACAGCTAATGGGGATCCTAATAAAATACCAAAAAAAGAACACTCTTCTCTGTGTGATTCTGCTCCTCTCTATCTCATCCCTCCATCTTATCTCTTCCATGTAGCAATTGTTCACTCCAGTGTTTATGCCTACTGTGCATGTGGCTGTGCTTGGTGTCCTTAATGTTGCTTCTTAACAGCTGAGCAGTTGAAATGATGGGGAAGGAATGTTTCCTGGTTAGAGCCTCATGACTCAATACTGTGTGTGGGTGTGTTTTGGTGGGTGTGTACACACGCACGTGTGTGTGTGTGTGTGTGTGTGTGTGTGTGTGTGTGTGTGTGTGTGTGTGTGTGTGTGTGTGTGTGTGTGTGTGTGTGTGTGTGTGTGTGTGTATGCGTCTGCATGTTTGTATGTGTGTGCTTCTGTGTGAATGTGTGCCCAAGTTTGATGGAGAGCTTATAGGTGGCAGGTGTAGGAGGGGGCCGGGTTGTGATTGGATGAAAAAACGACATTAAAACACCAGAATCTCATTGTTTTCTCTTTGCACTTGGAGACTGCTGCAGACTTTGAGCTAGCCTTGAGAAGAAGGGACTGCAATGCTAATAATGAGGAGATGAATGTATGTTGCGGGAAAATTCTCATTGAAACTTTGGTGCTGAGAGTAATTCCTCCTCCTTGGGGGGCGGTGATGAGCTTTGCTGCTGGAGCTGCGGGTTCCCTCCAGTATGACAGGGGGGATGAATGAGAGAGAGAGAGAGAGAGCACATTGTCTACCCCCTGCTCCATCCATCAATTTCTTTGGTGACGCCCGCCTCTACATTTTCACACAAACCCCCTACACATACACATACACACGCACTAAGGATGGAGCCTGCCGCTGCATTTTGCCAGGACTGCCTACACTGATAGAGAGGGATGAATCATGGCATGGAATGGCTCAGCACAGCATTACATGTGGTGCAATGTGAACATGCAGTGCCGTGAAAAAGTATTTTCCCCCTTTCTGATTTTCTCTATTTTTGCATATTTTTGATATTGCATGTTATCAGATGTACAACCAAAACCGAATATTAGATAAAGGGAACCTGAGTTTACAAATAACCCCCCAAAATACTTATTTAATTAACAAAAGGTATGCAACACCCACTTCCCCTTTGTGAAAGAGTAATTGCCCCTTACACTCAATAACTGGTTGTGCCATCTTTAGCTGCAATGACAGCAACCAAAATGCTTCCTGTAGTTGTTGATCAGTCTCTCACATCGCTGTGGAGGAATTCTGGCCCACTCTTGCATGAAGAACTGCTTTAAATCAGCAGCATTTGCGGGTTTTTGAGCAAGAACTGCACATTTCAAGTCCTGCCACAACATCTTAATTGGGATTAGGTCTGAACTAAGACTAGGCCATTCCAAAAAATTTGAAAAATTATTTTCATGTTCCAGCTGAGCTTTAGCTTCAGCTCACAGATGAATGGACTGACATTCTCCTGTAGAATAATCTGATACAGAGGAGAATTAATGGTTCCTTCTATTAAGGAAAGTCGTCCAGGTCCTGAGGCAGCAAAACATCCCCAAACCATTACACTACCACCATCATGCTTGACATATATTTGTATTTGGGGAGTTTCTCCCATTCTTCTCTTTAAATCCAATCACGCTCTGCCAGGTTGGATGGGGAGCATCACTGAACAGCTATTTTCAGGTCTCTCCAGAGATGTTAGATTGGGTTTTCTCTGACATGTCACAGTGATGTACTTGGCCGTACTCACCACCCTCTGTAGCGCCTTGTGGTCGGGTGCCTTGCAGTTGCAGTACCAAGTGGGGATGCAGCCAGTGAAAATGAATGCTCTCAATGGTGCAGCTCTAGAACCTGTTGAGGATCTGAGGGCCCATGCTACATCTTTTCAGCCTCCTGAGGGGGAGGAGGAGCTGTAGTGCTATCTTCAGAACTGTATGGGTGTGAGTGGACCATGTTAATTCCTTGGACACAGAGGAACTTCAAGCTCTCAATCCGCTCCACTATAGCCACTTCGATGTGGATGGGGGCATGATCTCCCCTTCATTTCCTGTAGTACATTATCAGTTATATTGTGTTGCTGACATTGACGGAGAGTTTGTTTTCCTGGCAACACACTGCCAGGTCTCTGACCTCCTTGCTATAGGCTGCCTCATCGTCTACGGTAATCAGTCCTACCACCGTCGTGTCATCAGCAAACTTGATGCTGGTGTTTGAGTTCTGCATGGTCATTCAGTCGTGGATGAACAGGGTTGTACAGGAGGGGACAACACACACCCCTAAGGGGCCCCTGTGTTGATGGTCAGCGTGGTGGATGTGTTGTTGCCTACCCTCACCACCACGGCACGTCAGGAAGTCCAGGATCCAGTTGCAGAGGGAGGTGTTCAGTCCCAGGGTCCTGAGCTTAGTGATGAGCTTGGTAGGGGACTATGACTACAGCGCAGCATTCAACACCAATGAACAGCATTCTTACATTGGTATTCCTTTTGTCCAGGTGGGTGAGGGCAGTGTTGAGTGCAATAGAGATGGCATCATCTGTGGATGTGTTGGGGCAGAATGTGAATTGGAATGGGTCCAGGGTGTCTGGGTTAATGGTGTTAATGTGTACCATGACCAGCCTTTCAAAGCATTTCATGGCTATAGATGTGAGAGCTTTGAGGCAATAATCATTTGGGCAGGTTACCTTGGCATTATTGGGCATGAGAACTATGGTGATCTGTTTGAAACAAGTTGGTATTACAGACTGGGTCAAGGATATGTTGAAAATGTCAGTGAAGACACTTGCCAGCTGCTACGTTCAAGCTATGAGTATGCGTCCTGGTACTCTGTCTGGCCCTGTGGCATGGCGAATGTTATCCTGTTTAAAGGTTTTACTCATATTTGCTATGAAGAACAAGATCACACAGTTGTCTGTAAGCTCTCTGCATGGTTAAGTGTTGCTCGTCTCAAAGTGAGCATAGAAGGCAGTTAGCTCGTCTGGTAGGCTCGTGTCTCCGGGCAGCTCATGGATGTTTCCCTTTGTAATCCTTGATATTTTGCAAGCCATGCCACATCTGTTGAGCATCAGAGCCGGCGTAGTATAATTCGATCTTTGTCCTGTTTTAACACTTTGCCTGTTCGATGACCCTTTAATCAGTACTTTGTTGAAGCACCTTCGGCAGCGATTACAGCCTCAATTCTTCCTGGGTATAACCCTATAAGCTTGGCACACCTGTATTTGGGGAGTTTCTCCCATTCTTCTATGAATATTCTCTCAAGCTCTGTCAGGTTGGATGGGGAGCGTTGCTGCACAGCTATTTTCAGGTCAGTTTAGGGATGGTGCCTGGTTTCCTCCAGATGTGACTCTTGGCATTCAGCCCAAAGATTTCCATCTTGATTTCATCAGACCAGAGAACTCTAGAGCTCTGTCAGAATGACCTCCTTGATCAAGGCCATTCTCCCTGACTGCTCAGTTTGGCTGTGAGGCCAGCTCTAAGAAGAATCTTGGTGGTTCCAAACATCTTCCATTTAAGAATGATGGATGCAGGCCTCCCGGGTGGCGCAATGGTTAAGGGCGCCGTAGTGCAGCGCCAGCTGTGCCATCAGAGACTCTGGGTTCACGCCCAGGCTCTGTCGTAACCAGCCATGACCGGGAGGTCCGTGGGGAGATGCACAATTGGCCTAGCGTCATCCGGGTTAGGGAGGGCTTGGTCAGTAGGGATGTCCTTGTCTCATTGTGCACCAGTGACTCCTGTGGCAGGATGGGCGTAGTGCGCGCTACCAAAGGTTGCCAGGTACACAGTGTTTCCTTCGGCATATTGTTGCGGCTGCCTTCCGGGTTGGATGTGCGCTGTGTTAAGAAGCAGTGCGGCTGGTTGGGTTGTGTATCGGAGGACGCATGACTTTCAACCTTCGTTGAGCCCATACGGGAGTTGTAGCAATGAGACAAGATAGTAGCTACTACAGCAATTGGAAACCACGAAATTGGGGAAAAAAAGGGGTACATTTTTTTATTGATTTTTAAACTGTCTTCTTGGGGACCTTCAATGCTGCGTACATTTTTGGTACCCTTCCCCAGATCTGTGCCTCAACACAATCCTGTCTCTGAGCTCGACGGACAATTCCTTCGATCTCATAGCTTTATTTTTGGTCTGACATGCACTGTCAACTGTGATACCTTATATAGACAGGTGTGTGCCTTTCCAAATCATGTCCAATCAATTAAATGTATCATATGTGGACTCCAATCAAGCTATAGAAACAACTCAAGGATGATCAATGGAAACAGGATGCACCTGTGCTCAATTTAATTTCTCATAGCAAAGGGCCTTTAACATGTGTAAATATTTGTATGAACATAACAAAATTCAACAACTGAGACATAAACTGACAGAAATGTAATAATGTGTCTGACTGTCACTCAGTATCTGGTGTGGCCACCAGCTGCATTAAGTACTGCAGTGCTTGGGCTGCACCAGATTTTCCAGTTCTTGCTGTGAGATTTTATCCCACTCTTCCACCAAGGCGCCAGCAAGTTCCCAAACATTTCTCAGGGGAATGGCCCTAGCCCTCATCCTCCAATTCAACAGGTCCCAGATGTGCTCAATGGGATTGAGATCCAGGCTCTTCGCTGGCCATGGCAGAACACTGACATTCCTGTCTTGCAGGAAATCATGCACAGAATGAGCAGTATTGCTGGTGGCATTGTCATGCTGGAGGGTCATGTCAGGATGAGCCTGTAGGAAGGGTACCACATGAGGGAGGAGGATGTCTTCCCTGTTAATGCACAGCGTTGAGATTGTCTGCAATGACAACAAGCTCAGTCCGATAATGCTGTGACACACGGCCCCAGACCATGATGGACCCTTCAACTCCAAATCGATCCCTCTCCAGGTTACAGGCCTCTGTGTAACGCTCATTCCTTCGGCGATAAACACGAATCCGACCATCACCCCCCGCGACTCGTCCGTGAAGAGCACTTTTTGCCAGTCCTGTCTGGTCCAGCGACAGGAGGTTTGTGCCCATAGGCGACGTTGTTGCCGGTGATATCTGGTGAGGACCTGCCTTACAACAGGCCTACAAGCCTGCAGTCCAGTCTCTCTCAGCCTATTGAGGACAGTCTGAGCACTGATGTAGGGATTGTGCGTTCCTCGTGTAACTCGGGCAGTTGTTGATGCCATCCTGTACCTGTCCCACTGGTTTGATGTTCGGATGTACCGATCTTGTGCAGGTGTTGTTACACGTGGTGTTCCACTGCGAGGACAATTAGCTGTCTGTCCTGTCTCCCTGTAGCCCTAACTTAGGCATCTCACAGTACAGACATGGCAATTTATTGCCCTGGCCACATCTGCAGTCCTCATGCCTCCTTGCTGCATGCATAAGGCACGTTCTCGCAGATGAGCAGGGAACTTGGACATCTTTCTTTTGTGAAGTTATTTGGATTTTTACGAATTATCTTTGAAAGACAGGGTCCTGAAAAAGGGACATTTCTTTTTTATATCTGACCAAATGATGAAAGACAATAATTGTAATTTTGAATTTGGATGGAAAATTACTGAGAATAATAGAGAACGATATTGCCACCCATATTTGCCATATTTTCAATATAAGCATACTAGAAAGTGTGTGCCTTCATGCCTGCAGGGAAGCAAAAGTAATTCCACTCCAAGGACAGAAAAGCCCCCTTTAGTGGCTCAAATAGCTGACCAATCAGCCTGTTACCCAACCCTTAGTAAGGTTTTGGAAACAATTGTGTTTGACCAGATACAATGCTATTTTACAGTATACAAATTGACAACAGACTTTCAGCACGCTTATAGGGATGGACATTCAACAAGCTCAGCACACAAATTACATGATTGGCTGAGAGAAATTGATGATACAAATATTGTGGGGGCTGTTTTGTTAGACTTCAGTGCGACATTACTGATCATAGTCTGCTGCTGGCAAAACGTATGTGTTATGGCTTTATACCCCCTACTATATTGTGGATAAAGAGTTACCTGTCTAACAGAACAGAACAGAGGGTGTTCTTTAATGGATGCCTCTCCAACATACTCCAGGTAGAATCAGGAATTCCCCAGGGTAGCTGTGTAGGGCCCTTACTTTTTTCATTCTATGTATGCGGATGACTCAATACAATACACGTCAGCTACAACAGCAACTGAAATGACTGCAACACTTAACAAAGAGCTGCAGTTAGTTTCAGAATGGGTAGCAAGGAAGAAGTTAGTCCTGAATAATTAAAAAACTAAAAGCATTGTATTTGGGACAAATCATTCACTGAACCCTAAACCTCAACTAAATATTGTAATAAATAATGTGGAAATTGAGCAAGTTGAGGTGACTAAACCGCTTGGAGTAACCCTAGATTGTAAACTGTCATGGTCAAAACATATTTATACAACAGTAGCTAAGATTGGGAGAAGTCTTTCCATACTAAAGTGCTGCTCTACCTTCTTACAGCACTATCAACAAGACAGGTCCTACAGGCTCTAGTTTTGACGCAACTGGACCACTGTTCAGTCGTGTGGTCAGTTACCTTGGCAGCAGCTAATGGGGATCCATAACAAATACAAAAAGTATTAAAATGTTTGCAAGTATATGTTCACTCAGGAGCCATCAATGGGATTTTCATGCTTGACACCAGCTAACCCAGATGAAGAACTGTAAAGATGTGAACATGCAGGACATTTGCATGCCATTGTATCCCTGCTTTTTCCATCTCTGGCATACACATAAAGTCACACACACACAAACAAACACACACACACACTCACAGTGACTCACTCCCAAAGTTCTTTGATTCTGAATCTGTTGCCATTGGAATACCTTCAGCTTGACCCGTCTGGCGAGGGTTTCTCGCTTCTTTCACATATTATTTATGCCCGGAGCCAACAACACACTAAACGGATTGCATCTTAGAGGAAGAATAACTTATGAATTATTCTAATGTCAGAATTCTGAGCTGCAGCATCTGGACAAAATACCCAGAAATATCTCTCTTCTGGTCCCAAGTGATAAAGTGTCCAAAGCCACTGGGGAATGGAGATGCCTTTGTGACCTTTGTGAGTTTTCATGAGATAACTAGACAAACTAAAAGCAACTTTACTCAGAATGACCCATGAAAAATGTAAAAGTACACACTTCCCAATGGTTCAGGTGCTGGACAAAAAAACAAATGTGAAGAAATCCTTCATGTATTTACTCCGAATGGCTGCCCATGATTAATACAGATCCTCATATTATGGGATACATACGGCACAGTATATGTGATATACTGTATGATTTTACATCTAACCCCACATAGCAGGTACACTACACAAGACAACAGGCTGATGGCGACGACAGATACTAATTCTGTAATATTATGCATGCTGATACCGTCATTCTTCAGTAACTGTCAATAAAGCATTTCCTTCTTGCCTAATGAACATGAACACAGGCCTACTATTATGTTGGCGTGTTAGTGTAGTGTGCTACCCAACCAGTATGCACAGTGTCTGGTTCTAATGGTGGTGGTAGTACAGTCATATAGGGCGGTAGAAGGTGCGGCTATGTCTCTGTGCCGGTGCAATGTGTGCCATCTCAGCCCAATGTAGAGAGAGAGAGAGAGAGAGACAGAGACAGAGACAGAGACAGAGAGAGAGAGAGAGAGACAGAGACAGACAGACAGACAGACAGACAGACAGACAGACAGACAGACAGACAGACAGACAGACAGACAGACAGCTAGCTACCCTTCTAACTGAGGAGGCAGCAGCCAGAAAATGGCCAGTCTGGTAAATTCTCAGTCTCTCCACTGCCAGAAATTCAGAACGGACAAGATGGATGCTCTGTCTCCCTGTGCTTTGTTTTATTCCGGAGGGAGTCTGTGGTCATGGCTTTGGCTATTGATCAGCCAAGGTCTTTGAGCAGGAGGAGCACTGCCAGAGCCTTGCAAAATGACCTCCAGCAGGCCACAAATGTGCATGTGTCTGCTCAAACGGTTAGAAACAGACTCTATGAGGGTGGTATGAGGGCCCTACGTCCACAAGTGGGGGTTGTGCTTACAGCCCAACACCGTGCAGGACGTTTGGCATTTGCCAGAGAACACCAAGATTGGCAAATTTGCCACTCGCGCCCTGTGCTCTTCACAGATGAAAGCAGGTTCACACTGAGCACGTGACAGACGTGACAGTCTGGAGACGCCGTGGAGAACGTTCTGCTGCCTGCAACATCCTCCAGCATGACCGGTTTGGCGGTGGGTCAATCATTGTGTGGGGTGGCATTTCTTTGGAGGGCTCACCAGAGGTAGCCTGACTGCCATTAGATACCGAGATGAGATCCTCAGACCCCTTGTGAGACCATATGCTGGTGTGGTTGGCCCTGGGTTCCTCCTAATGCAAGACAATGCTAGACCTCATGTGGCTGGAGTGTGTCAGCAGTTCCTGCAAGAAGAAGGCATTGATGCTATGGACTGGCCCGCCCATTCCCCAGACCTGAATCCAATTGAGCACATCTGGGACATCATGTCTCGCTCCATCGACCAATGCCACGTTGCACGACAGACTGTCCAGGAGTTGGCGGATGCTTTAGTCCAGGTCTGGGAGGAGATCCCTCAGGAGACCATCCACCACCTCATCCGGAGCATGCCCAGGCATTGTAGGGAGTTTATGGAGGCCACACACACTACTGAGCCTCATTTTGACTTGTTTTAAGGACATTACATCAAAGTTGAATCAGCCTGTAGTGTGGTTTTCCACTTTAATTTTGAGTGTGACTCCAAATCCAGACCTCCATGGGTTGATAAATTTGATTTCCATTGATAATTCTTGTGTGATTTTGTTGTCAGCACATTCAACTATGTAAAGAAAAAAGTATTTAATAAGAATATTTCATTCATTCAGATCTTGGATGTGTTATGTTAGTGTTCCATTTATTTTTTTGAGCAGTGTATAACAGCCAGGTTTGAAGACACCAGCTGTGTTTATATTGAAAGTGTGTAGAGAGTTTGATATCGCTCAAACACACACACACACACATCAATGTCGATATCCATGTCCAAGCAGTAGCAAGTAGACTAGGATGCTGCTGTGCAAATGTTCTGTTTGCTCTGCAAGGTCTGTGTGCATTGGTGCGTCTGTGTGTTTGCCGTGAGTCTGTGTTTGGGAACCAGTCTGTCAGTATGTGTGTCTGTGTGGGTGTGCTTCTGCATTACTCCGAAGGCCAGATAGAAAAATAACTTGGCTTAGGCTATTTAATGGAAACACAAGGGATACAGCAGTAAAGCAGATAGACTGATCAAACTAGCTCAGTGGGCAATGCCTGAGTCAGGAAGCAAGCAGCACTTTTTGCACACCTCTATCACAAGCCAAATGGACTACAGTATTCACTGCCAGTTATACTATTCTTGTTAAGTAGTAGATATACAGTACAACCAAAGACTTGATTTCTGAAAACTTCAATGGACATTTCTATTTGATTTCACATTGGTTATGCCCACACTCCCTTGCCTACTGTTTGTTTAAAATGATTGGATTACACATCCTTCTCTGTAGGCCTATGTAGCAATGTGATGCCTGTGCAGTGAAAAAAATAGAAGGTATTGATTGAACTAACTGCCCACAGTCATGGTGGAATGTGAGGGGACTGAGGGCTGGTCACTGTGAATTAGCATGTGGACAGTTAGCTTGGCTAGCTAGCACAGAGCATGAGGCTAGCCTAGAGTGTTCGCATAGGATGTCTAGGGCAAATCTTACAATATCATTACATACTGTGGTGAGGCGGCTTGTCTACTCGTCATTGACTTCTAGGGCTCTCACTTCCCTTTCCCTCACTGAATATTTTACAGTGTCTGTGCCAGAAAAATCTGGATGTTCCCATTACATGCTGACCAGACCGCTCGCGCACATGTTGATTTTGTCCACCCACATCAGACGTAATCAGGACACGCAGGTTGAAATATCAAAATGAACTCTGAACCAACTATATTAATTTGGGGACAGGTTGAAAAGCATTAAACATGTATGGCAATTTAACTAGCTAGCTTGCTGTTGCTAGCTAATGTGTATTGGGGATATAAACATTGGGTTGTTATTTTAACTGAAATGCACAAGATCCTCTACTCTGACAATAAATCCACAGATAAAGGGGTAAAGGTTTGTTTCTAGTAATCTCTCCTCCTTCAGGCTTCTTCTCCTTCTTTGGACTTTATATGGTAGTCGGCAACCAACTTTAAGGTGCATTACCACCAACAACTGGACTGGAGTGTGGACCCCAGTTCATCTTTCAATACTCCACATGGGTATATGCTCTGTTGTGGAAATAATTCTAACCAAAGGAGATAGACTTTTAGATTTATTCACAACAACATTACTGCAGTAATTGAGCTGTCAACAACCACCTCGGGAGGTGATTGTTGAGAACACAAAGAGCAGAGTTGGGTTGCAACCTATAGACTAAGCACACCCTTCTGAGTATGTGACAAAGAACAGATGTGTGGAATGGGTCAAAGGTGAGGTTTAGTATGTGAGAAAGAAGTAACCCCCCCAGCCAGATAACATTTGCTGTGAAGACTGTTCTAATTGCATAGAAGTCAGGGGGTTTGCCCCAAAGACAAGGTTCCTCCCGTCAGCCATCCACACCAGAGACATCTCCTCCCTGGTACCCCATAGTACACAAACACCAACTCATTCTATGGAATGCAGGGTATAGGTTTTATCACCAAGCCATCATAAATCAATTTCCAGAGGCCCAACTCAGTCCCACAGACACAGATAAGAGAGTACTCAAAGCTGTTTGATGCGAAAACAGTATTATAAGTTCATCTTGTCATTTTCTACCATAGTTCCTAAAAACCAATGAGGAGATGGGGAGAGGCAAGACTTGCAGCGAGTCAAGCAGCACAAATAGAACCAAGTTCTATTTTTTTATCACCTGGCTACGCGGACGCTCGTTGACCCTTTGCGAGCAGTGATTTAATAACACGTATGTGTAAACTTATTTTGCAACCCTCGCGCACGTGACGCAGGCGGTGTGGCCAGCATGTTAGAGATAGTTTATAGACATGCAAGGAGTTGCATTAGCCTTAATGACATTTTAGCAATGTCTTCGTCAGGATGCTGAATGCATGGAGCGATGATTTGAGAGCAGCCAAATGCTCCAGTTATGAATGTTACTGTAACATGAGTATTCTTTGTATAATTAGTGGATACTAGACCAGGTGTTACACAGACATTCTGCATGAAGTTCTCTATTTATGTCAATTCAGCTTCTGCCAGTTTGTGTTGAAGCTTGGTTATTGGGATGACTCATGTCCTGGAGGTAGCTTTGCAGAGTGGTCACTAGCTGGCACAGCCAAGTCATAAAATCGGATTTTAAACCTAACCTTAAACCGAACCTTAACCACATGTTAACTCTAATGCCTAACCTTAAATTAAGACCAAAAGCAAAATGTCAGTTTTCAGGAATTCTTACGATATAGCCAATTTTGACTTTGCAGCTGGCATATAGCGCTCAGTTCTACCTCCAGGACAAGATGCATGACAATAAACATCAACCTGGGTCAACATTTGTCAACATTTGTTTCTTCCATTATTTCATGTTGTTCATCTGCTGTTTTATCATCTGAGTGGAAGCAGTGTGTATGAGCTAGCGGAACCCCCCGCAACAGCCAGTGAGAGTGCAGGGCGCCAAATTCAAAACAACAAAAAATGTCAGAATTAAAATTCCTCAAGCATACAAGTATTTTACACCATTTTAAGGATAAAATTCTTGTTAATACAGCCACAGTGTCTGATTTCAAAAAGGATTTACAAAAAAAAAAAAAGCCCCACAAACGATTATGTTAGGTCACCACCAAGCCACAGAAAAACACAGCCATTTTTTCTAGCCAAAGAGAGGAGTCACAAAAAGCAGAAATAGAGATAAAATTAATCATTAACTGATAGGAGAATTATGTTCTCCAGGTACATAACCCAATTTAATTATATTACTCTCAGCCTGAAACCCAGGGAACTGGTTGAAATGAATCAGGCGGAGGCCCAGCTAAAATAGTCAAAAAGGTTTATTCACGGGAACGTTTTAAAGTCAAGAATAGAAAACGATTCATTTTATACTGACTTCTCACGCCCACACATTCACACAACCATGCGCACACACACACAAACAGACGCACATACACCCATACCCACACACGTGCACACAAACATGTCCTGCTACCCAGCCGACAGAGATTAGTGACCTTGTTCTTGACACGTACTCCCTGTTCTCTCCCAATCTCTAGTCAGGTCGGCACCAAGCTCAGACAGTCTGTGTTTATAATACCATAAAGACGTATTGTTTTACCTAATTCTGACGAGGACTACACATTTATTGATTATGATTTTATACATTCTAAACACTTCCATACAATTATATGTTTCAGGGCGGAATATTCTAATCATTCAATTAACAGATGATTCTCACCTAACACTAACCTTTGATGATCTTCATCAGATGACACTCATAGGACTTCATGTTACACAATACATGTATGTTTTGTTTGATAAAGTTCATATTTACAGTGCCTTGCGAAAGTATTCGGCCCCCTTAAACTTTGCAACCTTTTGCCACATTTCAGGCTTCAAACATAAAGATATAAAACTGTGTTTTTTTGTGAAGAATCAACAACAAGTGGGACACAATCGTGAAGTGGAACGACATTTATTGATATTTCAAACGTTTTTAACAAATCAAAAACTGAAAAATTTCGCGTGCAAAATTATTCAGCCCCCTTAAGTTAAATACTTTGTAGTGCCACCTTTTGCAGCGATGACAGCTGTAAGTCGCTTGGGGTATGTCTCTATCAGTTTTGCACATCGAGAGACTGAAATTCTTTCCCATTCCTCCTTGCAAAACAGCTCGAGCTCAGTGAGGTTGGATGGAGAGCATTTGTGAACAGCAGTTTTCAGTTCTTTCCACAGATTCTCGATTGGATTCAGGTCTGGACTTTGACTTGGCCATTCTAACACCTGGATATGTTTATTTTTGAACCATTCCAGTGTAGATTTTGCTTTATGTTTTGGATCATTGTCTTGTTGGAAGACAAATCTCCGTCCCAGTCTCAGGTCTTTTGCAGACTCCATCAGGTTTTCTTCTAGAATGGTCCTGTATTTGGCTCCATCCATCTTCCCATCAATTTTAACCATCTTCCCTGTCCCTGCTGAAGAAAAGCAGGCCCAAACCATGATGCTGCCACCACCATGTTTGACAGTGGGGATGGTGTGGTCAGGGTGATGAGCTGTGTTGCTTTTACGCCAAACATAACGTTTTGCATTGTTGCCAGAAAGTTCAATTTTGGTTTCATCTGACCAGAGCCAGGTGGCTTGTGGCAAACTTTAAACAGCACTTTTTATGGATATCTTTAAGAAATGGCTTTCTTCTTGCCACTCTTCCATAAAGACCAGATTTGTGCAATATACGACTGATTGTTGTCCTATGGACAGAGTCTCCCATCTCAGCTGTAGATCTCTGCAGTTCATCCAGAGTGATCATGGGCCTCTTGGCTGCATCTCTGATCAGTCTTCTCCTTGTATGAGCTGAAAGTTTAGAGGGATGGCCAGGTCTTGGTAGATTTGCAGTGGTCTGATACTCCTTCCATTTCAATATTATCACTTGCACAGTGCTCCTTGGGATGTTTAAAGGTTGGGAAATCTTTTTGTATCCAAATCCGGCTTCAAACTTCTTCACAACAATATCTCGGACCTGCCTGGTGTGTTCCTTGTTCTTCATGATGCTCTCTGCGCTTTTAACGGACCTCTGAGACTATCACAGTGCAGGTGCATTTATACAGAGACTTGATTACACACAGGTGGATTGTATTTATCATCATTAGTCATATAGGTCAACATTGGAACATTCAGAGATCCTCACTGAACTTCTGGAGAGAGTTTGCTGCACTGAAAGTAAAGGGGCTGAATAATTTTGCACTCCCAATTTTTCAGTTTTTGATTTGTTAAAAAAGTTTGAAATATCCAATAAATGTCGTTCCACTTCATGATTGTGTCCCAGTTGTTGTTGATTCTTCACAAAAAAATACAGTTTTATATCTTTATGTTTGAAGCCTGAAATGTGGCAAAAGGTCGCAAAGTTCAAGGGGGCCGAATACTTTTGCAAGTCACTGTATATAAAAAAATCTGACTTTACATTGGCGCGTTATGTTCGGTAGTTCTAAAACATGCAGTGATATTGCAGAGAGCCACATCAATTTACAGAAATACTCATAATAAACATTGATAAAGATACTATTATACAAGATGACTATTACACATGGAACTTTAGATAAACTTCTCCTTAATGCAACCGCTGTGTCAGATAAAAAAAAACATGCAATAATCTGAGTACAGCCTTTAGACAACAAAGCAGCCAAAAAGATACCCGCCATATTGGGTAGTCAACATTACTCAGAAATAGCATTTTAAATATTCACTTACCTTTGATGATCTTCATCAGAATGCACTCCCAGCAATCCCAGTTCCACCATAAATGTTTGATTTGTTTCGATAATGTCCATCAGTTATGTCCAAATATCTTCTTTTGTGAGGGCATTTGGTAAACAATTCCAAAAGCACGTTCAGGTCGAGCCGAACGTCGGACGAAAAGTTCAAGAAGTTCAATTGGAGCTGAGTTGAAAAACTACAAACCTCAGATTTCCCACTTCCTGGCTGGATTTTTTCTCAGGTTTTTGCCTGCCATATGAGTTATCTTATACTCACAGACATCATTCAAACAGTTTTAGAAACTGTATGTTTTCTATCCAAATGTACTAATTATATGCATATTCTAGCTTTTACGGCTGTTTTTCATCCAAGCTATCCAATACTGCCCCCTACCCCAAAGAAGTTAACTTCTCATGGTGTGATTGTGATAACGTACATAAACTCAAGTCTTTTTGTTCACCCGACCTAGAATACCTCACAATCAAATGCCGACCATATTACCTCCTAAGAGAATTCTCTTCAGTTATAGACACAGCTGTGTATATCCCCCTCAAGCCGATACCACAACAGCCCTCAAGGAACTACACTGGACTTTGTGCAAACTGGAAAACACATATTCGGAGGCTGCATTTTATTGTAGCAGGGGATTTTAACAAAGTTTAACAAATTTGAGGAAAACGGTACCGAAGTTCTTCCAACACATTGATTGTAGTACTTGCGCTGGTAAAACACTCGACCACTGCTACTCCAACTTCCGGGATGCCTACAAGGCCCTCCCCTGCCCTCCCTTCTGCAAATCAGATTGTGACTCCATTTTGCTCACCCCTTCCTATAGGCAGAAACTCAAACAGGAAGTACCTGTGCTAAGGTCTATTCAACGCTGGTCTGACCGATCGGTATCCATGCTCCAAGCTTGTTTTGATGACGCGGACTGGGATATGTTCCGGTGAGCCTCTGAGAATAACATCAACATATACACTGACACGGTGACTGAATTTATCAGGAAGTAGATAATGGGTGTTATTCCCACTGTGACTATTAAAACCTACCCAAATCAGAAACTGTGGATAGATAGATGGCAGTATTAGCGCAAAGCTGAAAGCGCAAACAACCGCATTTAAACATGGCAAGGTGATTGGGAATATGGTTGAATACAAACAGTGCAGTTATTCCCTCCGTAAGACAATCAAACAGTCACAATTCAACGGCTCAGACATGAGATGTATGTGGCAGGTACTACAGACAATCACGGATTACAAAGGGAAAACCAGCCATGTTACGAACATGGGCGCCTTGCTCCCGGGTAAGCTAAACACCTCCTTCGCCCGCTTTGAGGATAACACAGTGCCACCGCTCCCACGGACTGCGGGCTCTCGTTTTCTGTGGCCGAAGTGAGTAAGACATTTAATGCTAACACTCCAGACGGCATCCCTAGATTCGTCCTCAGAGAATGCGCAGACCAGCTGGCTGGAGTGTTTACGTAGATATTCAATCTCTCCCTATCCCAGTCTGCTGTCCCCACTTGCTTCAAGATCTCCACCCTTGTTCCTGTACCCAAGAAAGCAAAGGTAACTGAACTAAATGACTATCGCCCCACAGCACTAACTTCTGTCACCATAAAGTTCTTTGAAAGGGTAGTTAGGGATCGTATTACCTCTACCTTACCTGACACCCTAGACCCATTTAATTTGCATACCACCCCAATAGATCCACAGACGATGCAATCGCCATTGCTCTGCACACTGCTCTATCCCATCTGGACAAGAGGGATACCTATGGAAGAATGCTGTTCATTGCCTATAGCTTAGTCTTCAACACCATAGTCTCCTCCATGCTCATCATTAAGCTCGGGGCCCTGGGTCTGAACCCTGCCCTGTATAACTGGGTCCTGGACATCCTGACGCCTACCCTCAGGTGGTGAAGGTAGGAAACAACACCTCCACTACGCTGATCTTCAACACATGGGCCCCACAAGTGTGCTTGCTCAGCCCCCTCCTGTACTCCCTGTTCACCAATGACTGCTTGACCATGCATGCATCCAACTCAATCATCAAGTTTGCAGACTACACAACAGCTTTAGGCCTCATTACCAACAATCACGAGACAGCCTACAGGGAGGAGGTAAGGGCCCTGGCGGAGTGGTGCCAGGAATTCCGGTGTGCTGGCCTTCTAGGCAGATTTACAAAGAAAAAGCCATATCTAAGACTCGCCAATAAAAATAAAAGATTAAGATGGGCAAAAGAACACAGACACTGGACAGAGGAACTCTGCCTAGGCCAGCATCCCAGAATCGCCTCTTCACTGCTGACATTGAGACTGGTGTTTTGCGGGGACTATTTAATGAAGGTGCCAGTTGAGGACTTGTGAGGCTTCTGTTCCTCAAACTAGACACTCCAATGTACTTGTCCTCTTGCTCAATTGTGCACAGGGGCGTCCCACTCCTCTTTCTATTCTGGTTAGAGCCAGTTTACACTATTCTGTGAAGGGAGTGGTACACAGCGTTGTACGAGATCTTCAGTTTGTTGGCAATTTGCTTTTATTTCAAAAACAAGGACATTTTTAAGTGATCTCAAACTTTTGAACGGTAGGGAATGTTTAGGTGAAGTTTGTAGTTCTTGCTAGTGTTAGCATTGTTCATGGGGAGGGTGCTCAGATCCTGGTAGACCCACCTGTGCTAAGTGAGTTGTACAGGCAGAAATGCCTGCTTAGGGCTAGTCCTTTATGGACCCTTTCAGTGTTTTCTTCTTTTGTTGTTGTGTTTTTGTACTTTTGTGAGGGTTTTTGTAAATATTTTGCCCACCTTAATTTTGTAGCACCTTTCATTTAATAAACCTACACCAGATTTTGCACCTTGAACTTTAAATGTTTTTATTTGTTTTACCTTTATATAACCAGGTAGGACCCACTGAGGTTAAAAAGCTATTTTGTGAGGGTGACCTGGCAAGAAGGCAAAACAGGGAAATAGAAATATTACAAAACAAATACAAAATACACACAAAAGACAAAGTGTCACAAGTTACAGATGCAATTGAAACAACTGCAGCTTTCACAAACAGTGTTGTCGATCAGAATCTTAAAAACAGACAAGGACACTAACTCCCCTAACTTTAATATCTTTTGAAGCATATGCAAGAAAAATATTGCTTTGCCTCCTGCTGCACAATTGCCCTTAAGACTGAGACACGTACCCCTTTAACAGACTATAACTAGGGCCCAGAGTTGTTCCTTTCCAGGAAATATGGTCAGGAAAAAAACTCTTGGCCCCACACCACACATAGTGTTTCTACATACTGTATCTTCATACTAATCATCTCTCTCTCTGTCTCATTCTATCCTGACAGGTTGAGGCTCTGAGCAATGGAATCTCTATTCGGTGGTGAGCTGAGGCTACTGGGAGGTGGCGAGGGCTTGAAGGAGGACAGCTGTGGTGACGTGGGCTGGTCCTCCTCAACCCTCCCTGATGATATGTACTCCGTCTCCCACTTCGCCCTCATCACCGCCTACCAGGACATCAAGACACGGCTCGCGGGCCTGGAGAGAGAGAACAGTGGCATCAAGAGGAAGCTCAAGATCTACGAGATCAAGGTAGGACTAAGAGCCGATTGGCATATCAGCTTTTCCTGATCCTGACCATGTGACTTGACCAGGAAATAATCTAAACTCTAGTTAGAGAGAGGTCTGAGATTTTTCTGGGAAGGAAAAACTCTTGTAAAAGGAGTTAGAGGAGTGGAATAAGTCTCACTTACATGCTAATCTAGCTTCCATATTCCCTATATTGATGACTAACACTGTTGCATGTTGTGTGTGAGGGACGAGCGTCTCTGTATCTCATCAGTGGTATTGTATTGTGCTGAGTCAGTGATGTGCCACCCATGCTCTCTACGTGCATGGAGTAGCAGAGTAGTGGTGTAGAGGGACACAGCTGGTGCAGCAGATGAACTCTCTGAGCTGTCCCACCTGGCAGGGTGACTGTAATGTGGGCGAGAACGCTACAGATGAGATGAAACAGAGGAGAGAGAACAGTTGAGGGAGAGAGAGAGGGATGGAGGGAGAAGGGCATGAGAGAGAAAGAGAAGAAGAGAGAGGGAGGGTGATGAAGAGAGTGCCCTCGGGCCTCCAGATTGCTTGTTTTGTCTGTACTGCCTCCCCAGATGTGTGTACGCTCAGTCACTCACTAACACACCTGTCCATAACAGAGCAGCTGGCACTCAAAGCTTTGCCACTAGGTTGCATTTCAGTGGAATGGTTATAAATGTTTTATTAAAGTAACAGTATGTTCAGTTTGAATCACGCAAAAAAACGAATGTATTGATTTTGTTAGTACTGATTAGTCTCTTGTGACAGACAAAGAGACTAAATTTAATAGCTGACCAGTTCGCATGTAAGATAATGCGATTGGTCTTTCCAAAATTGAATAAATGTTCTGAATCTGAGTAGCAGATATGAAAAATGTTGGAAAATGTTCTCCAACTTTAAGACTGACTAAGAGTAAGGTGGCTGACAAGTAGAGAGTTTAGAGTGGCTGGTGCCTCACAGTGTGAGGACTGTGTGGCCCTGAAGAGTTCCTTCCAGAGCTACAACACACTGCTAATTCAGTCTAAGTAGAAAGAGGTGTTTCTCTAAATGGAAAATGTTTGTTTGGTCCTCACATCAATATCATTGGATGATTTAAGTCAGTCAAATTTAGGCACTTTAAGATGGAAACGATCATGTGATTTCTGGTTATATTGTATAACGTGTGTTGTTCCGTCTTTGTGTGAAGTCAAATCAAATGTTATTTGTCACATGTGCCGAATACAACAGTTGTAGGAATACTGAAAAATATGGGTTGTTTATGAATTCAAAAGGACCAATAATGTAACGGCTCTCGTTGGGAGAAGGAGACCAAGGTGCAGCGTGGTTAGGCGTACATCGTGATTTTATTGATGACACCAAAAAAATAACAAAGACAAAAAACGAAAGCGCACAGTTCTGTCAGGCAGAAACACTAAACAGAATACAAGATCCCACAAAATCCAAAAGGAAAATGACAACTTATATGTGATTCCCAATCAGAGACAACAATAGACAGCTGCCTCTGGGAACCACACACACGGCCAAAAACAAAGAAATAGAAAACAGACTTTCCAACCCGAGTCACACCCTGACCTAACCAAACATAGATAATAAAAATTATCTCTAAGGTCAGGGCATGACAAATAAAAATAAATAAAAAATCTAGGTTCTGGATTTTTGGCCGGTAGCAACCACCACATTGTGTTCTGTTCAGAAGATCCACACACACATATACACACTCTCTCTGATACTAATTGTGGTTCTGTAAAGAAAAGAGGAGAACTTAGGCTATAGCATAGTATGGGAAAATTTGCCTATTTGCATGTCAACATTTAAACAGACTATGTGGACTCAAACACATGCTAGATGCACAAAGAACAATAGAGCAATGTAGAAATATCTACACATTATAAAACATAACAAGCATGAGCGATCTACAACCAAATCGCTAATCGCTAATGAGCATGCTAAATAGTCATGCATTCCGGATGACAATGCTAATGCTAGCGGGAGTATACAAGCTAGCTAGCTAGCTAGCAAGTTTACACAAATAGTACATATTTAAAACAGACACTATTTAGCTCCAAACAACAAGACATCAGGATTTTGGCACTTACATTGAGATGCACGCACAATAAACATCAAAAAGAAAAGCAATTTCTTCTAAGGCAGTAGAATAAGCAGGAGAGAAAAACCAGTTGGTCATCAGAATGGAAACTACAGACTGCCTGAGGCCCTGCCTGGTCGGGTATTATGCTAAGTCCCGGGAAAAAAAGGATGCTGATAGGCTAATGAAATTATAATGATTGGCGTGACCTTATTTCAATAGGAAAACCAAAAGAAAGTTGGGGTCTTGGAAAAGAGATGAGCTGGCCATTTGTACAGCCACTCGCAAATGTGTTATACATATTTGCTTCAACTGACAAGCCAGCTAAGGGTCAGTAGCTTCTTGAGGAAGGGTGGGCAGCTGGATGAGTCGAGCAACATGCCTGACGTAGGTTCTGTCCTTGACTTGGATCTCTGCTGTCCTCATTTTACCATCTGCTCCAGGGATAACTTACTTGACAGTTCCAACTTGCCAGAGTGCCCTAGGAGACTGATCATCCACGATCATCATAACTGTCCAAACTGCAAGGTCTTCCTTATCCTTGTGCCACTTATGGCGGCCTTGAAGTGCAGGTAAGTAGTTCCGTGTGAAGCCGTGCCAGAAATGGTGGGCTAGAACCTGGCTGTGTCTCCATTTTTTGTGACTGAGCAGTTCAGACTCTGGGTAGACCACCTGCTGTAGTGATGAGTCTGGCCGCCCCATGAGAAGAGTGTTTGGAGTGATTGGATCCGGATCCGCGATGTCCGTTGACACATATCCCAAGGGTTTGGAGTTCAAGATCCCTTCTATTTTGATTAGGACAGCCTTCAGCACCTTTTCAGAGATGTTCTGCGCACCATGGGTGGTTTGCAGGGCAGTCTTGATGGATCTCATCTCTTTCTCCCAGCATCCTCCAAAGTGTGGCGCACTTGGTGGGTTGAAGGCGAAGCGAATCTTCTGACTGGCTAATTGTTCCTGGAACTGTGGGTGGAGACTCGTGAAGAAGGCCTACTGTAGCTCTCGCTCCACTCCCTTGAAATTTGTTCCTCGATCGGACAGGAACTTAAAGGGCCTTCCCTGTACAGGAACCAAATCAGCGGAAATTCCAGAGCGCCAACTAATTTTACTCGTTAACACTCAAACTTTCATTAAAATTCACATGTAGGGTACTCAATTCCAGCCACACTCGTTGTGAATATAGCCAACATGTCAGATTTGTAAAATGCTTTTCGGCGAAAGCATGAAAAGCTATTATCCGATAGCATGCAGCCCCCAGAAACACACAAAGGGGACGTATAAACAAAGAAATTAGCGTAGCCGGCGCTACCCAAAACGCAGAAATAAAATATAAAACATTCATTACATTTGATGAGATTCTTTGTTGGCACTCCTATATGTCCCATAAACATCACAATTGGGTCTTTTTTCAATTAAATTGGTCCATATATATCCAAAATGTCCATTTATGAACACCGTGAAATCCATGTAAAAAGGCACCTTTCCCAACGCAACGTAATTTTTTAAAATTCATAAAGTTGCCTATAAACTTTGACAAAACACTTCAACCTACTTCTGTAATCCAAGTTTAGGTATTAGTAAACGTTAATAAACGATCAAATTGATCACGGAAAGATCTGTTTTCAATAGCTAGAAGTTTACAAAACGAATTCCAGTTCTTCACTGACATTTTTTTCTGTGGCGCACCTGAAGACCGGATGTGTTATTGACCAATCTAACCAAGGATAAAGTGCCCTGGTAATCACAACACTGGCGACATCGTGTGGAATCTGTAGGAATTGCAAACACAGTTCCATCATTTATGACAAGCCTTAGACAATACAAACACTGGCGGATGAATTTTTTCTTTGTAGATTTTGGGATGAAGTTTTCTTGCGATTTTGACAACGGAACTCGTTCTGTTATAGTCACAGACACCATTGAACCAGTTCTAGAAACTTCAGAGTGTTTTCTATGCACACATACTAATCATATGCATATACTATATTCCTGGCATCAGTAGCAGGACGTTGAAATGTTACGAAATTTTAAACAGAATTTTGAAAAAAGTAGCACGATCTCTAACTTAAAGATGATGCCCCTTCTCTTTTAATTTATTTTGGCCCATCTTGATGATATATGGTCCAAAGCAGTCCACGCCTGTAGAATAAAATGTGGGCTTGTGGAGCCACAGTCAGGCTGGAGGCAGGTCAACCATCCTAGGCACATCTGGCTGGCCATTGCCACATCCCGCATCTAGTGCAGCCAAGCTCAAAACAGCGAATGGGAGCCCTCCCTCTCAGAATCCAGAACCTTCGACGTAACTCAGAAAACACCCTCCCTTGTCCCGGGTGCCTCAGCTGCTCATCATATTTCTTGATCTACTACCTGGTGAGTGGATGACCTGGGTCCAGAACCACCTCCAAAGGCAATCTCCAACATGGAATCAGTCTGGTGTCATTGTCATACTCCGGGGCCAGCTTCACCAGATGGCTGCTCGGAGGGATTGGCTTCCCTGCCTCTAGTAAGGAGAGGTCTTCTGGGAAGCTCTCAGACTGAGCATATCTGAGTACTTCAAGTTCTGCTTGCTTGAAATCCTCGACTGAAGGGCTGTCTCCACTACTGGCCGCCCCGTGTAGCAACTGCACTGTGGCTTCCACCAGCTCATGGAAAGTGTTGAAATGGGCAACATCAGAGAGAGACAACGTGAAGTCCGCTGACAGGAGTCCACAGAAGGTAGGCTTCCGCAGCTCCTTTGCTTTGTCAAGAAGTACTTGGTCTTCTCGGCAGGATGACTGGACCTCCCACAGGAATGGAGGACCTTGACTCCAACGGTTGTGTTCTGAAAACCGAGACAGCATCTTGCCGCGTGTGATATCGTCATCCGGATTTCTCTCTGTGTCCACGCAATGCCAGGCCTGGAAGTCCGTGAGCTCCTGTATTTCTGTGACTCTTGTGCCTACAAATACTTTGTACCTGCAGGAGTGTGACTGGAGCCAGGTTAAGACTGTTGTAGAATCCGACCAGTACGTGACCTCATGGATTTCCAGGGTGAGTTATTTTCTGATGACCACGGCCAGCTGGGCACCAGTGAGTGCAGCGCAGCGCTCAAGTCTTGGCATCGACTGTTGTCATTTCGGGGCCACTCTTGATCTTGCTGCAAGGAGTACCACTTGGATCTGTCCATTGGTGTCTTCAGTACAGAGGTACGCGGTGGCACAGTATGCACGTTCTGAGGCATTATTGAAGACTTGAACACTTCTTTTGCTCGTTGGGAGATCCATGTCGTGGCTGATGTAACACCTTGGTAGTGTGACCTGAGACAGCTGTGAAAGTTTTTTCTCACAAATAAGCCACGCTTGGAGAAGATCTTCAGATAAGTCAGGGTCATCTTTGAACCCCGTCAACTTCGATTCTGACGGTCTTCTCCATCTTGTCTGGATCCTTGGACAGACGCTTCTCTGTCCCTCGCAGATGAGCCAGTACTGCCTCCTTCGGAGCTTCTAAGGAGGAGTGGAGTACCTTTGAACCCCGTCAACTTCGACTCCGACGGTCTTCTCTATCTTGTCAGGACGGTGTGACGAGCTTCTCACTCCTGTACTGCAGCGTATCCAACTGTCAGAGCTTCTCTACATACCTGAAGAGCTCTGCAGATGGAGAGATAAGGGATGTATGAAGGCACTGTTGTGAAGCAAGACTTTGCTGCAGGAACTTTGAAGGCCCTTGAAGGGTCCATCCGAGCTGAGTCTTGATGGTGGCAGGTCCGCCAGGGGGAGCCAAATGCACTGGCTCTGCCGGAGTGATTAGATGGGGATAGTCTGATCTGATGAGCAGTAACGGCTGCACCTGATCCAGTGGTTGGAGGGGTAGGCCTTTGAGGTGCCGACATCTTTTCTGAAGGGCTTTGACGGGGAAGGTATGCGGTGCAAGGCGCAACTCTTCAGCTGTGAAGGCTCTGTGGATGTCAAAGGACCTGTTTGGTTGAGTAACAGGGTCCACAGAGAATGACACAGAAGCTCTATGGTTGATTGACATCTTGACGCACCGTACAAGGTGCCAAGTCCTCTTGATTGCCTTGGAGGGCTAGCTGCTCTGCTGTTTCGTGTAGAAGTATAGTGCAACAGGGCGTACGTGTCAAGTGACTTGTGGCCGCTCTGCAAGATGATTTGCTGCTGCCGGAAGGTCGATCAACGTAGAGAGCCTGCAGTGGAGCTCCCCAGGCAAATGCACTCTGTTGGCGCCTTTGTGCTGGCGGTCTTCATAGCATTCGTGCTAGCGTTCTTTGTAGCAGTCGGGCTAGTCATGGACATCATGGACAATCTCAAGACGCTTCTTCTCGCACTTCTTGCACAGAACACTGTACACTGAGTACACTGAGCTGCTTGGTGTCCGCATCCACACTTCCAACATCTTTCATTTGTCTTGATCCAGGATTCTTTCTGTTCTTTGGAAAGGAGCTGGAAATTGGTGCATTGATTCATGTAACCTTCAGGTAAGTCTGGGTCATCCTACACTCTTTTCTTGGTCCAGAGCCTCTGGACCACAACCTTGGCCTGTGTGGTGTATGGGGCAATGAGGCCAAGTGGATCGTACTGGCTGGCAAGGATGTTAAATGTTACGCATGATGGGTTCAACTTTCTCCATGTGACCTTGCTTGTAGCCAAGAGTGTCAGACAGACATTACCATCATAATCCAAAGGTGTGCTCTTGGGGTTCCACACCATCCTGGGTGAACCACAGTTCACTGCTCTCCGACCTGTACCCTTAACATTTTCAACCTCTCCCTGGCGGAGTCTGTAATGCCTGCATGTTTCAAGTAGACCGCCATGGCCCAAGAAAACCAAGGTAACCTGCCTAAATGATTACCGCCCCGCTCACGTCGGTAGCCATGAGTTGCTTTTGGTGGCTGGTCATGGCTCACGGAGGCCCTGAACCACCTCCGGTTCGATTGCCGCCTTGGCGGACTGCAATAGCATCGAATAGTCCCTGCAATATGCAACTGTTCAGGGAAGTCAGGAACCAATACACGCAGTCAGTCAGGAAAGCTAAGGCCAGCTTCTTCAGGCAGAAGTTTGCATCCTGTAGCTCCAACTCCAAAAAGTTCTGGGATACTGTGAAGTCCATGGAGAACAAGAGCACCTCCTCCCAGCTGCCCACTGCACTGAGGCTAGGTTGCACGGTCACCACCGATAAATCCATGATTATCGAAAACTTCAACAATAATTTCTCAACGGCTGGCCATGCCTTCCGCCTGGCTACTCCAACCTCTGCCAACAGCTCCGCCCCCCCCCCCCCCCGCAGCTCCTCGCCCAAGCCCTTCCAGGTTCTCCTTTACCAAAATCCAGATAGCAGATGTTCTGAAAGAGCTGCAAAACCTGGACCCGTACAAATCAGCTGGGCTTGACAATCTGGACCCTCTATTTCTGAAACTATCCGCCGCCATTGTCGCAACCCCTATTACCAGCCTGTTCAACCTCTCTTTCATATCGTCTGAGATCCCCAAGGATTGAAAGCTGCCGCAGTCATCCCCTCTTCAAAGGGGAGACACCCTGGACCCAAACTGTTACAGACCTATATCCATCCTGCCCTGCCTATCTAAGGTTTTCAAAAGCCAAGTCAACAAACAGGTCACTGACCATCTCGAATCCCATCGTACCTTCTCCGCTGTGCAATCTGGTTTCCGAGCCGGTCATGGGTGCACCTCACCAACACTCAAGGTACTAAACGATATCATAACCGCCATCGATATAAGACAGTACTGTGCAGCCGTCTTCATCGACCTTACCAAGGCTTTCGACTCTGTCAATCACCATATTCTTATCGGCAGACTCAGTAGCCTCGGTTTTTCGGATGACTGCCTTGCCTGGTTCACCAATTACTTTGCAGACAGAGTTCAGTGTGTCAAATCGGAGGGCATGAAGTCCGGGCCTCTGGTAGTCTCTATGGGGGTGCCACAGGGTTCAATTCTCGGGCTAACTCTTTTCTCTGTATATATCAATGATGTTGCTCTTGCTGCGGGCGATTCCCTGATCCACCTCTACGCAGACGACACCATTCTATATACTTCCGGCCCGTCCTTGGACACTGTGCTATCTAACCTCCAAATGAGCTTCAATGCCATACAACACTCCTTCCGTGGCCTCCAACTGCTCTTAAACGCTAGTAAAACCAAATGCATGCTTTTCAACCGATTGCTGCCTGCACCCGCATGCCCGACGAGCATCACCACCCTGGACGGTTCCGACCTTGAATATGTGGACATCTATAAGTACCTAGGTGTCTGGCTAGACTGTAAACTCTCCTTCCAGACTCATATCAAACATCTCCAATCGAAAATCAAATCAAGAGTCGGCTTTCTATTCCGCAACAAAGCCTCCTTCACTCACGCCACCAAACTTACCCTCGTAAAACTGACTATCCTACCGATCCTCGACTTTGGCGATGTCATCTACAAAATTGCTTCCAACACTCTACTCAGCAAACTGGATGCAGTTTATCACAGTACCATCCGTTTTGTCACTAAAGCACCTTATACCACCCACCACTGCGACTTGTATGCTCTAGTCGGCTGGCCCTCGCTACATATTTGTCGCCAGACCCACTGGCTCCAGGTCAACTACAAGTCCATGCTAGGTAAAGCTCCGCCTTATCTCAGTTCACTGGTCACGATGGCAACACCCATCCGTAGCACGCGCTCCAGCAGGTGTATCTCACTGATAATCCCTAAAGCCAACACCTCATTTGGCCGCCTTTCGTTCCAGTACTCTGCTGCCTGTGACTGGAACGAATTGCAAAAATCCCTGAAGTTGGAGACTTTTATCTCCCTCACCAACTTCAAACATGTGCTATCTGAGCAGCTAATCGATCGCTGCAGCTGTACATAGTCTATTGGTAAATAGCCCACCCATTTTCACCTACCTCATCCCCATACTGTTTTTATTTATTTACTTTTCTGCTCTTTTGCACACCAGTATCTCTAACTGTACATGACCATCTGATCATTTATCACTCCAGTGTTAATCTGCAAAATTGTAATTATTCGCCTACCTCCTCATGCCTTTTGCACACAATGTATATAGACTCCCCTTATTTTCTACTGTGTTATTGACTTGTTAATTGTTTACTCCATGTGTAACTCTGTGTTGTCTGTTCACACTGCTATGCTTTATCTTGGCCAGGTCGCAGTTGCAAATGAGAACTTGTTCTCAACTAGCCTACCTGGTTAAATAAAGGTGAAATAAAATAATAAAAAGACAACGCCATCTCAATCGCACTCCAGTGGTGTAAGTGGTGTAAAGTACTTTAGTAAAAATACTTTAAAGTACTACTTAAGTAGTTTTGGGAGGGATCTGTGCTTTATATTTTTTACAATTTTAACTTTTACTCCGTTACACTCTAAAGAACATAATGTAAGTTCTACTCCATACATTTTACCTGACACCCAAAAGTACTTTTTACATTTTGAATGTTTAGTAGGACAAGAAAATTGGCTAATTCACGCACATAATTCAGTAGGTCATCCCTACTGCATCTGATCTGGCAGACTCACTAAACACAAATGCTTTGACTGTAAATTATGTCTGAGTGTTGCAGTGTGCCCCTGGCTATCCGTAAATTTAAAAAACAAGAAAATCGTGCTGTCTCGCTTGCTTAATATAAGGAATTTGAAATTATTTATACATTTACTTTTACTTATGATACTTAAGTATATTTTTGCTATTACATTTACTTTTGATACTTAAGTATATTTAAAACCAATTACTTTTGGACTCTTACTCAAGTAGGATTTTACTGGGTACTTTTTTAAATCACTGCTCCACACTGCCCTTTTCCACCGGGACAAAAGGAACACCTATGTGAGAGTGCTGTTCATTGGCTGCAGCTCGGCATTCAACACCTCAGTACCCACAGAGCTCATCACTAAGCTAAGGACCCTGGGACTAAACACCTCCCTCTGCAACTGGATCCTGGACTTCCTGAAGGGCTGCCCCCAGGTAGTAAGGGTAGGCAGCAACACATCTGCCACGCTGATCCTCAGCACTGGGGCCTCTCAGGGGTACGTGCTTAGTCCCCTCCTGTACTCCCTGTTCACCCACGACTGTATGTCCAAACACGACTCCAACACCATCATCAAGTTTGTTGATGACACAAGTGGTAGGCCTGATCACCGACAATGATGAGACAGTCTATAGGTAGGAGATCAGAGTCCTGGCAGTGTCGTGCCAGGACAACAACCTCTCACTCAAAATGTGAGCAAGACAAATTGAGCTGATCTTGGACTGTAGGAAAAGGAGGGCAGAACAGGCCCATATTAACATCGACGGGACTGAAGTGGAGTGGGTCGAGAGTTTCAAGTTCCTTGGTGTCCACATCACCAACAAACTCTCATGGTCCAAAGTAGAGGTCGACCGATTATGATTTTTCAATGCCGAAACCGATTATTGGATGACCAAAAACAGCTGATACCGATTAATCGTTTGATTTTTATATACATATATATATTTGAAATAATGACACTTACAACAATGAAAACTTATTTTAACTTAATATAATACATAAATAAAATCTATGTAGTCTGAAATAAATAATGAAACATGCTCAATTTGGTTTAAATAATGCAAAAACAGTGTTGGAAAATGTGCCATGTAAAATAGCTAACGTTTAAGTTCCTAGCTCAGAACATATGAAAGCTGGTGGTTCAATATTCACAGTTCTTCAATATTCCCAGTAAAGAAATATTAGGTTGCAGTTATTATAGGAATTATGACTCGTCGACAATTTCTCTCTATACCATTTCTATTTCAAATACCTTTGACTATTGGATGTTTTAATAGGCACTTTAGTATTGCCAGCCTAATCTCAGGAGTTGATTGGTTTGAATTCATAATCAGCGCTGTGATCAAGCATTGCTAAGAGCTTCTGGCAAACGCAGTAAAGTTTGAAAGAATGCTTACAAGCCTGCTGCTGCCTACCACCGCTCAGTCAGACTGCTCCATCAAATATCAAATCATAGACTTAATTATAATACAACAAACACAGAAATACGAGCCTTTGGTCATTAATATGGTCAAATCCAGAAACTATCATTTCGAAAACAAAACATTTATTCTTTCAGTGAAATACGGAACAGTTATGTATTTTATCAAACGGTTGGCAATCCTAAGTCTAAATATATCTGTTACATTGCACAACCTTCAATGTTATGTCATAATTATGGAACATTCTGTCAAATTAGTTCGCAACGAGCCGGGTGGTCGAAACTGTTGCATATACCCTGACCCTGAATTTATTTTAACTAAATATGCAGGTTTAAAAAATATATACTTCTGTGTATTGATTTTAAGAAAAGCAAAAGTTGTTTATGGTTAGGTACATTCGTGCAGCGATTGTGCTTTTTTTCGTGAATGTGCCTTTGTTAAATCATCACCCGATTGGTGAAGTAGGGTGTGATTCGATGATAAATTAACAGGCACCGCATTAATTATATGCAATGCAGGACAAGCTAGTAATATCATCAACTATATGTAGTTAACTAGTGATTATGTGAAGATTGATTGTTTTTTAAAAGATAAGTTTAATGCTAGCTAGCAACTTGCCTTGGCTGCTTGCTGCACTCGCGTAACAGGTAGTCAGCCTGCCACGCAGTTTCCTCATGGAATGCAATGTAATCGGCCATAATCGGGGTCCAAAAATGCGGATTACCAATTGTTATGAAAACTTGAAATCAGCCCTAATTAATCGGCCATGCCGGTCGGCCTCGAGTCCAAACACATGCCGGTCGGCCTCTAGTCCAAACACACCAAGACAGTTGTGAAGAGGGCGCGACAACAACTTTCCCCCTTCAGAAGACTGAAAAGATTTGGCATGGGTCCCCAGATCCTCAAAAGTTTCTATAGCTGCACCATCGAGAGCATCCTGACCGGTTGCATCACCGCCTGGTACGGCAACTGCTTGGCATCTGACTGTAAGTCGCGACAGAAGGTAGTGCATACGTTCCGGTACATCATTGGATCCAAGCTTCCTGACATTCAGGACCTATATACTAAAGTAAACTAAGTCACCTTTGTACATCGTGCTGGTCCGTACAATTGACCTTATTTTAGCGCCCAAAAAACGTAATACTTCCAGATCAATTGTAATATCAATATCATTGTAAAACACAATTTCTCTCCTTTCCAACAAAATCAATGATGAGTCCTTCATGATGCCCAACTCTGCATGATTGAAGAAGGCAATGAGCTCCGTCGGGCCTTTTTTTAAATGGCGGATGGGGAAGCTAAACCTATTGCGTGATAGTGAGATGGAGAGATGTCGTGTGGGGGAACGTTTTTTTTCACTCGATCTGTCCAACTTATCACCTTATCGTCTCTAAAATGCAAATAAAACACTATAAAGAGTTTATATAATGTGTCATTGTCACGCCCTGGTCGAAGTATATTATGTTTGTCTTCATTTATTTGGTCAGGCCAGGGTGTGACATGGGTTATTGTGGTGTGTTTTTGTCTTGGGGTTTTTGTGGGGTGTCTAGCATAGTCTATGGCTGCCTGAGGCGGTTCTCAATCAGAGTCAGGTGATTATCGTTGTCTCTGATTGGGAACCATATTTAAGGCAGCCATATTCTTTGAGTATTTCGTGGGTGATTGTTCCTGTCTCTGTGTTTGTAGTCACCAGATAGGCTTATAGGTTTTCACGTTCCGTTTGTTGTTTTGTATAGTAGTTATTTCATGTCTCGTTCAATTTCATTAAAGAACATGAGTAACCACCACGCTGCATTTTAGTCCGCTTCTCCTTCATCAGACGAACGTCATTACAGAGTCACCCACCACAACAGGACCAAGTGGCGTGGTAACATGCAACAGCAGGAGCAGCGTAACAAGACTTTCTGGACTTGGGAGGAAATCCTCGACGGGAGAGAACCCTGGGCTAAACCAGGGGAGTTTAGCCGCCCCAAGGTGCAGCAAGAGAAGGAATGGACATGGGAAGACATTTTGGATGGCAAGGGTTGTTACACTTGGGAGGAGATACTGGCTGGAAGAGATCGCCTCCCATGGGAACAGGTGGAGGCACTTAGGAGAGCAGAGGCATCCGGAGAGAGGAGCCGGCGATACGAGGGAACACGGTTGGCTAGGAAGCCCGAGAGTCAGCCCCAAAAATTTATTGGGAGGAGGCTCACAGGGAGTATGGCTATGCCAGGTAGGAGACCTGCGCAAACTTCCTGTGCTTACCGGGGGGCTAAAGAGACCGGGCAGGCACCGTGTTATGCTGTGGAGCGCACGGTGTCTCCAGTGCGGGTGCATAGCCCGGTGCGTTACATACCAGCTCCTCGTGTTGGCCGAGCTAGAGTGGGCATCGAGCCAGGTAAGGTTGGGCAGGCTCGGTGCTCAAGAGCTCCAGTGCGCCTGCACGGTCCGGTCTATCCAGTGCCACCTCCACACACCAGTCCTCCGGTGGCAGCTCCCCGCACCAGGCTTCCTGTGCGTGTCCTCGGCCCAGTACCACCAGTGCCAGCACCACACATCAGGTCTACAGTGCGCCTCGCCTCTCCAGCGCTGCCGGAGTCTCCCGCCTGTTCAGCGCAGCCAGAGCCTTCCTCCTTTACAGCGCTGCTGGAGTCTCCCGCCTGTTTAGCACAGCCAGAGCCTTCTTCCTCTCCTGCGCTGCCGGAGTCTGACCGCCTGTTCAGCGCTGCCAGAGCCTTCCTCCTCTACAGCGCTGCTGGAGTCTCCTGCCTGATCAGCGCAGCCAGAGCTGCCAGCCTGCATGGAGCAGCCAGAGCTGTCAGTCTGCATGGAGCAGCCAGAGCTGTCAGTCTGCATGGAGCAGCCAGAGCTGCCAGTCTGCATGGAGCAGCCAGAGCTGCCAGTCTGCAAGGAGCTGCCAGTCTGCAAGAAGCCGCCAGAGCTGTCAGTCTACATGGAGCAGCCAGAGCCGCCAGTCAGCATAGAGCAGCCAGATCCGTCAGTCTGCCAGGATCCGCCAGTCAGCCAGACTCTTCCAGATCTGCCAGTAAGCCAGACTCTTCCAGATCCGCCAGTCAACCAGACTTTTCCAGATCCGCCAGTCAACCAGACTCTTCCAGATCCGCCAGTCAGCCAGGATCTGCCAGAACCGCCAACCAGCCAGGATCTGCCAGATCCAACTACCTGCCTGAGCTTCCTCTCAGTGTTGAGCTTCCTCTCAGTGATGGGCTTCCTCTCAGTGCTGGGCTTCCTCTCAGTGCTGAGCTTCCCCTCAGTGCTGAGCTTCCCCTCAGTGCTGAGCTTCCCCTCAGTCCCGAGCTGCCTCAGTCCCGAGCTGCCCCTCAGTCCCGAGCTGCCCCTCAGTCCCGAGCTGCCCCTCAGTCCAGTGGGGTTCTGGGTGAAGACTACTAGGCCATGGTCGGCGGCGAGGGTGGACTATCCTAGGACGCGAGGGGGAGGAACTAAGACATTGATAGAGTGGGGTCCACGTCCCGCGCCGGAGCCGCCACCATGGACAGACGCCCACCCGGACCCTCCCTATTGTTTTGATGTGCGTCCGGGAGTCCGCACCTTAGGGGGGATGTTCTGTCACGCCCTGGTCGAAGTATATTATGTTTGTCTTCATTTATTTGGTCAGGCCAGGTGTGACATGGGTTATTGTGGTGTGTTTTTGTCTTGTGGTTTTTGTGGGGTGTCTAGCATAGTCTATGGCTGCCTGAGGCGGTTCTCAATCAGAATCAGGTGATTATCGTTGTCTCTGATTGGGAACCATATTTAAAGAACATGAGTAACCACCACGCTGCATTTTGGTCCGCTTCTCCTTCAACAGACAAACGTCGTTACAGTCATTTACATACCTATTTGAAGGTTTGTGTCGAATTTGTGTCAATTGGCGGTGCTAAAGTGATCTTCAGAAGTAAACAGCGGCTTTTGAGAGTCATGATAGCTTGCAGTGATGATGCAAAAAATGACTAGGTATTCCCCCTTACCCTATCCCTTTCTTGTTTTTAAACGGTGAGAGAAGTGCTACACCTAGTGGAGAGAGGCTGTAAGACGCTACAGTCCCATTAGTTTTCTTTGCAGACTCGTTTGAATGTCGCGGTTGCGCACAAGTACAGAATGGGGTTAGCGTACGTTAGGCGGTGTCAGAGGAAAGTCCAAAAAAATGTCAAAGACTTCAGCCATCCTAGTCATAGACTGTTCTCTCTGCTACCGTGCGGCTAGCGGTACAGGAGCGCCAAGTCTAGGAACAAAAGGCTAGTTAACAGCTTCTACCCCCAAGCCATAAGACTGCTGAACAACTAAACTAATCAAATGGCCACCCGGACTATTTACGTTGAACCCCCCCCTCCTTTGTTTTTTGACTGCTACTATTTACAGTTATTGTTATGTAAATGTGTTGTGTTGCTTTTTGATTGATTTGAATTTTTATTACTTTAGTTTATTTAGTAAATATTTTATTAACTCTATTTCTTGAACTGCATTGTTGTTTAAGGACTTGTAAGTAAAAATTCCACTCTAAGGTCTACACCTGTTGTATTCGGTGCATGTGACAAATAAAATTTGATTCGATTTGATTCGATTTTAATTGTGGTTCTGTAAAGAAAAGAGGAGAACTTAGGCTATAGCATAGTATGGGAAAATATGCCTATTTGCATGTCAACAACTAAATATGTGGACCCAAACACATGATGGATGCACAAAGAACAATAGAGCAATGTAGAAATATCTAAACATAATAAGCATGATCTATCTCCAACCAAAAATAGCCTAGCACAACAGACAAATTCGAACAAATGCATGCATTCTGGATGACAATGCTAATGCTAATGCTAGCGGGAGTACGCAAACTAACCAGGTTGGTTATCAGAATGGACACTACAGACTGCCTGAGGCCCTGCCTGATCGGGCATAATGCTAAGTCCCGAAAAAAGGCTGCTGATTGGCTAATAGGAAAACCAAAAGAAAGTTGGGGTCTTGGAAAGGAGATGAGCTGGCTGTTTTTACACTTACCATGAAATGCTTACTTTTACAAGCCCTTAATTAACCAACAATGCAGCTTTATGAAAATATAGTTAAGAAAATATTTACTAAATAAATGAATGTAAAAAAAAAATTCAAGTAACAATAAAATAACAATAACGAGGCCGGTACCGAGTCAATGTGCGGGGGTACAGGTTAGTCTAGGTAATTTAGGTAATATGTAAATGTAGGAGGGGTAAAGTGACTATGCATAGATAATAAACATCAAGTAGCAGCAACGTAAATATTTATACCCCCAAAAATCTATAATAATAATGAGAAAAAATAAGAAGAAGAAGGAAAAAAAGTGTGTGGGGGGTCAATGCAAATAGTCCGGGTAACCATTTGATTAGCTGATGATTAGGATGCTCTCGATGGTGCAGCTGTATACCTTTTTGAGGATCTGAGGATCCATGCCAAATCTTTTCAGTCTCTTGAGGGGGAATAGGCATTGTCGTGCCCTCTTCACGACTGTCCTGGTGTGTTTGGACCATGAGTTTCCCCAAGTAAACAGATGCTCAACTCACTCTATGCTGTTGCTCGGTGCGCTGTTTTTCTCTGTATTTCTCAAACAATATAGGAGTTATAAGAGTAATGTCTAATAAGATTGAAATATTATTGTATACTGTTATGTATGGAGAATGTGTGGGCAAAAAAGTTACATGACAAGACCTGTATCGTATGAATTATAAATAATGTTATGCTCCTCTCTCCCTCTCCAGTTCCCTATGATCAGTGAGTTTGGGGAGGACAGGAACTCCTACTGCAGCTTTGAGTCCAAGGAGACAACTCTACTGCAGTCAGAGAACGGCAACCTGCAGCAGAAAGTCAGCACCCTCACCCACGAGGTGAGAGTGAGAAAACACCTGGGGCTTCATTTAATCCCACCCACAATGCGCAGTATCTATCATTTTCTTCCCGTGGCATGTAAAATCATAGGATGATGAGTACTGTGAAAACATACCTCTGTTAGCAAGTACACAGTGTAAACATTGCTATAGCTAGCTATAAAATGAAAGAACTACTCTATTCTTCCCTGAACAATTTATATATCACTTTGTGTATTGTTGAGAGGGAGGAAGGAGAGGCAGGAGAGGAGAGGTGAGGAGAGGGGGAGTGGTGTGAAAGAAGAATACGAAGCCGTGATTAAAAAAGAGCGAGGGGGAGGAAGAGGTTTATGGGAACATGTTCAAGGGATGCGCTTTGTCCCTTGAACACACAAGGTCAGAGCGCTTCGAAAAAGACCTTTATAAAGATTGTTAGTGTCACGCCTCAATGAACAAGCCCGTACACAGTCAAGGCAATATTTGCTTCCCCTGACAACCTGAAACAGTGGCTTCCACCTAGCAAACCACGTTTTCTGTCCACACAGCCAGGAGGGTAGCGAGCGAGTCTGCTTCACGTGTAATCTGTCTCCACTCCTCTTTGTCACGATGTTGACTGCCTGGCTCTTAGTCACGATGTTGACTGCCTGGCTCACCTTGGCCGTGATTTCAATGTGTTACCATAGACACGCTTCTGCTGAATTCTGCACTGCTTAAGCATCTTGCACTGTCATATCTCTCAGTTGCTTAAGTTGCTTTCTCTCTTTCCCTCTCTTTTTCTGTGACTTTGTCTCTCTCTTTCTCTCACTCCCTCGTTCTCTCTGGTCCTCTACTCATCCCCTCTCAATCTCTCTCCCTCTTTCTCTCTGATTTTCTTTCTCATCAGATCCTTTCAGTTCCCCTCTCTTTGTCAGCGTTTCCCCCAGTGACCCCCAAACCCTGATTCATTTCCATCTTAGTCATTTGTTTTCTTCCTCAGTCATCTATCCATTTGTCCACCATGTCTCCCACTTAAATTACTGGATATAATTTACAGTCTTGAGTGTCCATGACTTTGATATCAGACAGGGCCCATGTTCATAAAGAGTCTCAGAGTAGGGGTGCTGATATCGGGGTCAGGTTGGCCTTTTAGATAATAATAATAAATGATTATATGGACAGCGGGGCCTGAATCTACTCTGAGATGCTTTATAAATACGAGCCTTGATCTGTGGGTGTGAAAGTCATCAAGATACTATTGTTGTAAATGTTCTTGTCTCAATATTACAAGTAATTGCTGGAATGGAAATACATGTAATGGCTGTCTAGACTGTCTGGGAGACACAGACACTGTCTGAAGTTATTTGTGTCCTGCATGAGAATCACTATGGAGTATTTCTTCAGGCTTTAGACTGAGAGAAGCATTAGATGAAAAAAAAACTAACTATAATAGAACAAGTTTATTTATTTTGCTTCTAAAAAGATGTTCCAGCAGTGAAATGAATGAAAACAGGAAATTGGGACTGGCTCTTCGATCATTTAATTCCTCGTCTTACTTTCTTTCTCTGTCAATTCAATTCAAGGGCTTTATTGGCATGGGAAACATATGTTAACATTGCCAAAGCAAGTGAAATAGATGACAAACAAAAGTGAAATAAACAATAAAAATTAACAGTAAGCATTACACTCACAGAAATGCCAAAAGAATAAAGACATTTCAAATGTCATATACAGTGTTGTGACGATGTGCAAATAGTTAAAGTACAAAAGGAAAATAAATAAACTTAAATATTAGTTGTATTTACAATGGTGTTTGTTCTTCCCTGGTTGCCCTTTTCTTGTGGCAACAGGTCACAAATCTTACTGCTGTGATGGCACACTGTGGTATTTCACACAGTAAATATGGGAGTTCATCAAAGTTGGGTTTGTTTTCAAATACTTTGTGGATCTGTGTAATCTGAGGGAAATTTGTGTCTCTAAGATGGTCATACATTTGGCAGGTTAGGAAGTGCAGCTCAGTTTCCACCTCATTTTGTGGGTAGTGTGCACATAGCCTGTGTCACGGTTGTTGAAGGAAGTGGACCAAGGTGCAGCGTGGGGAGCGTACATTTTTATTTTATTTTAAAAAATGACGCCAACAAAACAACAGAACAATTGTGAAGCTACAGGCAATGTACCATAAACAAAAGTCAACTTCCCACAACGACAGGTGGGAAAAAGGGCTACCTAAGTATGGATCTCAATCAGCGACAACGATAGACAGCTGTCCCTGATTGAGAACCAGACCCGGACAAAACATAGAAATACACATAATAGAACATAGAATACCCACCCCAAATCACACCCTGACCAAACCAAATAGAGACATAAAAAGGATCTCTAAGGTCAGGGCATGACAGCCTGTCTTGTCTTGAGAGCCAAGTCTGTACATAATCAAAGCTGTCCTTAAGTTTGTGTCAGTCACAGTGGGTCAGTCACAGTGGTCAGGTATTCTGCCACTGTGTACTCTCTGTTTAGGGCCAAATAGCATTCTAGTTTGCTCTGTTTTTAATTTGTAATTCTTTCCTTAATTCTTCGTTAATTCTTTCCAATGTGTCAAGTAATTATCTTTTATATTCTCATTATTTGGTGGCGTCTAATTGTGTTGCTGTCCTTGGGCTCTGTGGGGTATGTTTGTGTTTGTGAACAGTGCCCCAGGACCAGATTACTTTGGGGACTCTTCTCCAGGTTCATCTCTCTGTAGGTGATGGCTTTGTTAACTCTTGATACTCCCCATCCCGGATCCGGGATCGTGAATAAAGCCTCAGGCTCATTAGCATAACGCAACGTTAACGATTTCTGAAAATCGCAAATAAAATGAAAATAATGCGCCTGCTCTCAAGCTTAGCCTTTTCTTAACAACACTGTCATCTCAGATTTTCAAAATATGCTTTTGAACCATAGCAAATCACTAATTTGTGTAAGAGTATGCTAAGCTAGCTTAGCATTTTGAGTAGCATTTAGCACGCAACATTTTCACAAAAACCAGATAACCAAATAAATAAAATCATTTACCTTTGAAGAGCTTCAGATGTTTTCAATGAGGAGACTCTCAGTTACATGGCAAATGTTCAGTTTTTCCTGAAAGAATCTTTGTGTAGGAGAAATCTCTCCGTTTTGTACATCACATTTGGCTACCGAAACTAACCAAAAATTCAGTCACCAAAACGTCAAACTTTTTCCGAATTAACTCCATAATATTGACCGAAACATGGCAAACATTGTTTAGAATCAATCCTCAAGGTGTTTTTTCACATATCTCTTCATTGATATGCAGTTCGTGGAAGCCTGCTTTCCCCTCAGAATCGCATGGAAAAATACCAGCAGCTGAAAAAGACGCACCAATTTCGACGGAGGACACCGGGCGGACACCTGGAAAATGTAGTCTCTTATGGTCAATCTTCCAATGATATGCCTACAAATACGTCACAATGCTGCAGACACCTTGGGGAAACGAGAGAAGGGGCAGGGTCATTCCTCTCGCTTTCACAGCCATATAAGGAGACAATGGAAAACGGAGCCTCAAAAATCCTGCTGGTTTCCTGGTTGCCGTTTCATCTTGGTTTTGCCTGTAGCTCCCGTTCTAGGGCACCCACAGACAATATCTTTGCAGTTCTGGAAAATTCAGAGTGTTTTCTTTCCAAAGCTATCAATTATATGCATAGTTGAGCATCTTTTTGTGACAAAATATCTTGTTTAAAACGGGAATGTTTTTCATCCAAAAATGAAATAGCGCCCCCAGAGTTTCAAGATTAAGGAAGGTTTGGGAATCGCTTCCTTTTAGGTGGTTGTAGAATTTAATGGCTCTTTTCTGGATTTTGATAATTAGCGGGTATCGGCTCTGCATGCATTATTTGGTGTTTTACGTTGTACACAGATTATTTTTTTGCCGAATTCTGCATGCAGTGTCTCAATTTGGTGTTTGTCCCATTTTGTGAGTTCTTAGTTGGTGAGCGGACCCCAGACTGTAAAGGGCAATGGGTTCTAGAACTGATTAAAGTATTTTTAGCCAGATCGTAATTGGTATTTCCAATGTTATGTTCCTTTTGATGGCATAGAAGTCCCTTCTTGCCTTGTCTCTCAGCTCGTTCACAGCTTTGTGGAAGTTACCTGTGGCGCTGATGTTTAGGCCAAGGTATGTATCGTTTTTTGTGTGCTCTAGGGCATCAGTATCTAGATGGAATTTGTATTTATGGTCCTGGTGACTGGACCTTTTCTTCTGTCTCTCCCTTTCCCTCTATATCTTTCTCTCTCTCTTTCCGTCTCTCTCGTTCTCGACCTCTCTTTCCTTATCTCCCTCTCTCAGCTCCAGAAGAGGAAAGAGCTCCAGGAGCAGCTGGAGGATGTGATCCAGGCCTATGAGAAGATCCACATGGAGAAGAACAACCTCCAGAGAGACCTGGACAAAATGGTCCGACATCCCATAACTCCATGCCTGCGTCCCTCCACCCTCCCATCCATCCAATATTCCATCCGTGTTCATCCTCCCTCCATCCCTCCATCCCCCTCCATCCATTCAATCTAAAACATGCTCCCAAATGTTCCCAAAATGATTTTTTTTAACATCCATATCATGATCTTAAATATTCACCTTAAAACTTTCTATGAACATTTATAATTTATTGAGCTCTAAGCTACAATGGCGACAGGGTGGCTAGAGCCTTACTTAACCTTAAGTAGCTGTTCAGAAACCCCTACAGTATATCAGTAGGGCGTCTCTTATGATTGAGGCCATGGTTCTACCCCCAACCTGTGTTCTACCTGGTTATAAGCCAACTATAAGCCCAATGAAGCAGAGATGCCCAAGATTACTTAAAAAAACAAACAAATCTAATAAAATCTTATCTGAAATTGAAAAGCAACACTGCAGTCTCAGCATTTTGCATGTGTTCCAAATGATTTTAGATCAAGTGTCCGAAAGAAGTTGGTTGTAGAGATCGCCTGTCAAGCCCTGAACAATTTACAGTAAATGTGAAATCCTATAAAATTACTTTACATTGTCTAAGATTTCAACTATGTTAGACCTGCCATTATGTATGCTATATATCAAACACTAACCAGGACACTAATAAACCTTTGGTCTTATACCCACCTTTCCACTAGTCTGATTCCAGATCTGTATTTGCTTTACCCAAATTTTCAGAATATCTTTCTTGTTTGTGTTTCTGTATCTGATCCTAGACCAGTCTAGTGGAGAAGCATGTGGAGCATATCGTGGATCTGGAGTCTGCTCTGAGACAGAGAGACAACTCGCTACAGAAGCTCAACACCCAGCTACACAGCAAGGACATCCAATACCTGCAGCTACATAGCCCAGACAATCACAGTGAGTCCCTATTGGTGTGACATAAGGCTTGAAACCCTTCTCACACACTCTATGTTGGCGCTTGCAGGATAGATACCCTTCTCACTCTCTCTTTACTACTGGCACTTGTAGGATAGATGATACTGTTCTCAGACTCTATATTGTCAGCCGGCACTTGCAGGATCGAATTAGATTGTTAATTTCAATACACTTTAGTTCAGGAGCTGATTTGGATTAGTCAATGTCCTCATAAAAACAGTAGTGGTGGGTGGGTAAAATCACTGAGGAAGCCAAGCGAGTAAAAAAGCTATATTGCAACCTATGTTGTGATAATTGCGTTGTTTGCTCTATAACACGTTCGTCCATACCCCCGTGATATACAATAAGGCCATGACGACAAAAAGACAACAGTCAAACAAAGGAGGAGAAAATTAAACTACACGTATGTCTGTTTCATCACAAAACCGGATAGTAGCATCTGTCCGGTGAAGTCCACAAAGCAAATAATGCATGTAACAAACAGTTACAGTGCCTTGCGAAAGTATTCGGCTCCCTTGAACTTTGCGACCTTTTGCCACATTTCAGGCTTCAAACATAAAGATATAAAACTGTATTTTTTTGTGAAGAATCAACAACAAGTGGGACACAATCATGAAGTGGAACGACATTTATTGTATATTTCAAACTTTTTTAACAAATCAAAAACTGAAAAATTGGGCGTGCAAAATTATTCAGCCCCTTTACTTTCAATGCAGCAAACTCTCTCCAGAAGTTCAGTGAGGATCTCTGAATGATCCAATGTTGACCTAAATGATTACTGATGATAAATACAATCCACCTGTGTGTAATCAAGTCTCCGTATAAATGCACCTGCACTGCGATAGTCTCAGAGGTCCGTTAAAAGCGCAGAGAGCATCATGAAGAACAAGGAACACACCAGGCAGGTCCGAGATACTGTTGTGAAGAAGTTTAAAGCCGGATTTGGATACAAAAAGATTTCCCAAGCTTTAAACATCCCAAGGAGCACTGTGCAAGCGATAATATTGAAATGGAAGGAGTATCAGACCACTGCAAATCTACCAAGACCTGGCCGTCCCTCTAAACTTTCAGCTCATACAAGGAGAAGACTGATCAGAGATGCAGCCAAGAGGCCCATGATCACTCTGGATGAACTGCAGAGGTCTACAGTTGAGGTGGGAGACTCTGTCCATAGGACAACAATCAGTCGTATATTGCACAAATCTGGCCTTTATGGAAGAGTGGCAAGAAGAAAGCCATTTCTTAAAGATATCCATAAAAAGTGTCGTTTAAAGCTTGCCACAAGCCACCTGGGAGACACACCAAACATGTGGAAGAAGGTGCTCTGGTCAGATGAAACCAAAATTGAACTTTTTGGCAACAATGCAAAACGTTATGTTTGGCGTAAAAGCAACACAGCTCATCACCCTGACCACACCATCCCCACTGTCAAACATGGTGGTGGCAGCATCATGGTTTGGGCCTGCTTTTCTTCAGCAGGGACAGGGAAGATGGTTAAAATTGATGGGAAGATGGATGGAGCCAAATACAAGACCATTCTGGAAGAAAACCTGATGGAGTCTGCAAAAGACCTGAGACTGGGACGGAGATTTGTCTTCCAACAAGACAATGATCCAAAACATAAAGCAAAATCTACAATGGAATGGTTCAAAAATAAACATATCCAGGTGTTAGAATGGCCAAGTCAAAGTCCAGACCTGAATCCAATCGGGAATCTGTGGAAAGAACTGAAAACTGCTGTTCACAAATGCTCTCCATCCAACCTCACTGAGCTCGAGCTGTTTTGCAAGGAGGAATGGGAAAAAAATTCAGTCTCTCGATGTGCAAAACTGATAGAGACATACCCCCAAATGGTGGCGCTACAAAGTATTTCATTTAAGGGGGCTGAGTCATTTTGCACGCCCACTTTTTCAGTTTTTGATTTGTTAAAAAAGTTTGAAATATCCAATAAATGTCGTTCCACTTCATGATTGTGTCCCACTTGTTGTTGATTCTTCACTAAAAAATACAGTTTTATATCTTTATGTTTGAAGCCTGAAATGTGGCAAAAGTTCGCAAAGTTCAAGGGGGCCGAATACTTTCGCAAGGCACTGTATATCCCCTGCAGCATGGTCAAGCAAGTTCAATTTTTCGAACAGTTTACTAAACAGCTATTGATTTAGAACCAAGGAGTTACAGCAAATCAGCACAAAGACAACAGGAGCCCTTGCCTCCACTATTCCAGCACCATTTCAACTTGAACATTTAAACAAATCAACAAGGTTATACATGCTCAGTTTAATACAGTGAAGACAAACTTAAAGATACCAAAAACAATTTAGTCAAATCAATGTTGCTAAATCATGTGGCTGTCCACGGTAAATGGCTAAACGGCCTATGGCTCTGTCATACAGTAGACTTTGTAGTTTTTGTTGTCAGAGGCTAACTAGCTAAAATGCTTGCTACTAGCCGAAGTTCCTCACATGGACAACAATGAACCAGTTAAGTTAGCTAGCTAGCTAACGTGAGCCTACTAGGCTACATCTAGGCTACATATTGAACTTCAATAATCTCAGGCCAGTGGCGCAACATATAAATGTATCGTTAGATCAGAATTGGCGTCATAATCGTTGGCCTGTACAGAGATTTAAGTCAAAACCACAAATCCAAATCCCCATCGTCATCCATAGATTAGAAAAGGTACAATTTAGCAAATTAGCTACCGCAGGACATCAACACAAGCTGACCAGAAACAGAGATGTTTTTCTTAAAAATATGTTTTGCTTAGGGAGTGATTTGATTGGTCTGAAGCCAAATCCAAACTAGCCTCCCTTGGGGGGCATTTTGCTGCACCAGGACAACCCACAGTTGAGCTCAGCTCAACGCTAATTGGCAAATTATTTTGTATACATTTTTTATCAAGGGAGGCCAAATTCTTGCTGGCATCAATCAATCAAATGGTACGGCGGCAACATGTTATACTCTTTTGGTCCAGACAGATACATGTACTACTCATACTGAGACAGAGGACAAATGATTTCCTCGCTCTGATTTGTAAGATTCAGCCACTTGCAAATTGGCTGAAAATTATGAAAAAACAGAGAGACGAAAGATCAATTATTTTATCATTTTAATATTTCTATTGGTCATATATTTGGGAAGCCTGGCTTCCCTTGGCATCTATGAATGCACGCCACTGCATAAAAAAAGATTGTCAGCGCTGGCCAGAGCTGGCCAATATATTTTAGACATAAAATGTTCAGACCCTTTTTTTAATACTTTGTTGAAGCACCTTTTTCAGAGATTATAGCCTTGAGTCCTTTTGGGTATGACACTACAAGCTTGGCACACCTGTAGCTATTTTTTGGTCTCTCCAGAGATGTTCAATCGGGTTCAAGTACTGGCTCTAGCTGGGCCACTCAAGAACATTCAGACTTGTCCCAATGCCACTCCTGCGTTATCTTGGCTGCCTGCTTATGGTCGTTGTCCCGTTGGAAGTGTCAGGACCCGGTTACAAACCTGGGTCTCCGGAGTGAGAAACAGTCACTTAACCAACTGAGCCACAAATAGTCAGCAGAACCCAGAAGATGAGGCAGACACAGCAGTACTTAAGACGGTGTATTTAATAAAGTAAAAAGGAGAAGTCCTTAAATACAAAAATGGCAAATCCAAAAGGTGGTAGGAATAGCACAAAAAAGCCTCAAGAGACACTCAAAAACAAAAACAGAATTCCACAAGAGCATCCACCGGAATCGACAGGAAAACACAGAACACTAGGGCTGGGTGCTAACATACAAACACAGAGCACAGAACTGAGGGAAACTAAGGGTTTAAATACAATCAGGGGAAACGAGGTACAGGTGCAAATAATAATGGGGACTTTGAATACCGGGTTCTTCCTTTCGGCCTCGTTAACAAGGGAAAAAACATAAGGTCAAAAAGCACAATGGGGGCATCTAGTGACCAAAACCCGGAACAACCCTGGCCAAATCCTGACAGAATCCCCCTAGGAACGGCTCCTGACGTTCCTACCAGCTCTCTCAGGGTGGAGGGCCCTGAACTGACGAATGAGGTCAGGATCCAGGATGTCTTTGGCAGGAACCCAGGAGCGCTCCTCGGGACCGTAGCCTTCCCAGTCCACCAGATACTGCCAGGACCGCTGCACCCGGCGGGAATCCAGTATCCGATGGACGGTATAAGCCGGCTGGCCTCCAATGACACGAGGCGGAGGGGGAGGTCTGTCTGCCGGGACAAGGGGAGAAAAAACAACAGGTTTTAACAATGAAATGTGAAATGTGGGATTAATCTTAAGGGATCTGGGTAAGTGTAGGCGATAAGAAACTGGGTTAATTCTCCTGGCAACCTTGAAGGGACCGATGTATTTTTGGGACAGCTTGCGAGACTCCACCCGTAGAGGTAAGTTTCTTGTGGAGAGCCAGACTCTCTGGCCGGGGCGCAGGGTAGGCCCGGGACGGCGACGTCTGTTGGCTTGTTGTTGGTACCTCTGTGAGGAACGCATAAGATTAAGACGGGTCTTCCTCCACATAAGCCGACAGCGTCTGACGAACTTCGAACTTCACTCTGACTTCTGCCTCCTGGTCCGGGAACAATGGAGGAGCATAGCCAAACTGACACTCGTGCGGGGACATACCAGTGGAGGAGGAGCGCAAGGTGTTGTGCGCGTATTCGGCCCAAACAATAAAGGATGACCATGTGGACGGGTTGTCACGAGTCATACATCGGAGGGTGGTTTCCAGCTCTTGATTCATCCTCTCTGTTTGGCCGTTGGACTCCGGATGGTACCCTGAAGATAGACTGGCAGAAGCCCCCATGAGTTGGCAGAAGGCCTTCCAAAACCTTGAGGCGAACTGGGGACCTCTGTCAGAAACCATATCTTGAGGAATGCCGAAGACTCGGAACACATGATTAATTACCAACTCAGCCGTTTCCTTGGCAGAAGGTAACTTAGTCAGAGGGACGAACCTGGCCGCCTTTGAAAACCTGTCGATTATGACTAGGATAGTAGTATTGCCATGGGATGGAGGAAGTCCAGTAATAAAGTCCAATGAGATATGGGACCAGGGTCTGTAGGGAACAGGTAAAGGGTGAAGGAGTCCTTGAGGGCGGAGGTGAGAAGATTTGCCCTGGCAGCACACGGGACAGGCATTGACGAAAGTGGCAACATCTTCTCTTATGGTAGGCCACCAGAACTTACGCTGGATGAACTCCAAGGTGCGACCTACGCCCGGATGACAGGTGAGGCGAGAGGAGTGCCCCCACAGAAGGACCTGAGTCCTCACTGCCTTGGGGACAAACAACCGATTGGCAGGACCTCCTTTCGGGTCCGGTTCGCTAGCTTGAGCACGTCTCACGGTATCCTCAACTTGCCACGAGATCGGAGCCACAATCTTAGCAGCAGGAAGGACAGGCATGTCCGTGTCATCTCGAATGGCAGGAGCGTAGACTCGGGACAGGGCATCCGGTTTGAGATTCTTCGACCCGGGCCGATAGGTGAGGATAAACTGGAATCGATTGAAGAAAAGAGACCATCTAGCTTGTCTAGAGTTCAACTGCTTCGCCTGCTGGATATACTCCAGATTTTTGTGGTCCGTAAGCGGGTGAGAAGCCCCCTCGAGCCAGTGTCTCCATTCCTTCAATGCCATCTTAACCGCTAGGAGTTCACGATCCCCCACATCGTAGTTCCTCTCAGTCGGGGTAAGCCGGTGTGAGAAGAAAGCGCACGGATGAAGCTTCTTGTCTTCACCCCTCTGAGACAGGACAGCTCCAACACCAACCTCTGATGCGTCTACCTCCACCACAAATGGTTCATCCGTAGTCGGTAGTATCAGGATGGGAGCAGAGAGAACGCGCTGCTTGAGTCCTTGGAAGGCCGTCTCAGCTTCTCTTCCCCACAAAAACCTTGCATTGCCACCCTTGGTTAAAGCTGAGAGAGGGGCTGCCACCAAGCTGAAGTTCTTGATGAACTTGCGGTAAAAGTTTGTGAAGCCCAGGAAACGCTGAACTTCCTTAACGGATTTGGGGGTGGGCCAATCCGCTACCGCCCCTACCTTCCTGGGGTCCATTTGGACTCGACCGGGTTCCACTACAAATCCCAGGAATTGTACTCGGGATGAATGGAATTCACATTTCTCCGGCTTAACGTACAGATGGCTGTCCAGGAGGCATTTGAGTACTTGTCTGACATGCTTAGTGTGTTCTTGAAGGGAGCTCGAAAAGATGAGGATGTCATCCAAGTAAACAAACACAAATATGTTAAGCATATCCCTAAGCACATCGTTTATGAGCGCTTGGAACACCGCTGGGGCGTTGGTCAAGCCGAAGGGCATCACCAAGTATTCATAGTGACCAGTAGGCGTGTTGAAAGCGGTCTTCCACTCGTCACCAGGTCTGATCCGCACAAGATGGTATGCGTTCCGCAGGTCAAGCTTAGTGAAAACAACTGCTTCCTGGAGCAGCTCGAAGGCTGTGGCCATAAGGGGTAGCGGGTAACGGTTACGGACGGTTATGGCATTGAGTCCCCGGTAGTCGATGCAAGGACGTAATCCACCGTCTTTCTTGGCCACAAAGAAAAACCCTGCTCCCGCCGGGGAGGTGGATGGACGCATGAGGCCTGCTTCCAGAGCGTCCTTGATGTAGGTATCCATAGCAGCTTGTTCGGGTGGAGATAGGGAAAAGATCCGACCCCTGGGGGGCAAGTGCCCGGAAACAGGTCGATGGGGCAATCGTAAGGTCTATGGGGTGGTAGCATGGTGGCCCTCTGTTTGCTAAACACCAGTTTGAGGTCATGGTAACACTCGGGAACTCGGGTCAGGTCGATGGATTCTAAAGACTCGGGAGTAGAACTCGGGAATTCTGGAAAATACAAGTAGCTTGGCACGTAGGACCCCACTGCTTGATAGTGCCCACAGACCAGTCGATGTGAGGGTTATGGCTGTGAAGCCAGGGGTATCCAAGGACGAGAGGGAACTCGGAACAGGAGATCAAATGAAAGTTCATCAATTCCTGGTGTTGTGAAACTGAAAGTCGCAAGGAGGTAGTGACATGAGTGACAAGTCCAGATCCCAAAGGGCTTCCATCCAATGTAGTGACCCTCATGGGTTCACTTAGAGGTTCAGAGGGAACGCCATTCTCCTTCGCCCAGACACCATCCATGAAGTTACCTGCGGCTCCAGAGTCTACCAAGGCTTGAAGGTGAAGCTTGTGGTTGTCCCAGGAGAGGGTGACTGGAATGAGCAGACGGGAGTTGGACGGATGGGAGGAGGTTATGTTTCCCGTTACAGTTCCCCCCGGTCTGTACGGGACAGAGCGTTTCCCTGTAGCCCGGGACACGTGGAAAGGAAAAGGCCCGGTTTGCCGCAATATAGACAGCGTCGCTCCCTCATCCGGCGGTCTCTCTCAGCCTGGGAGATGCGTCCAATCTGCATGGGTTCCGATGGAGCCAGCGAGGATAAAGGTGGGGACTCGGAGCTGGGACTGATAGGGGCTAGAGGTCTACGGTTGAGTTCTCTCTCTCTCAGACGCTGGTCAATGCGTGAGGCCAACTTGATCAGGGACTCGAGATTGTCCGGTGGTTCCCGAGTGGCCAGTTCATCTTGGATAGTGTCGGAAAGGCCTTTCAGAAAGCACACCGTGAGCGCCTCGTTGTTCCAGCCACTTGCTGCGGAACTGGATGGCATAGTCCGTCACGCTGCGCCAACCTTGGTGGAGAGTCAGGAGCTGTTTGGCTGAGTCAGAACCACTGCTTGGGCCTTGAAACACTCGTTTGAATTCCTCAGCAAAGGCAGAGTAGCTGGCACAGCAGGAACTATGGGCATCCCACACAGCAGTAGCCCAGGCCAGGGCTTTTTCCGACAGCAGGGTGATGATATAAGCGATCTTAGACCGGTCGGTGGGAAACGACGAGGGTTGTAGCTCAAAGGAGAGAGAACATTGGGTGAGAAACCCTTTACAAGCATTTGGATCACCTGAGAACCGTTGGGGAGGTGGAAGACGAGGTTCAGCCAGGGGGTTAACTGCCATGGGTACGTGAATCTGAGGTACTGGGACGGGAACTGTTGCCGGGGTAAGACGATCAGATATTTGCTTAATGGAAGTCAGCATCTCCGACAGAAGATGAGAATGTCTAGCCATTAAGGCCTCTTGCTGAACCAAGGTGGCTTCGTGGCGTTGGACAGTCTCCTGGTGGTGGGACAGCATGGCAAAAAGGTCCTGGGAACTGGCTGCCTCTGGGTTCATTTTCAGGAAGGTGAAGCTTTGCCCCTAGTCTGGGGTCCTGAGCACTCTGTAGCAGGTTTTCATCAAGGATCTTTGCTCCCTTCATCTTTGCCTCGATCCTGACTAGTCTCCCTGCTCATGCTGCTGAAAAACATCCCCACAGCATGATGCTGCCACCACCATGCTTCACCTTAGGGATGGTGCCAGGTTTCCTCCAGGCGTGACACTTGGCATTCAGGCCAAAGAGTTCAGTCTTGGTTTCATCAGACCAGAGAATTTTGTTTCTCATGGTCTGAGAGTCTTTAGGTAGCTTTTGGAAAACTCCAAGCAGGCTGTCATGTGCCTTTTACTGAGGAGTTGCTTCTGTCTGGTCACTCTACCATAAAGGCCTGATTGCTGGAGTGCTGCAGAAATGGTTGTCCTTCTGGAAGGTTCTCCTATCTCCACAGAGGAACTCTAGAGCTCTGTCAGTGACCATCAGGTTCTTGGTCACCTCCTTAACCAAGACCCTTCTCCCCAGATTGCTCAGTTTGGCCAGGCGGTCAACTCTAGAAAGAGTCTTCTTCCATTTATGAATGATGGAGGCCACCATGTTCTTTGGGGATCTTCAATGCTGCAGACCCTTTTTTGGTAACCTTCTCTGCCTCACATAGACAATTGTGTGCATTTTCAAAACATGTCTAATCAATTGAATTTACCACAGGTGGACTCCAATCAAGTTGTAGAAACATCTCAAGGATGATCAGTGGAAACAGGATGCACCTGAGCTCACTTTGAGTCTCATTGGCAAATTCGCCACTGGCGCCCTGTGCTTTTCACAGATGAAAGCAGATGAAAACATCCTCCAGCATGACCGGTTTGGCGGTGGGTCAGTCATGGTGTGGGGTGTCATTTCTTTGGGGGGGCCGCACAGCCCTCCATGTGCTCGCCAGAGGTAGCCTGACTGCCATTAGGTCCCGAGATGAGATCCTCAGACCCCTTGTGAGACCATATGCTGGTGCGGTTGGCCCTGGGTTCCTCCTAATGCAAGACAATGCTAGACCTCATGTGGCTGGAGTGTGTCAGCAGTTCCTGCAAGAGGAAGGCATTGATGCTATGGACTGGCCCGCCCGTTCCCCAGACCTGAATCCAATTGAGCACATCTGGGACATCATGTCTCGCGCCATCCACCAATGCCACGTTGCACCACAGACTGTCCAGGAGTTGGCGGATGCTTTTGTCCAGGTCTGGGAGGAGATCCCTCAGGAGACCATCCGCCACCTCATCAGGAGCATGCCCAGGCGTTGTAGGGAGGTCATACAGGCACGTGGAGGCCACACACGCTACTGAGCCTCAGTTTGACTTGTTTTAAGGACATTACATCAAAGTTGGATCAGCCTGTAGTGTGGTTTTCCATTTTAATTTTGAGTGTGACTCCAAATCCAGACCTCCATGGGTTGATCAATTTGATTTCCATTTATATTTTTTGTGTGATTTTGTTGTCAGCACATTCAACTATGTAAAGAAAAGGGTAATTTAATAAGAATATTTCATTCATTCAGATCTAGGAGTTAGTGTTCCCTTTATTTTTTTTGAGCAGTGTATATATTTATATAAAATGTATTTCTGTTTGGTATTCATTTATACATTTGCAAAAATGTGTAAAAACCTGTTTTCGCTTTGTCATTATGGGGTATTGTGTGTAGATTGATGAAGAAAAACATGTATTTAATCCATTTTAGAATATGCTGTAACGTAACAAAATGTGGAAAAAGTCAAGAGGTCTGAATTCTTTCCGAAGGCACTGTAAATAAATATATTTCTCTGGCCCTGCTGCTTGCGATATGCTAAAGCATGCTGTTTAGCATGTCACAAACTATGAAATGACACATATCATGTTGGAACCAAAAAAGTGTTAAACAAATATACCTCATGAAACTGGTTGAGAGAATGCCAAGAGTGTGCAAAGCTGTCATCAAGGCAAAGGGTGGCTACTTTGAAGAATCTCAAATATAAAATATATTTGGATTTGTTTAACACTTTTTTGGTTACTACATGATTCCAAATGTGTTATTTCATCATTTGGATGTCTTCACTATTATTCTACAATGTAGAAAACCCTGGAATGAGTATGTTTTGTGTGTCCAAAACATTTGACTGGCACCTTACAAATCAAATCAAATCAAATGGTATTAGTCACATGCGCTGAATACAGTGAAACGCTTACGAATCCCTGAACAACAATGCAGTTTAAAGGGAAAAAATGGATAAGAAAAATAAATAAAAGTCACAATTAATTAAAGAGCAGCAGTATATATACAACATATACAAAATAACATTTTTTGTCCATTAAAATAACATAAAATTGATCAGAAATACAGTGTAGACATTGTTAATGTTGTAAATGACTATTGTTGCTGGAAACGGCTGATTTTTAATGGAATATCTACAGAGGCTCATTATCAGCAACCATCACTCCTCTGTTCCAATGGCACTTTGTGTTAGCTAATCCAAGTTAATCATTTTAAAAGGCTAATTGATCATGAGAAAAACATTTTGCAATTATGTTAGCACAGCTGAAAACTGTTGTTCTGATTAAAGAAGCAATAAAACTGGCCTTCTTTAGACTAGTTGAGTATCTGGAGCGTCAGCATTTGTGGGTTTGATTACAGGCTCAAAATGGCCAGAAACAAGTAACATTTTTCTGAAACTCATTTTTCTGAAACTCCTGAAATGAAGGTACAACGCTGTGTGCTACTCCCTTCACAGAACAGCACAAACTGGCTCTAACAAAGAATGGAAAAAGGAGTGGGAGGCCCCGGTGCACAACTGAGCAAGAGGACAGGTACATTAGAGTGTCTAGACAAGTCGTCAACTGGAAGCTTCATTAAATAGTACCCGCAAAACACCAGTCTCAACATCAACAGTGAAGAGGTGACTCAAGGATTCTGGCCTTCTTGGCAGAGTTGCAAAGAAAAGCCATGTCTCAGACTGGCCAATAAAAAGAAAAGATTAAGATGGGCAAAAGAACACAGACACTGGCCAGCGGAAGATTGGGAAAAAGTGTTATGGACAGATTCATCTAAATTTGAGGTGTTCGGATCACAAAGAAGAACATTCGTGAGATGCAGAAAAAATGAAAATATGCTGGAGGAGTGCTTGACGCCATCTGTCAAGCATGGTGGAGACAATGTGATGGTCTGGGGATGCTTTGGTGGTGGTAAAGTGGGATATTTGTACAGTGTAAAAGGGATCTTAAAAAGGAAGGTTATCACTCCATTTTGTAACGCCATGCAATACCCTGTGGGCAGCGTTTAATTGGAGCCAATTTCCTCCTAAAACAGGATAATGACCCCAAGCACAGCTCCAAACTATGCAAGAACTATTTAGGGAAGAAGCAGCGAGCTGATATTCTGTCTATAATGGAGTGGCCAGCACAGTCACTGGATCTCAACCCTATTGAGCTGTTGTGGGAGCAGCTTGACCGTATGGTATGTAAGATGTGCCCATCAAGCCAATCCAACTTGTGGGAAGCATGTGGTGAAATCTCTTCAGATGACCTCAAGAAATTGACAACTAGAATGCCAAAGGTCTGCAAGTTTGAAATTGCTGCAAATGGAGGATTCTTTGATGAAAGCAATTTAGAAGGACACAATTATTATTTCAAGTAAAAATAATTATTTATAACCTTGTCAACGTCTTCGTATTCCTTTTGCAACTCATTTCATGTATGTTTTCATGGGAAACTATGACATTTCTAAGTGACCCCAAACTTTTGAACGGTAGTGTACAAAACTCTTGCAATCATCCCAGGTTTGTACAACCAGGTTTGTAGGTTTTGCTGCGAAGAGACAGAATCCTTACATCACTTGTTTTGGTACTGCCCATATCCACCTTGTTTTTGGTCGCATGTTCAGGAATGAACATTTACCCAAAGCTAATTCTGCATATAGCACTACTGGGTGACTTGAAAAGCCATAGTCATTTGATCAATGATATAATAATACTCTTAGTAAGAATGTTTATATTTAATGTACAATCTGTAGAAACTATGAGAATAGAAAGCTTTTTTGTGAAACATCACAGCACAGTTGAAAAGTAGAATGGCAAGTAGAAGATAGATGGGATGGGTTGAGGGTAGTAAAACAAGATGGTGTAAAATGTATCGTGTTCGTAAAATGTATATAGTATGTTCACAAACTAGTTCCCAAACGTTTTCACTCAGGCTAGCACTCATTCTAGCATTGGGGAACATTTGTGACCCACCACCTGGATTCGGTCATATGTAGCAAAATTTGAAGTGGTGTTTTTTACATTGGATAAAAGTCAAAACTCCGAGCTAGAAAATTGTATATCATACACTGCAGTTGAGGAACAATGAGAAAGTCATTCTGCTTTGAAAGTTGATAAACTTGTAACCCCACTTTTGAGAAAATGGCCCTTGAATGTTTTGGTACAGCTACTGGAGAGCTCTTCTTTGTCTACACCCATTCAGCATCGTCCACACTCTCTTAAGCCTTAGCCCCACCCATATCTATAAGGATTCACGGTGTAGTAAACAAACAAAGATTTCAAGACTAAAAGTGGTGAAAGTAAGTAGCAATATCTAGTCCCTGGCCTATATCATCATCTGATTTTGGTGCAGGTCATGTTGTTCTTCACTTTACTGTCTCTGGTAAACACACACTATATCAAATATAATCTAAGTTTATTTGTCACATGCACAGGATACAGAAGGTGTAAACGGTACAGTTAAATGGTTACTTCCATAGTTCTTCATGATATCGTTCTAGACAGGATTATCCACACATACTTTGCAGCTTATGTTATAGACAGAAGCATGCTACATGGCAGACCAATCCAAACTCATCTCTGCATTTCCAGACCATCCATTATCACACAATCATGGCTAGCAGGAAGGTTCCTGTATTTCTTCCGTGGCTAAACCAACTAGGGTTGTTATTAAACAATTGTATTCGTATTTACAGATGGCATTCAAGTTTGTTATTAAAGCACGTGAAGGTTCACATGTTCCAAAAAAAACATGTTTTTATAAAAATAAAACATTAAAATGCCACTCCTGTGAAGTAGTTGACATGCAACGGGTCACAGTTGCTCCACCAAAGCTTCAGAACAAAAATGTAATGTTTCTGTTTTTTGAAAAGAAGAAAAAAAATAGATGGGGACAGGAAATGATGTAGACAATTACATTGATAGAGCCCAGTATCTGCAATATTAAAGCTGATCTACCCCTTAAAAAACACAACAACAGAAAAACAAAAACAAATGTGTGTATTGTATCGGTGTGCGTTGTATGTGTTTTATTCCAGTGTCAATGTGTTTGCCTATGTGTTGTGTGAGGAGGCTGGCTGGCTGGGTGAGATGAAATAAATACGTCTCCTGCTGAACAATCCATACTGATTTAAGAACGGAGTCGGTATGAGCTTGGCTCCAAGGCTGTGCCCACACACGCTCAACCGCCAAAGTGTAAAATTAAGAAACGTGGAGTTCTTATCTGGCCTTAAGTTCACTTCTCTATCCCTAATTATCCCTTCACATCAAAGTACAATGATGGATGTTATAAACACTGGGATAATTAAGTCCCTCTAGATTGATGCTGTGAGTGTGTGTGTTTGCGCTTGTGTGTGTGTGTGTTTCCCCCTCCCCAGTGCTGGACTGTCCTGCGCTGACCCTGCAGAGCTCTCGTAGTCTAGACACTTTGTCAGACCTGAAGCTGCAGCGTCTGGAGGTGGAGCTAGAGAGGGCGCGGCATGAGGCCGAGCGGGCGTGTCAGAGGGAAGAGGAAGTGAAGGCCGAGTGTGAGAGACTGCAGGAGGAGCTGAGACAGATCCAGAACAACCACATAGGGAGGGTCAGTGAACAACACACACACACACACACATATCTAACACACTGGTATGTATAGCAAACTGATATATTCTCCCTCTATTTTCTTAAGCATAGTCTTAGGCACTTCTGTTTAACTCTTGTTCTCGCCTGGCTCTTGCTGTCACATTTTGTCCAATCCACTTCGAGCACCTGCATGCTAATGTAATTTCATGCTCTACTTCGGCAGGAAATGACTTCGCCGTGTGAGCAGTGTGATGTGGAGTGGATAAAGAAGGTGGGAGATGAGCAGTAAGTGACGACAACAACCATTTACTATGTGACACCATAAGACCTGCAACTTTTTAGCTGTCGGATAGAGAGAGGGAGCGGTTGGGAGGGACAGAAGGAGAGAAAGAGGTATGAGATAAATAGTTTGAGAGAGAGAGAGAGAGAAACAGAGAGAGAGAGAGGCAGAGAGAGAGACATACAGAGGCCGAGAGAGAGGAGAAGAGAGACAGAGAGAGAGAATAGTGGCAGACAGTAATGTTTCACTAGGATCTGTACCTGACTCATATCTGAAGGTCTAGACCAGGGATGGGCAACTTTGATGGGGACGGGGGCCGCAGTGGCTCGTGGGTCTGCCTACAACACCAGTGGAGTTCAGTGCTTTTTAATGAGCAAGGCCTTATTTCTATTACAGCATATTGGATGACTGTCATTCAAATTCCATTCACCCAGTTCAACGTAACATCGATAGGTTGAGGCTGCTATATCATGATTGCTGCAACCTAGCCAATGAATGGAAGTTTACAACGTAGGTGCGCACAGATCAAGAGAACAGTCATGCCTTGCACACTCTTACCTGCATCTAGCTGATGTAGGCTGTAATCAGTAGTCCAACGGTTGCAAAGGAGAGTATCTATTGGACAAATTAAGGTATGTTTTTCCCCGTTTGCTTCCATTTAAGAAAAGTTTTTCAACAGAATCAGCGGACTGAATTACACCCCTGAACACACGCAAACAGTTCACTTTCATAGCCACATACAAACAGCTCATCGTATTCCTTCTCACATCTACGTACTCTCCTCCTCTCACCTTTTCCCTTTGCTTGTGGATTTTAATGCACAACACATCAGCTGTCTGTGACCAGGCGAAAAAAACATTTCCAAGCCAAACCTTCATATCATAACCGCTACACAAGGCCTACATTGTTGTCACCATATTAGCTAAAGTAATGTCATAGTCAACATAGTCTAATAGAAATAACGTGTTAGTAAACTTGCTACAATCATGCAGTACAGTGTACAGTCAGTAAGCAGTTTAGCAGTTACACTGGCGGGCCACGGTGGCAATAATTTACACTGAACAAAAATATAAACGCAATATGAAACAGTTTTTTACGGAGTTGCAGTTCATATAAGGAAATCAGTTAATTTAAATTAATTCATTATACCTTAATGTATGGATTTCACATGACTGGGAATACATATATGCATTTGTTCGTCACAGATACCTTTACAAAAAAGGGAGGGGCATTGATCAGAAATCCAGTCAGTATCTGATGTGACCACATTTGCCTCATGCAGCACGACACATCTCCTTCGCATAGAGTTGATCAGGCTCTTGATTGTGACCTGTGGAATGTTGTCCCTCCTCTTCCATGGCAGTGCGAAGTTGCTGGATATTGTCGGGAACTGGAACACACTGTCGTACATGTAAATCAAGCGCATCCCAAACAGGCTCAATGGGTGACATGTCTTGTGAGTATGCAGGACATGGAAGAAGACATTTTCAGCTTTCAGGAATTGTGTTCAGATCCTTGTGACATAGGGCTGTGCATGATCAAGCTGAACATAAAGTGATGGGGGCGGATGAATGGCACGGCAAGGGGTCTCAGGATCTCGTCATGGTATCTCTGTGCATTCAAATTGCCATCGATAAAAGGCAATTGTGTTCATTGTCCGTTTTACAGCTAATTACTTGCAATTTCTCACATTTTTCCATAGGGTAGAGGAAAACATTTGCAGTTTTTAATATGATAACTGATGAATAATGGGCCTGAGGTGGCACGTAGCCTAGTGGCTAGATCGTTGAGCCAGTAACCAAAAGGTTGTTGGATCAAATACCAGAGCTGACAAGGTCAAAATCTGTCATTCTGCCATTGAGCTAGGCCAATAACCCATTGTTCCCCGGGCATGTTGATTATGGCAGCCCCCCAACCTCTCTGATTCAGAGTGTAGCTTTGTAGCTGACAGCTAGACTCATTTACCAATCTAAAATAAAATGCTGATATTAAGTGACTGCTGATGCACAACCAAATTTCGAAATTGCACCTTGTGTATTCTATTAATCTAACTTTCAACAGTAAGTTGGGACCATGACTGACTTCCCCTCCCGCCAAACATTTTTATTTTATTGATTTATTACTATGCTTTAAATTAGTCCCATCGCTGGTCTAGACATTAGAGGGTCTAAAGGGTCATCTCTAGGGAATTCAGAATCTAAATTAGCTTTTTTCCAGGCCCATCTTAAAGTAGAACTCTGCCTAGAATAATGGCCTTTCCATTGCATTTTTATGCATTGATATTACTAGTACATTAGTGCCCATACACCTTGCACTGGATCATTTTGTGGACCTCGGTGTCTTTCAATGTGGGGAACAGTTTTGTCTTGTGTGGTAATATATAAAACAACAGTAGAGGGCAGTGTGAGCACAACGTTTCCTGACAGCAGTTTTTCATGCACTGACACCTCTGTGGGGACTATGCGCCCCTCTACCCCATTCAGTATCCCCATCCTCCTACACACATCAGTCACACCACATACAGCTCGCCCACTCGCTGTATGAAAAACCAACATGTGAAACTTGAATACTGTTTCGGTAAGAAAGTGGATGTAAATTGCACTGTAGAGGGGTTGAGATTGAGTGGGGCAGAGGCCAGGGAGGGGAAGCCTACTACTTTTCCAGACCTCAGTCGCATCTTGGTTTCACTGCCTTACTCACCCTATTTTCTTTCTGAATGAGAGCTGACTTCTTGTAAGAGCTCTTGTTTAATGTAAATGGCTCTTAGATTCTTGTGAAACTGGTCGCGTGTTGCATGTTCTGGAGACACAGACAATTATAATATTTGGCTTCAAATTTTGTAATTCCCCTGCAGAAAAATGCAGAGATTATTAAATGTGATAATTGAATTGTGTAGACTATTTTGGAATGAACTTGACATGGTTGACATACTTGTTGACAATTGTAATTGCTTTGTTCAGTTCCACAGTATGGAGATCACATTTTCAATCTCAAACAAATTCAGAAAGTAAAAGGGAACACAGAAAGGAACAGCAGAGAATAGACCTCCTGTGTTATAAATGTGTTATTACTGTACAGTGGCTTCTGACGGTGTGTAGGCTGTGGACATGAGAGTCGAAAGCCCGCACATATTTAGTGCTTGTTTCATCAGAGGCCTAAAGGGGCTATGGGGCCTCATTACTACTCCCTCTGTGACACAGGAGGTTGGTGGCACCTTCATCTGGGAGGACGGGCTCATGGTAATGGCTGGAGTGGAATCACTGGAAATGGTATCAAATACATCAAACATATGAAAACTATTCCAGCCATTATTATGAGCCGTTCTCCCCTCAGCAGCCTCCACTGCTCTGTGACTTTAGATACCGGTACCTGTAATCATCCATTACCTTTTATTAAATATCACTAACCAATGGAACTTTTATTGAGAAATTGTACGGTGTATGTACACTACCATTCACACTGACTCACCTCCAGCCACTTTAATAATGGGAATTGATGGGAAATTATGTAAAATATATCACTAGCCACTTTAAACAATGCCACCTAATATAATGTTTACATACCCTACATTATTCATCTCATATGCATATGTATATACTGTACTCTTATCATCTACTGCATCTTTATGTAATACATGTATCACTAGCCACTTTAACTATGCCACTTTGTTTACATACTCATCTCATATGTATATACTGTACTCAATACCATCTACTGTATCTTGCCTATGCTGCTCTGTACCATCACTCATTCATATATCTCTATGTACATATTCTTTATCCCCTTACACTTGTGTGTATAAGACAGTAGTTTTGGAATTGTTAGTTAGATTACTTGTTGGTTATTACTGCATTGTCGGAACTAGAAGCACAAGCATTTCGCTACACTCGCATTAACATCTGCTAACCATGTGTATGTGACAAATACAATTTGATTTGATTTGACCATTCAAAAGTTTGGGGTCACTTAGAAATGTCCTTGTTTTTGAAGGAAAATAACACTTTTTGTCCATTAAAATAACCTCAAATTGATCAGAAATACAGTGTAGACATTGTTAACTTCTTGGCACACCCATCCCTTTAGCGGGATCATTTTCATCAACATCCGTTGGATTGCAGCGCACCAAATTCAAATTAAATTACTAAAAATATTTAATTTTCATGAAATCACAAGTGCAATATAGCAAAACACAGCTTAGCTTGTTGTTAATCCACCAGGCGTGTCCGATTTCAAAAAAGCTTTTCTGCGAAAGCAAACCAAGCGTTTATGTAAGGGCATCTCTCTCAGCAGACAAAACATTACAAACAGCTAGCAGCAAAGTAGATTGGTCACGAAAGTCAGAAAAGCAATAAAATGAACCGCTTACCTTTGATGTTTGCACTCACGAGACTCCCAGTTACACAATAAATGTTCCTTTTGTTTCACAAAGATTATTTTATATTATGTTATACAGACAATATTTTGACAGTTTTGGAAACTTTACAGTGTTTTCTATCCTAATCTGACAATGATATGCATATTCTAGATTCTGGGCCTGAGAAATAGGCAGTTTCATTTGGGTACGTTTTTCATCCAAACATCAAAATACTGCCCTCTACACTAAACAGGTTAATGTTGTAAATGACTATTGTAGCTGGAAACGGTTGATTTTTAATGGAATATTTACATAGACATACAGAGGCCTCTTATCAGCAACCATCACTCCTGTGTTCCAATGGCACGTTGTGTAAGCTAATCCAAGTTTATCATTTTAAAACGCTAATTGATCATTAGAAAACCCTTTTGCATTTATATTAGCACAGCTGAAAACTGTTGTTCTGTTTATAGAATCAATAAACCTGGCCTTTAGACTAATTGAGTATCTGGAGCATCAGAATTTGTGGGTTCAATTACAGGCTCAAAATGGCCAGAAACAAAGACCTTTCTTCTGAAACTCATTAGTCTATTCTTGTTCTAAGAAATGAATGCTATTCCATGCGAGAAATTGCCAAGAAAGTGAAGATCTGGTACAACGCTGTGTACTACTCCCTTCACAGAACAGAGCAAACTGGCTCTAACCAGAATAGAAAGAGAGATGGGAGGCCCCGGTGCACAACTGAGCAAGAGGACAAGTACATTAGAGTGTCTAGTTTGAGAAACAGACGCCTCACAAGTTGTCAACTGGCAGCTTCATTAAATAGTACCTGTAAAACACCAGTCTCAACATCAACAGTGAAGAGGCGACTCTGGGATGCTGGCCTTCTAGGCAGAGTTGCAAAGAAAAAGCCATATCTCAGACTGCCAATAAAAAGAAAAGATTAGGATGGGCAAAATAAGACAGACACTGGACAGAGTAAGATTGGGGGAAAAAAGTGTTATGGACAGACAAATCTAAGTTTGAGGTGTTTGGATCACAAAGAAGAACATTTATGAGATGCAGAAAAAATGAAAAGATGCTGGAGAGGTGCTTGACACCATGTGATGGTCTGGGGGTGCTTTGGTGGTGGTAAAGTGAGATATTTGTACAGGGTAAAATGGATCTTGAAGAAGGAAGGTTATCACTCTATTTTGCACTGCCATGCCATACCCTGTGGACAGCGTTAAATTGGAGCCAAATTCCAGGACAATGACCCAAAGCACAGCTCCAAACTATGCAAGAACTTTTTAGGGAAGAAGCTCTCTATAGTGGAGTGGCCAGCACAGCCACTGGATCTCAACCCTATTGAGCTGTTGTGGGAGCAGATTGTCCATATGGTATGTAAATTGTGCACATCAAGCCAATACAAATTGTAGGAGGTGCTTCAGGCAGTATAGGGTGAAATCTCTTCAGATTACCTCAAGAAATTGACAACTAGAATGCCAAAGGTCTGTGTAACCGGTTCTGCACTGGTACCTTTCTGTGTTGTGTTCTGGTAAGGTGTAGGTGGAACATAAGGCTCTGGACACAATTCAGCCGGTTGTCTCTCTTTTAATGACTGCATGGAATGGATACAAATACAAGGCAAAGGTTACTGCTGCAGTCTGGACTCCATACAAGTTGCCTGATAAAAGACAGTGCAGAAAACCAAGTAGAAAATAATTTTAAAAACTCACAATGTCTGCACCTGAAAGAGACCCTCTCCCGCCACAAAGCTAACGATAGTTGAGCTAGCCTTGCAAAGTTGCACTCGAACATTATCCCCATTCACATTATATATATTCCTATAAACAATAATGCAACACTAAATCAGTGACTATATAACTTTTGCTAGTCTTTTCTTGTGAATTTGTGAACATTTGCGAACTACAAGTCACTATAAGTGGCGCACGTGAACACCAAGATCTCATCTCTGCTACATAAGCTATCTGCAAGCAGATTCAGAGGAATCTAAGATTGATCAGGCCTGAGAACCTCCTAGACAAATATGATGCCAAGTACATCATACAACACTCGTCCTCACATCACATTATCCCTTGACACCATTCTACACATCACTTACAGTCGTGGCCAAAAGTTTTGAGAATGACACAAATATTAATTTTCACAAAGTTTGCTGCTTCAGTGTCTTTAGATATTTTTGTCAGATGTTACTTGGTGTGAAAGGCTTTAATTGACAATTACATGAAGTTGATGCAAAGAGTCAATATTTGCATTGTTGGCCCTTCTTTTTCAAGACCTCTGCAATCCGCCCTGGCATGCTGTCAATTAACTTCTGGGCCACATGGCAGTCCATTCTTGCATAATCAGTGCTTGGAGTTTGTCAGAATTTGTGGGTTTTTGTTTGTCCACCCGCCTCTTGAGGATTGACCACAAGTTTTCAATGGGATTAAGGTCTGGGGAGTTTCCTGGCCATGGACCCAAAATATCGATGTTTTCCCAAGCCCCTTAGTTATTACTTTTGCCTCATGGAAAGGTGCTCCATCATGCTGGAAAGCCCACTCCCTTGGCTGAGAAGCAACCCCACACATGAATGATCTCGGGATGCTTTGCTGTTGGCATGACACAGGACTGACAGTAGGGCTCACCTTGTCTTCTCCAGATCAACTTTTTTCCGGATGCCCCAAACAAAAGGGATTCATCAGAGAAAACAACTTTACCCCAGTCCTCAGCAGTCCAATCCCTGTACCTTTTGCAGAATATTAGTCTGTCCCTGATGTTTCTCATGGAGAGAAGTGGCTTCTTTGCTGCCCTTCTTGACACCAGGCCATCCTCCAAAAGTTTTCTGTGTGTGCTGACTGTGTGTGCAGCCTCACTGTGTGTGCAGATGCACTCACGCCTGCCTGATACCATTCCTGAGCAAGCTCTGTACTGGTGGTGCCCCAATCCCGATCCATCCTCATCGTGCACCAGCGACTCCTGTGGCGGGCCGGGTGCAGTGCGTGCTAACCAAGGTTGCCAGGTGCACAGTGCGGCTGGCTTCCGGGTTGGATGTGCGCTGTGTTAAGAAGCAGTGCGGCTTGGTTGGGTTGTGTATCAAAGAATGCATGACTTTCAACCTTCGTCTCTCCTGAGCCTGTACGGGAGTTGTAGCGATGAGACAAGATAGTAGCTACTAAACAATTGGATACCATGAAGTCATAAGGTGAACTCACCAATTTGTAAGTCGCTCTGGATAAGAGCGTCTGCCAAATGACTTAAATGTAAATGTAAATGTAAATTGGGGAGAAAAGGGGGTAAAAAGAAAATTGCCTCCTCATAATGCCATTTATTTTGCGAAGTGCACCAGTACCTCCTGCAGCAAAGCACCCCCACAGCATGACGCTGCCAAACCCGTGATTCACGGTTGGGATGGTGTTCTTCGGCTTGCAAGCCTCCCCCTTTTTCCTCCAAACATAACGATGGTCATAATAACAGTTCTATTTTTGTTTCAACAGACCAGAGGACATTTCTCCAAAAAGTACAATCTTTGTCCCCATGTGTAGTTGCAAACCGTAGTCTGGCTTTTTTAATGGCGGATTTGGAGCAGTGGCTTCTTCCTTGCTGAGCGGCCTTTCAGGTTATGTCGATATAGGACTCGTTTTACTGTGGATATAGATACTTTTGTATCTGTTTCCTCCAGCATCTTCACAAGGTCCTTTGCTGTTGTTCTGGGATTGATTTGCACTTTTCGCACCAAAGTACGTTCATCTCTAGGAGACAGAACACTTCTCCTTCCCGAGCGGTATGACGATTGCGTGGTCCAATGGTGTTTATACTTGTGTACTATTGTTTGTACAGATGAACGTGGTACCTTCAGGCGTTTGAAAATTGCTCCCAAAGATAAACCACACTGGTGGAGGTCTACAATCTTTGTGGAGGTCTTGGCTGATTTCTTTAGATTTTCCCGTGATGTTAAGCAAAGAGGCACTGCATTTGAAGGTAGGCCTTGAAATATATCCACAGGTACACCTCCAATTGACTCAAATGATGTCAATTAGCCTATCAGAAGCTTGTAAAGCCATGACATAATTTTCTGAAATTTTCCACACTGTTTAAAGGCACAGTCATCTTAGTGTATGTAAACCTCTGACCCACTGGAATTGTGATACAGTGAATTATAAGTTAAATAATTTGTCTGTAAGCAATTGTTGGAAAGATTCTTGTGTCATGCACATAGTAGATGTCCTAACCGACTTACCAAAGCTATAGTTTGTTAACAAGAGTGGTTGAAGAACTAGTTTTAATGACTCCAAGTGTATGTAAACTTCCGACTTCAACTGTAGGTATGTTGTAAAAGCCTGACGTCTAGTCCATGGTACTGAAGTAGGTGTTTCTCCCTAGGGCTGAATGACAGTCAGATTGGTGTGTAAGTGACGTGCATCTTTGAGTGTCCTTGCATTTAGCAAAGCCCTTGGCTTCGCCACAATCCAGAGCGCTCTTGGAGAACACACCATTGTAGTTAATAAGTAACTGAACTAATTCCTCTCTTGATGCTTGACTTATTGTTCGATGTCAATCTCTCCCAACCCTACATCTAGCAGTCTCTGCTTCAAATCCACGGAGTCGGTTGTGATAGGCTGCTTTCCTAGAGTTCCCCCTTCTATCTTGCAGGAGCCTTGGAAAACGGTGAAGTCCTCCACAGCCAGACAGGGAGACACATCAGCCAGCTTGCAATTTGTCTTTAGAGTTTGTCCGATAGGTTAGTGACTTTCATGGGCATCCACCTGTCGCCCCACATGGGTGTGATGACTCGACCCACCATGGTATTTTGTGGCATTGTCTTGGATGAAATGGGTTCGACCACAATAGTGCTCCCTGGAGACATTGGCACGCTGTTGGGAAGCCTCCCCCATACTAGATGCTTTTGTTTAGTGAGGAGTGTGACAGCCTGGTTGAGTTTGACTGTCCCTATTTTTCTGGGCATGTCTTCACTCTGCCAACATGTCAGGTTAGTCATCATGTTCAAGAAGTACTCACCTGCAGGTGATGGCTGCGAAGTACATTCTGATATGAGTCTTCAGTACTCGTCAGTACCCTTCATTTGATGCATAAGGTGTTTTATCAAGTTTGCTGACCTGGGACTATGAGCACATGGACTAAACAACTAATCCCGTACACGTTAAGGTCAATTTCATACATGCATTTTGGTTGTGCCGTTTTCTCCCCCGACACCAACGAGAATGACTGGCTCTGATCGTGGCTTCTTCTCTAGACTAATATTTTCCGCAAGCATTCTTTGTTCTTCTGCTTCACTTAAAGTACAGGCCATGGAGCCAGTGTCAAGCATTCCTTTCAATTGAAAATGGTTATTTACAGTGACTGGGGCATAAAACAGTTCATCAAATGGTGTTACTCTTTGTATATTCTGCTCCCCAAACCCCTTCTGGTGCTGTACTACATGCGTTCACATATCGTCGTTCTAAGTCTTCATCACACTCGAGGGCTTGTTTCTCTTGTTCTGCATATCCCCCCTCCAAATGCGGGTCCGCTAGTCCGTCTCTGCTCCATTGGTTGCTCGTGTGTGCTCATCACTGTATCTAGGCCCAGACTTCGGGCAGTTTTTCTTCCAGTGAACTGACTCAAAGCATGACAAACACAGACCCTCCCTTCTACAGTGTGCAAGTGTAGAGTGGTTTGAACCGTTACACACCATGCAATATTTCCTGTAAGAGTAACCTTGGTTAGGTGGGTGCTGCGGTCTTACTGTTGTCTGAGTGTTCTGCGTTAGCACACGATCAAGTAAGCTTATCATGGTTGCATGCAGTTTCCTTCAGTTTGATTAGAGGGTGTGACAATTACCTCACTCTGGTGAGGAGACACTGGACAAGATGTCACTTCATCTACAAGTATAGGCGTCTGGACATGTGTGACCACCTGTCTCACAGCAGCAGGGCGCTTTGACTTGGTCAACATTTGGGCTTTTATTTCAGACTGATTCTCGTCTAGACGTTCTTGTATCTCAGTTGCTGTCCACTTATCAGCTGTTTTGAACTTTAACCGCATGACCAACTTCATACCAGATAAATTAAGGGAGAGTGTGTCAGTAAATGTCTGGCTTGCACTGGAGCTCTGAGCATGTGCACCACTATCCTCCTTCCCCTCACCTTTCTTCCTAATTTGAGCTGATATAGACTGTCCTATCTGATGGGCGAGTTGTGTGATAAGATTTCCCAAGTTAGGACTGGCCACCTCTGAACTATCTGAGTGAGTGTCACTTGGCATAATTACAGGAGCTGAGGGTATGTCGTTAGGCACCCGAGTAGAGCAAAACTTTGGTGAATCTACAACATCTATAGTTCTATCTGGGGTCTGAGGCAACTCCCTGAAAAACCTCCCTCTCCCAAGACCCAGTTCAAGCTCATCACTGAAAACAACAATATAAACAACAATATATTCCAACAACATAAGTCATATTCACTATCAATATACACAACTAAAATGAAATATATGTATCAACAATTTCAAATGAATCAGTTAATCTAAGAGATATACCTAACAAAACATTTGTTTTTTCCCCTTGCGTGTGTAAGAGATTTCACTTCAAACCTGTTAATAGCATAGCAACTCCCAGCGACCAAGTTGGTGTTGATAAACAGCGATTCACAATGACCCACATTGATCTGGGTCACGGCACCAATGTAACCTTTTCTGCACCGGTACCTTTCTGCGTTGTGTTCTGGTAAGTTGTAGGTGGAAGATAAGGCTCTGGACACAATTCAGCCGGTTGTCTCTCTTTTAATGACTGCATGGAATGGATACAAATACAAGGCAAAAATTACTGCTGTTGTCTGGACTCCATACAAGTATATTTACCTCTCCTCATCACACTCTGAGCTAACTGAGGAGTAAGAGCATGGCTCCCGTTGATGACATCACAGCATTAACACAATTTAGAAAAGAAATACAATAAAATAATTCACTCTTGGAAGTAATGAAATACATCTAAAAATAACCTTAAAATAATAAAAAATATATATATATATTTTTAAAATTACATTTTCGGTGAAAATACATCAAGTATATTTTTACACCTGTTTTTACACCGCATTGCTGCAAATGGAGGACTCTTTGATGAAAGCAAAGTTTGAAGGACACAATTATTATTTCAATTAAAAATTATTATTTAGAACCTTGTCAAGAATATATTTCCTATTCATTTTGCAACTCATTTCATGTAGGTTTTCATGGAAAACAATGATATTTCTACGTGACCCCAAACCTTTGAACGGTAGTGGATATGTTGAGTTATGTTTAGGATCTGCGTTTCTTACAGTTGAGTGACAGCAGACAGGCTGTACTCAATAGTAGTATGGCAAAATAGATGTTAGAGCACACAAACAAAATGCTGTGTAGCAGTTACAGAAACAGCAAGCCTACAGTCCGTACTCTCTAATGTGTATTCAGAGGTCAGCTCCAGCTCATACGGCCCACACACAATTCCTTTCCCACACATACCAGCATATAGATTGGCTGTCATGAATCTCCTCTCGCTAGATACACACTCATCATCTCTCCTCTCACACAAACACACACCTCCAAATAGCTTTTCCAAAGCAAAGGGGGCTGCAGTGCAATTGAAGTCTTGGTAGCTTTGATGAACAAACATAAGAGATCACACACGCGTGAGTGAAATGTGTTGCATTCCAAGCCGTGCTTTTCAAAGATTGTCGAGAGGCGCAGGCAAAGTTGAGAATTGTGTGAGCAGAAGTGTGAAAAGGAAGTCGCGGATGTCAAAATAGTCAATAAATACAGTTTGGTGCACAGAAAATCCAAGAGACTTGAGACTGTAGATAGTCACTCAGACATCCCCCTTGGACTGTAAAAGAAGGATAGGAGATTTCAGCTCTCAAATAGAATACCGGTACTTCCATATTCATGAAAGCTTTCGATAGAGGCAGTTAGGAAGGAGGGAATAAGGGTTTTCACTGTCATCAATGGCTTCCACGGTTCCTGTAAGTTATGTATGGTCTCTTCTATTTTCAGGTTGTTGTGAAGGTGTTGAAGGGGCTTCAATAGCCCGCTCAATAGCCCTGTCTGAGTCATACAGAAACGTAGTGGGAAGACTTGGTAGGCCTGTCTGAAGGACTAACTAAGTGATGGAATGTATGAATGCGTTGTCTGTGGTCTAAATTATTTTGTTGAATTCTCAATTTTTCTAAAATAGAGGTTCTATCGAGACCCTAAAATGGAAATGTGATGACATGTTTCTTAGATAAACAGATCTAGCTGTAATTCATTTCTGGTGTCAACACCATTCTCCTGGCTGAAATATATTGTGATGACAGTTATGTGTTCATGGAAAAGATTCAACAATAATGACTCATGATGACTGCCATTTCCTTTATCTAATGGTTCAGTGTTACCTGGTCAAAAACCTCCAGGCAAAATCGGGTATGTTTTCTACTGCCTCCCTCTCCCTCCTATACACAAAAAGCCTAACACATTAAGACTCAATGAAGTTATTCAGTGGGTTGTGGAGAGTACTCATCATTTTCCTATGACAATGTGAGACTTCTCGTGTTGGCTCTCTAATTGGCATGACCATATAAATTAATTGAGATGTTTCCAGATTCACCGTTGTACAGTTGAAGTATGAATAGGAAGTTGTTGTTTGTCCGTTGAAAATCTTTCTCTATATCTGTTGCTATCACTATGTAGAGTTAGCTGAGTCAGATTTTTATGGATATTGGTTTGAGAGCTTAGATAAGCTTTGTCTGGATACAGACTGGCAACTATCTACCACAGCATATCTACAGTACATACAGAAGGCATCATACTTATTCACCCCCTATGGATTTACAAAGTGGGCTTGAAATAGATTTTAAAATGTATAATTTGTTCATTGATCTACCCAAAATACTCCATAATGTCAAAGTGAAAATATATATTTTTAAACAAATTAAACTAAAATATAGTTGTTGCATAAGTATTGATCACCTCTGTTTAAGCAAGCCTAAATTAGTTCAGAAGTCCCTCAGTCAAATATTGAATTTCAAGCATCCTGTATGCAACAGGGCACTAAAGTAATACTGCAACAACAAAAAACAAGGCATAGGAATACACGTTTTGGCTTTAATGTAAAGCCTTAAGTTTGGGGCAAATCCAACAACACATCACAGAGGAACTGCCTCCATATGTTCAAGCATGGTTGTGGCTGCATCATGGTATGGGTATGCTTGACATCGGCAAAGACTGAGGAGTTTTTCAAGATAAAAAGAAACTGGATGGCGCTAAGCACAGGCAAAATCCTAGAGAAAAACCTGCTTGTCTGCTATACACCAGACACTAGGAGAGGAATTCACCTTTCAGCAGAACAATAACCTACCACATAAGGCCAAGTCTATAATGGAGTTGCTTACCAAGAAGAAAGCAAAGAAAGAAAGATGTTCTACAGGTCCAGTCCAAACAAACTATTCTTTGCCGTCTTGTATTTCTGAAAAGGAGACAAACATTTTCACTGCAGTCACATTTATCACACCGCTTTATTTATTGTCTGTAAAATATTACTAAAACGCTGCTGAAGTTAAACAATCAAATAAATAAATCACACAGCAAAGACCAATAGGCTGCATTTACACAGGCAACCCAATTCTGAACTTTTTTCCACTTATTGGTATTTTGACCAATCACATCAGATCTTTTCACATCAGCTCTTTTTCAGAGCTGATCTGATTGGTCAGAAGACCAATTAATGAGAAAAAACATACAGAATTGGGCTGCCCATGTAAACACAGCCATAGAATGTGAGACTTTCCTTTCTTTCTCCGAGCATCACATTTTCCATTACTACTGTAGCACCTTATTCAATAAGGTGTCCATTCTTTACCAGTCATTTTACCATCTTTATCTACCACCATCATCAATGTGTGAAATGATAGTGTTCAAGTCCAAATAAATAACAAAACGCTTTGGGAAGTTGGTTTATAAGTTCAGATAGGCTATGTTTTTGTTAAATCTTAGTCTGGATATCAGATACACACTGCTGGCATTTATCTGACACAACCACCTCCCTTTCTCTCTATGTTTTCATTTACCACTGGTGTTGCATTGTAACAGAGCTGTTTGAAATAGCTGCCTCGTTGCCATGGTGAAGCAAATTCTTGTGTGTAATATTTAGGCAGCTGGAAATAGAGTTGCTCTGTCAATATATACCCTGCGAGAGTAACTGTACGGCTAACTGCTACAGAATAGTGTGATTCGAGTGTGATTTGTATGATTAGTATTCTAAAAATACTCTTTATATTACGTAATGATATTCAGTCAATCTGGAGATGCTTGGATAGACGTCAAGTGTGAATAACTGTAGACATTTGAAAACTGGAATGCATTAAGTCAGGTAACCTCACGCATTAGTGTGTACACATTTGAAGCAATGTAGTAGCATGATTTCAAAGCAGCAGCTACTCTTCCTGGGGTCCACACAAAACATAATACAGAACATTAATAGACCAGAACAGCTCAAGGACCGAACTACATGGATGTAAAATAAGAATACACGCGTAAATACAGCATGTACATATCAGTACATATACTGTACAGTACACTGCATATACCAAACATTAGGAACACCTTTTAAATATTGAGTTGCATTACCCCCTTTTGCCCTCAGAACAGCCTCAATTTGTCGGGGCATGGACTCTACAAGGTGTCAAACGCGTTCCACCGGGATGCTGGCCCATGTTGACTCCAACGCTTCCCATGGTTGTGTCAAGTTGGCAAGATGTCCTTTGGGTGGTGAACCATTGTTGATATACACGGGAAACTGTTGAGAGGGAAAAACCCAGCAACCACCTACTACCATACCCCATTCAAAGGCACTTAAATTGTTTGTCTTGCCCATTTACCTTCTGAGTGGCACACATACACAATCCATGTCTCAATTATCTCAAGACTTAAACATTATTCTTTAACCTGTCTCCTCCCCTTCATCTACACTGATTGAAGTGGATTTAACAAGTGACTTCAGTAAGGGATCAAAGCATTCACCTGGATTCACCTGGTCAGTCAGTAATGGAAAGAGCAGGTGTTCTTAAAGTTTTGTATACCAGTATACAAAACAAATTATTTAGGTCAGAAACGGGAGAGGCGTTGCGATGTGAGGTGCTATTTATTAATGTGTTTTTAATTCACATTCTGCTGTTTGCTTGAGTGATTTGAGATGGCAGGGAGTTCCATGCAATCATGTCTCTATATACTACTGTGCGTTGCCTTGAATTTGTTTTGGACTTGGGGTCTATGAAGAGACCCCTGGGAGAATATAGAAAATGTATCAGTGACGTTGTCACCACGGTGAGGGTTCGCTGCTTCCCTAATCAAAGCCCTGGATTAACACTGAAATTGGAGCTGAACTAAAGGACATGGTTACCACACACAGAGCTATCATAGACAACTCTGAGGCTATGGCCGAGGACAGGAATAAGTACAAGATGTCCCGCTATGACCTCCGCAGAGTCATCAAACGAGCAGAAGGACAATATAGGAATAAGGTGGAATCATACTACACAGGCTCCGATGCCTGCTGCATGTGGCAGGGGCTACAGTCCATTACGGATAACAAAGAAAGGCCCAACGTTATTCCAAGGCGTGTTCTCACAGTGCAGAGCAGTTGGAAGGCATATTCACTGTAATTGTCAATCTCCCCTTGTCCCAGTCTGTAACCCCCCCATGTTTTAAGATGACCACCATCATTCCTGTCCCCAAGAACTCTGAGGCTTCATGCCATAATGAATATCGCCCTGTAGCACTCACTTCTGTAATCATGAAGTGCTTTGAGAGGCTGGTTATGGCATGCGTTAACTCCACCATCCCAGACACCCTAGACCCACTCCAATTTGCATACCGGCACAACAGATCCATAGATCACGCAATCTCAATTGCTTTCCACACTGCCCTCACCCACCTAGATAAGAGGAATACCTCTGTGAGAATGCTGTTCATTGACTACAGCTCAGCTTTCAACAACACTGTCCCCTCTAAATCCGTTACTAAGCTTAGGAATCTGGGTCTGAATACCTCCCTCTGCAACTGGAGGCTGGACTTCCTGACGGGCCGACCCCATGTGGTGAGGGTAGGCAACATCCCCTCTGCCACGCTGACCCTCAACACGCGGGCCCCACAGGGGTGTGTGCGTAGTCCCTTCCTGTACTCCCTGTTCACATACGACTGCGTGGCCACGCACAACTCCAACATCATCATCAAGTTTGCTGATGACACAATGGTGGTAGGCCTGATCACCGGCAACAATGAGTCAGCCTACAGGGAGGAGGTCATTGACCTGCCAGTGTGGTGCCAGAACAACAACCTCTCCCTCAACGTCAGTAAGACAAAGGAGCTGATCATGGACTACTGGAAATGGGGAGGGGGTGGGGGTGAGCATGCCCTCATCCACATCGACGGAGCTACTGTGGAGCAGGTCGAGAGCTTCAAGTTCCTCTGTGGCCAAATCACTAAAGACTTAAAATGGTCCAAACACACGCGCACAGTTGTGAAGAGGGCGTAGCAGCGCCTCCTCCCCCTCAGGAGGTTGGAAAAGTTTTGCATGGGCCCTCAAATCCTCTAAACATTCTACAGCTGTACAACTGAGAGTATCTTGACTCGCTGCATCACTGCCTGGTATGGAAATAGCACCGCCATCAATTGCATGGCACTACAGAGGGTGATGCGGACAGCCCAGTACATCACTGGGGCCGAGCTCCCTGCCATCCACGACCTCTATATCAGGCAGTGTTGAAGGAAGGCCCGGAAAATCGTTAAAGACTCCATAGACTATTCTCTCTGCTTCCGTTTGGCAAGCGGTACCAATGCATCAAGTCTGGCCCTTGAACAACAGGCTCTTGAACAACTTCTATCCCCAAACAATAAGACTGATAAATACTGTAGCTGACCAAATAGCTACACAGACTATCTGAGTTAACCTTATATCTTTATTGATCTTTTATTTGTATTTTTGCACTGTCTCTATGCACACTCACAGGGCCCTACACACACACACTGTCTCTATGCACTCTCACAGGGCCCTACACACACACACTGTCTCTATGCACACTCACAGGGCCCTACACACACACTGTCTCTATGCACACTCACAGGGCCCTACACACACACACACTGTCTCTATGCACACTCACAGGGCCCTACACACACACACTGTCTCTATGCACACTCACAGGGCCCTACACACACACACTGTCTCTATGCACACTCACAGGGCCCTACACACACGCACTGATTCCGTCATCTACTCATTCGGAAAGTATTCAACATTTAGTTACGTTACAGTCTTATTCTAACATTTATTAAATTGTTTGTTTTTCACATCAATCTACACACAATACCCCATATTGGCAAAGCAAAAACAGGTTTTTAGACATTTCCAGACCCTTTACTCAGTACTTTCTTTAAGCACCTTTGGCAGCGATTACAGCCTCGAGTCTTCTTGGGTATGACACCTGTATTGGGGAGTTCTTCTCTGCAGATCCTCTCAAGCTCTGTCAGGTTGGATGGGGAGCGTCGCTTCACAGCTGTTTTCAGATCTCTCCAGAGATGTTTGATCGGGTTCAAGTCCGGGCTCTGGTTGGGCCACTCAAGGACATTCAGAGACTTGTCCCGAAGCCACTCCTACATTGTCTTGGCTGTGTGCTTAGGGTTGTTGTCCTGTTGGAAGTTGAACCGTTGCCCCAGTCTGAGATCCTGAGTGCTTTGGAGCAGGTTTTCATCAAGGATCTCTCTGTACTTTGCCTCAATCCTGTCTCCCGCTGAAAAACATCTGCCTCTGAAAAACATCCCCACAGCATGATGCTGCCACCGTCATGCTTCACCGTAGAGATGGTGCCAGGTTGCCTCCAGACATGACGCTTGGCATTCAGGCCAAAGAAACCAATCTTGGTTTCATCTGAACAGAAAATATTTGTGTTTAGGTGCCTTTTTGAAAACTCCAACCAGGCTGTCATGTGTCTTTTACAAAGGAGTGGTTTCCGTCTGGCCACTCTACCATAAAGGCCTGGTTGGTGAAGTGCTGCAGAGATGGTAGTGCTTCTGGAAGGTTCTCCCATCTCCACAGAGGAACTCTGGAGCTCTGTCAGAGTGACCATCAGGTTCTTTGTCACCTCCTTGACAAAGGGCCTTTTCACCTGATTGCTCAGTTTGGCCGGGAGGCCAGCTCATGGAAGAGTCTTGGTGGCTCCAAACTTCTTCCATTTAAGATTGATGGAAGCCACTGTGTTCTTGGGGACCTTAAATGATGCAGAAATGTTTTGGTACCTTTCCCCAGATCTGTGTCCGACACAGTCCTGTCTCAGAGCTCTACGGATAATTCCTTCGACCTCATGGCTTGGTTTTTGCTCTGACATTCACTGTCAACTGTGGGACCTTATATAGACAGCTTTACAAATCATGACAAATCTGAAATGACCACAGGTGGACTCCAATCAAGTTGTAAAAACATCTCAAGGATGATTAATGGAAGCAGGATGCACCTGAGCTCAATTTCGAGTCTCATAACAAAGGGTCTGAATACTTATGTGAATGTTGTTGTTTTTTACCTTTATTTAACTAGGCAATTCAGTTAAGAACAAATTCTTATTTACAATGACGGCCTAGGAACAGTGGGTTAACGGCCTTTTTCAGGGGCAGGACGACAGTTTTTACCTTGTCAGCTCAGGGATTCGATCTAGCATCCTTTCGGTTACTGGCCCAACGCTCTAACCACCCGTTGCCCCTGTAAATCATTTGTTTCTAATTTTTTTTAATTATACATTTTCAAAAAATTCTCAAAACCTGTTTTCGCTTTGTCCTCATGGGGTATTGTGTTTAGACTGATATGTCACGGTCTTCCTCCTCTTCATCTGAAGAGGAGAGGCGAGACGGATCAGAGGACCAAAATGTGGCGTGGTATGTGTTCATAGTGAATATTTAATTAAAGAAAGTACTGAACACCTCATACAAAAACAATAAACCAATAACGGCTCTCTGAGGGCGGCCAGTCCTCTTCTGGCTGTGCCCGGTAACAATGTCAAGAGTCCATGGCCATTAAGGCCAGCTCATTCTTCAAGATGTTGAAACGTTCATAGATGACCTGCAGGGTCAAATAATAATCAGGGTGGTTAGAGAGGGTCGAAAAAGCAGGTCCAGGACAAGCTAGCACTTCCGGTGAACGGGTCAGGGTTCCATAGCACAGGCTAGAAAAGCTGAAACTGGAACAGCAGCACGACAAGGTAGCACATCCGGTGAACAGGTCAGGGCTCCATCGACGCAGGCAGAACAGCAGAAACTGGAACAGCAGCACGATGAGGTGGACTGGGAATGGGGACAGCCAGGAGTCGTCACATAGACTATTGAAGCATAGATACTGGAGACTAAGACAGGGGTCTGTCAGAGCTGTATGTTAGTTGATTAAATAGACAATTTTTAATTTAACACGTTCATATTTCTAATGAAATCTAGAAGTGATGCAGTCAATCTCTCCAATTGATTGATTGACTCTGTTCTTTCCCCCTGCAGGGTGAATTTGGCGTTAGCCTACACAGAGCTAACTGAGGAGTTGGGACGTCTCCAAGCACTGAGCTCCAAACAAAAAGAGATCTTGAGGATGGTCTCTCAGGAGCAGCATAGCCCGGGTTAGTAACGTCCCTGGAAAATGATATATGGCCCACATTTAACAGGCTAGCCCAGGTTAGCAGCATCCTTATAGAAGTTTACATCTTAATAACATCTAAAAAATATTTAAAACATCAACAATCACTATACAACCTTGTCATGACATCACAAAAGGTGCTAAAATAACATTGTTGCAACCAGTTTTGTCCACTGGAAACATTCAAGCAACACCTTTCTCTTCTTGTGTCATATCAAAATACGTTTCTCTCACCTATCTCTTTACCGCAAACCCCAATCCAAAAAGGTGTTGCTCCCTATCCCTAATGCATGCTCTGAGTGTACAAAACAATAAGAACACTTTCCTAATATTGAGTTACACAGCCACCTCCGTTGTTGCCTCAGAACAGCCTGAATTCCGTTGGGGCATGGACTCGAAAGCATTCCACAGGGATGCTGGCCCATGTTGACCACAATGCTTCCCCCAGTTGTGTCAAATTGGCTGGATGTCCTCTGGGTGGTGAACCATTCTTGAAAAACACGGGAAACTGTTGAGTGTGAAAAACCCAACAGCGTTGCAGTTCTTGACATGCTCAAACCAGTGCACCTTGCACCTACTACCATACCCCATTTCAAAGGCACTTAAATATTTTGTATTGCCCATTCACCCTCTGAATGGCACACATACACAATGTCTCAATTGTCTCAAGGCTTAGAAATCATTATTCTTTAACCTGTCTCCTCCCCTTCTTCTACACTGATTGAAGTGGATTTAACAACTGACATCAATAAAGGATCATAGCGTTCCCCTGGATTCACCTGGTCAGTCTATGTCATAGTAAGAGCAGGTGTTCTTAATGATTTGTACAGTATATTGTTATGCATTTTCTACTGAAATACAGGCTGGTAAATGAGTAATCTTTACACATACATCTTGAAATCAACATTGTCATGCTCACCTTACAATACAATACTTGCTTTATTGGTCCATTTGCACAGATATTCTTAATTTTGTGCTGTCACAGTACTCAACCTGACACACAACACACACATCACAGGCTGGGAGCAGGACATTGGCTGCTGCAGAGCAACACCACTGGAGAAATGAGGGGTAAAGAAAAACAGAGGGAGATAGTATATGGGACATACACTACCATTCAAAAGTTTGTGGTCACTTAGAAATGTCCTTGTTTTTGAAAGAAAAGCACATTTTCATAATGACAGCAAATTGATCAGAAATACAGTGTAGACATTGCTAATGTTGTAAATGACTATTGTAGCTGGAAACGGCTGATTTTTAATAGATTATCTACATAGGCGTACAGAGGCCCATTATCCACAACCATCACTCCTGTGTTCCAATGGCACGTTGTGTTAGCTAGCTATCATTTTATAAGTTGTTCTGATTAAAGAAGCAATTTACACTGTATTTCTGATCAATTTGATGATATTTTAATGAACAAAAAAAAAGTGCTTTTCTTTCAAAAAGTTACCCCAAAGTACAGTATACTATGGCTTTCAGCTCACTCCCTGCAGTTTTCCCCCCAGTCAGCTCAGGGATTTGAACCAGCAACCCTCCGGTTACTGGCCTGCCTCTCTAACTACATACTCAGCTCATACTCAGCCCTGTTTCAAGATAATAATAAAAAATAGAAGAATGAACTAGACTATATTGGGATATAAAGTAGGCCTGCAGCTATTTTTCTTTTACTCTCCTGGGGTTGCAGAGTTACAAATACAGTAACTCTGCAAAACAGAGAAATCCTCTTAAGTCTGTTTTCTCTGTATTTCAAGTCTCTGTGGATAGTTTGAGAGCACAGCAACCCCCTCCTTTTTTAAATATTTTTTTTCACTCAACCACAGAACCATACGTTTCACCTTTGAGATGCTTCTGATTCACCAATGCAAGTCTTGTTTTTAGCTAGATGGCTGATAGTTATCTTATGATTACAGGAAGCACAACATAATGTACTGTAAAAATTGTCTACATCATCTTAGATCTGTGTCTTCGGAAAGCGGAAAATAAATCTATTCAAGGGTGTTACTGTTTTGCATATCTTGTTGAGTGTGCCGCTTGTTTGCGAATTGATCTCTTGATCAGACAAACATTTGTACTGCAAATCCATAGCAACACAGCATGTCTGACACACAGTAGAGATAAGTACAGGAATGTTATTCAAGAAAATAGATATGAAAGATACACTTTTTCTTCATCATTATCAAAAATATATTACACTATCTGATATTGCTAGAGATTTTACCAGACCAAAACTCCTCCCGACCCTAGTTACTTCTCATATGTAATTATGAATAACAACAGGCTCTAGTCCTATTTTGGTGAGAATCTATCATTTTGATCTTCCAGAGACAGCCACAGGCAGTCTTGTCTCGTGTGCTGCTCTCTGACTCCCCGTGTCTCTCCTGTCTCCTCAGTCCAACGCCACTCCCACCCCCCTTCTCCCATCCCTCACCAACGCCACTCCCCCGTGCCCCAGCGCCACTCCCCCATCCCCCAACGCCACTCCCCCATCCCTCCTCAGCACCACTCCCCTATTGCCCAGTGCCGCTCCCCGGTGCTCCAGCCGCAGCATCTCTCCCCGGACATGCACCGCCGCTCGCCCCTGCTGGACGTCAACGATGGGCCTGCCTCCTACTCCTGCCGGCCAGCCAGCCACCACCTAAGGGCCAGCTTCCAGGGCCGACGGAGCTACTCCGAGGTGGCCGACCCCTCGGCCTACCAGCGGCCACCGCGCTTCAGCCTGGACCCCGTGTCCACACTGCCCAAGCCCCGGCCCTACAGGGACTCCGGCTACCAGCATGGAGGGTCACCCCACAGAGGAGGCCAGCTCCGAGCTTCCCAGTCTGGGCTAGAGAGGGCAGGGAGTGAGGTGGGCCTCCACGAAAGTTCCTGCCACTCTCGAGAGCTGCCCTTCCCCCTGTCTGAGGTCTCTCCCAGGTCTCACCTGCACTTTGAGCCCCTGCCACCCCCTACGCCCGCCCCCCAGCTTCCGCAGTCCTCTGAAGACGAGGAAGAGTGGATCTGTCCGCACCCCATCAGCCCCCCACGGACGCTGGGCGTGCCCAACAATGTGTCAGCTCATGGGGTCATGAAGGGGCCAGTGTCCTGCTCGGCCTTCCCCATCCCATCCAGACCCAACACTCTGACCTGCCACCCACCAGACTACCTGCACACAGAGCATGCCCAGTCCTGGCCCTCCATCAATGTGAGTCACACGCACACTATCCCAAATATACTGTATAATAATATATTTATTATATCAAAACATTCTCTAAAATTGTAAAATGGGTCAGTTAGCTTGCTATTCCGATCAGTCAAAATCTCTCTCTTTGAAAATAAACTGCCCTTGACTTGCCAATGTCTTCCTGCACTGTGCTATTTCATGGGAAATGCTCTGCGTAACATGACATACCGTAATTTCCGGACTAGAAGCCGCTACTTTATTCCCACGCTTTGAACCTCGCGGTTTATACAATGACGCGGCTAATTTATGGATTTTTCCCGCTTTCACAAGATTCATGCAGCCAAAAAAGTGAACATAATGTGACGTAAATCGAGCGCGCTCAAACTTCCCATCATTCTGATTACGGTAGTAATTTTGTCACCCTCATCATGGCAAAGACACGGAGAAATGCATATGATGCAGCTTTTAAGTTGAAGGCGATCGATCTGGCTGTTGGAAAAGGAAATAGAGCTGCTGCACGGGAGCTTGGCCTTAATGAGTCGATGATAAGACGTTGGAAACAGCAGCGTTAGGAACTGACTCAGTGCAAAAAGACAACAAAAGCTTTCAGAGGGAAGAAAAGCAGATGGCCCAAAGTATTTGCAGCCACTCGACATCAGTGTAAATCGTGCATTTAAGGTGGTGCTCCGTGTTCAGTGGATGACAAGTGGGGAGAAGTCCATCACTAAAACGGGCCGCATGCGAAGAGCAACTTATGGTCAAGTCTGCCAGTGGGTCCTGACAGCGTGGAGCATTGTCAAAAAATTCACTATCATCAACGGGTTTCGAAAGGCTGGAGGGGCAGCATGAGCTCAGCGGGGTATTTGCCTCCGGATGAAAGTGACGAGAACGACAATGAAAACAATCCAACATCGGATGAAACAATTCTGAGGCTATTCAACTCCGACACCGAAGGAGATGACTTCAGTGGTTTCAGTGCACAGGAGGAGGAAGATAGTGACCAAGTTCATTTGTTTCAATGTACCGGTAGGCACCTGCGGCTTATAGACATGTGCGGCTTATTTATGTACAAAATACATATTTTTTAAATAATTCAGTGGGTGCGGTTTATATTCAGGTGCGCTTAATAGTCCAGCAATTACGGTATGTTCTGATGGACCTCTACATATAAGCTTATTTTCTTCCTGACCTAAATGGTCAAACTATTATCATTGATTGTTGCCATAGACCCACACTGCTTGTTGACCTGAATGTGTGTGTGTGTGTGTGTGTGTGTGTGTGTGTGTGTGTGTGTGTGTGTGTGCACGTGTTTTCGTTGCAGCTGTGGATGGAGACAGAAGAGAGTGACATGAGAAGCTGCCCTCTGTGCCAGCTGATCTTTCCCATGGGTTACCCTGACGACGCCCTAATCAAGCACATCGACTCGCACCTGGAGAACAGCAAGATCTGATCGCCACGGCAACACTACACCCTCTTTTTAGTTGCAACAATTCTTTACTTACATTGTGGAGTATTTTAGGTTTGGTTTTGTTTTATAGCTGGGTGCCTTTTGTTTGACAAGACAAGAGGGCTTATTGTGTGTTTAGTAGTCCATGTATGGGAAAAGGTTTAGGGAATGACAAGGATGGCTTCGAGGTTCATGACAGACAATGTCCTGAGGGTTCCAGGCCACTTGCAGTCCATTTGTTTTTATATCTTACACCTTACCACTACTACTTGCTGTAAAGTGGCCTGCTTTAGTTTGACTCTCTACCCATGTACAGTATAAGGCTTGTGAAATACAGACCAACTACAATTAATTCCTGGAATTATCTGGGGGGCCAGATGGATAAATCCAGTTTGTTTGTTCTTCAGGGCTTGACAATGTGCGGTCAGAGCTCAGAGTTGGCAGTGTTGTGACTGTGACTGATTGTATGTAGGGAAGAAGTTGTCCTGCAGGGTGGGGCATGTAGTTGCTATGACAACCTTGCTGTGGTGAAACGCATAGGCAGATTATCTGTATTATCTTGCGGCCTGATCAGAAATCCATATAAATCTGAGCACATTAAGTTAACCTACACTATATAAGCCTATAGTCCCCCCTATATTATTTATTTAACCCCCTAGAGTTGATGTCCTCGCCCCACGGACATTTAATTGGCACAATACAAAAAGCCCCATATAAAAATCTACCAATTTTAGCTAGAGATCTGTTTTTGCATGGGATGTGTCTCAACGGCATCAGCCAATGCCACACGTTTGCATCTGAGGTGAAAGGTGACAGAGCTCGAGCAGTGGTCTTCTCACAAAATCGTCTGTAGCATCTGAACTATTTTGCTCTACGACCCCCACAAGCGTCTTGGGACTGGTCTGAAGTCGGTTCAGCCGATCTGCCGACTTCTGTCTGTAGCGTCCGAACAGTTTGGGATACACGCTAATATGACCCCTTTGTGGAAAGGTGAGACTCTCATGAACATGTCGGTTGAAGTTCTCCCTGTACCAGTTGAAAAAAATGGAAGTACTGTATATTTGGAGACTGTTTAGTGCCAAAAATAAGGGGTTAAATACATGTTATCTTTCAGATATAGGACAGACACTTTAGAACAAACTTCCTTTATCTGTTGTCCCATGTAGTGAATATGTTATTCAATGCGTTGGTATGGGCTAATAGCAGTAAGGCCAAACATTTTTTAGCGCAAAATTATTTTGTAATATTTTTGGGGATACATCAAGGGGTTTGGAAGTTCAAAATCAAATAGCAAAAATATCCTTGGTATGACCTTCTTAAAACAATTACATGTAGCTTAGTAGAACCCCACCCCACCCCACCTCCCCGGCTTAGACAAGGCTTAGACTGTAATGGGTTAAAGGGCAATTTCCACCACTTTTTAACCTAATTGTCATTATCTCCAGCACAATACCAGTGTTGACATATGTGAAAATGGTGCATTTCTATGCTTTGTAGAAATAAATGTAACGTTTAAAAGTTCTCCCAGATGACATCATCAAAAGTTCCAACTATGAGATGCACAGTGAAGTGAGGAGCAAGAAAATGCCCTCTGGCTAATCAATGTTTTTTGTTTATTTATGCTACCCTGTGATGTCACAGAGAAGCATTTTTTGGACCTTTGCTCTTATCTTTTCAACCACATAGAAACGCGCTGTTTTCACATATGCAGACACTGGTTTGGTGCTGGAAATAATGAATATGTATAATTTGATATATAATGTATCATTTGATATATCTGTAACTAATGAGGCAAAAAAATCTGGAAAAAAAAATCTTTGTGCTGAACATGTCTTATATTGGTGAAATTTCCCCCTCCTAAGCTTGCACAATACTGTATATAGCTAGTGGGACAGGAGTTTGTATATGGAAGAGGGAATGGAATATATTGTATATGATAACAATGATTCAACTGGGAGTCTCTTTAGTCTTCCTGAACATCCGACCTGCAAACACATCTGATAAAGTATTTATAAGATTTCTGAATCTTACAGTCTGAAGCTGGCACACTTTGCATTTTATATCTAATATATATACATGTCAAATATAACCCAAAAAAATCAGAGTGAGTGTTGTATGGAATAACACACATGGAATCATGTAGTACCCCCCCCCAAAAAAAGTGCTAAACAAATCAAAATATATTTTGATTGGTATAACACTTTTTTGGTTACAACATGATTCCATATGTGTTATTTCATAGTTGTGATGTGTTCACTATTATTCTACAATGTAGAAAATAGTAAAAAATAAAGAAAAACTCTTGAATGAGTAGGTGTGTCCAAAGATTTGACTGGTTCTATATGTATGTGTATGGCTCTGGTTACTATATGTCCTAAAACCTAGTACAAAGGGGTGGGAAAATTAAATTCCAATCAAATCAGCTCTGAAAAAGATCTGATGTTAAAAGATCTGATGTCATTGGTCAAAAGACCAATCAGTGGACAAAATATCAGAATCGGGCTGCCTGTGTAAATGCAGCTTCTGAGAATTTACTGATGTATATTCCTATGATTCTATGTAAAACAAAATAACGACGCATTTTTAAATCTCAAAATTATTTCACTTTGAGAACTCCGTTCCCACACATTCCTGCCCACTTCCACACCTGGTAGTATAGTACATCTATATTCTAATTTGAAACTAACAACGATATCACAATATGTGATCGGGGAGTTAGGTTAAAAGTATTAATTACTTCCATGCCCACACTGCCAGGACCCGGTTACGAACCTGGGTCTCCGGAGTGAGAAACAGTCACTTAACCAACTGAGCCACGAATAGTCAGCAGAACCCAGAAGATGAGGCAGACACAGCAGTACTTAAGACGGTGTATTTAATAAAGTAAAAAGGAGAAGTCCTTCAATACAAAAATGGCAAATCCAAAAGGTGGTAGGAATAGCACAAAAAAGCCTCAAGAGATACTCAAAAACAGAATTCCACAAGAGCATCCACCGGAATCGACAAGAAAACACAGAACACTAGGGCTGGGTGCTAACATACAAACACAGAGCACAGAACTGAGGGAAACTAAGGGTTTAAATACAATCAGGGGAAACGAGGCACAGGTGCAAATAATAATGGGGAACAAGGGAAAAAACATAAGGTCAAAAAGCACAATGGGGGCATCTAGTGACCAAAACCCGGAACAACCCTGGCCAAATCCTGACACACACAGACAACATTGGCTATCATTGACTGTGTACAGAATTCCGTATTAGATTGTATACCTGTTGATTACTTTTGACTGAAGGAACAGTCACTACTCTTTTATAACCGATACAGTGCCTTCAGAACCCTGACTTATTCCACATTTTGATGTGCTTCAGCCTGAATTCAAAGTGTATTTTGAAAATATATGACGAAGTGAAAACATGTTTTTAGAAATGTTTACAATTTTATTGAAAATTAAGAACAGAAATATCTCATAGAATGAAACACAACTATGTATATAAGGTCCGACAGTTGACAGTGCAGGTCAATTTTTTTGTTGCTAGGGATGGCTCGAGTTTGAAGTGGAGGGAGTACAGGGTTTAGCATGACTCTCGAGAAGGCTAAAAATAGATTTTGGCTTGGAAAAGTTGAATATTTTCAGAAGGAGTCGGGTAATTAGTTAAGGGAGGAAGATTGCAGGGAAACTGAGAGGAGGTTGAAAGACTGAGGGAGGCAGAGGATAGGTTTGAATCTGTTGAAGCTAGCAATAACAAGGGAGAGGGTATGTTGAGAAAGATTGGTGTCAAGATCAAACGGAGTGAGCCGGACGTCAGTTCGAGGTCTGGAGGTGTAATGGAAGGGGTAGAAGGTGTTGTGTGGAGCTCGGAGCCTGAGCTTTGCATTGATGGACATGGTTATGGCAAGGATACGTTTGGGCCAGTGCGAGTGAGATTTTTGAAGAGGGTGGAACCAGGGCTTTTTTGTTGATCAACTTCAGGAAAGACCTGTATCTTGCTTTGCGTTTAGGTACAGGGCAGTGTTGAAGGGAGTGATTCCTGGGGTAGCGTTAAGTATGGAGCTGGAGCAATTTAAGTTGAAGATTCCTGGTGTTTGTGACGCTCGCCGTTTTGTGTGAAGCAGATCAAGAAGGACCTTGGGAGTTGACCAGGGATGGCAGGTGACCAAAAACCAAATGACCTCTGACAGAACCTGCCAGAAGGAACAGTCTCTACAGCACTTTACCAATCTGGGCTTTATGGGAGAGTGGACAGACAGAGGCCACTCCTGAGAAAAAGGCACATGACAGCCTGCCTGGAGTTTGCAAAAAAGGCACATGAAAGACTCTGAGAGCATAAAGCAAAAGATTCTGTGGTCTGGTGAGACAGAAATGTAACTATTTGGCCTGAATGCATGAAGCTCATCACCCGTCGAACACCATCTCTACCATGAAGCATGGTGGTGGCAGCATCATGCTGTGGAGATGCTTTTTAGTGGCAGAGACTGGTAAGGATAGCGGTGAATACAGGCAAATCCTTGATGAGCATCTGCTTCAGAGTTCTAACAACCTTAGACTTGGGGCGAAGATTTATGTTCCAATAGGACAATGACCCCAAGCATAATACAGCCAAAGCAACGCTGTAATGACTTCAGGATAAGAATGTTCGTCCTTGAGTGGCCCCAGCCAAAGCCCAGTCTTGAATTCCATTGAAAATCTGTGGAAAGACTTTGCCACCGCTCCCCATCTAACTTAACAGAACTTGAGAAAATCTGCAAGGAAGAATGGGAGAAAATCCCCAAATCCAGATGTGTAAAGCTAACACAGACATACCCAAGAAGACTCGAAGCTGTAATCACCGCCAAAGGTGTTTCTACAAAGTATTGACTCAGGGGTTTGAATACTTGTGTAAATGAGATTTCTGTGTTTCATTCTTAATACATTTGAGAGAAGAAATTATTAACATGTTTTCACTTTGACGTTATGGGGTATTGTGTGTAGATGGGTGAGAGAGAAAAAATATTTAATCCGTTTTGAATTCAGGCTGCAACACAACAAAATGTATGAATACTTTCTGAAGGCTCTGTACAGTATGTCTACAGCATATACATGCTTATCTCTCTTGATGATGACTAAGTACCAACTAATCATATCATGCTCACAGATATGGAGAGATGATACATACAGTAGACATGAATAGATAGATTATACTGTTCTAACGAACACATTCATGGCCAAAATATGTTGACCAGCAGCTGTAGTACATAGCAAACATGCCTATCAGCTCACAATGTTAAGCAGTGAAATGTATATACAGTATGTTGTCATTTCAATGGCCACATATACACAGACACTTCGTTGGAATAGGAGTCCGACACTCAAGCCACTATTCACAAAGAGTTAACTCGGGAGATACAGTATGTAAAGATTTCCTCTTTCGTTTTCCTTTTTCCTCAAATCCTCCATCAAGAATCAAATCAGATCGAGCTCTGGCGTTGACAGTCTAAAAGCAATTTTCAATCCCTCAGCCTGTGATTTCTAGCTTTGAGACTGATCTGATGATAACAGAAAACCCTCGTCTGGAAAGACTCCGGGGACAAAGCTTTGTGAATATGGCTCCCCTTTGGGGCCTCTCTGTGGCTCTGGGGACCACATGACGACTGACTGATAAGAACTCATCAGATCTGTCTAACAAGCTAAAGGGCCACTAACGAGGAAGAATAATCATTATTTTGTGAGTACACTGCTGGCTTTCAAGAACTTTCAACAATGTGTGAAAAATTATAAGAAAAAGAGATGCATAAGGACTTCTTTTTTTCTGTAAGTATGTAAATACTCTGATGAATAAACTGTAACTTGCACTGAAATTACTCTTGGAATTGGTTGGTTTCACAGCAGCCTGGTAAAGCTTAGCAATGACTGGCCTGGATAACTGTTTATCTCTGAATATTCACCACAGTGGAGATAAAATATTAGAGATACAGAATAAATGTGTAGAGATACACAATGAATGCTATTTAGTAGTCAAGATAGCATTTATTGTGCATTCAAAAAATTATATCTCCACTGTGATGAATATTCAGAGATGAACAGTTATCCAGGCCAGTCAGTGCTAAGCTTTACCAGGCTGCTGTAGTGTCTATTTCCCATATTTCTATCTATCCCTCCCAGAGCCACTCCAAACTGCAGAGCGGAATCTGAGCACAAGAGGGAAGCAGACAGTCGGAATCACATTGGGAATTACAATCCGCTCTCTTTACTGTCTATTTTGTAAACTACAGATAAGCATGAACCCAATTGTGCTCTCTCTCTCGCACGCACACACTTGTTTTTCTATCCTCCCTAAACCCTAACCCCTTAACCTAATTCTAGCCCTAATTGGACCCTAAACCTAACCCCTAAGCTTAAAATAGCCTTTGTCCTCGTGGGGACGTGGGAAATGTCCCCACTAGGGAGAATTTTCCTTGTTTTATACTATCCTTGTGGAGATTTTGGTGGGATTTTAGGTCCCCACGAGGATAGAAGAACAAGATTACATGCACACACACAAGGTGTGGTGAATTGTGTGGGCTGTATTGCACTGTGCATGCAGCTGTCACGAGCAGTGGGTCATCAGCAGCTGTAATCAGACACATTCATTCGAGCCCAGTGCTGACTACATACTGTGAGAGAGAGAGCTGAGCTGACTGTGAAAACATGTTACTCACCCCACCCAAAACATACTGTTTCAGAAGTAATCAACTTTGAGGAGAGCTCTGCTGTTGTATCCCACTAAACAATTCAGATGATTCCTCTATGGTTATAGTAAGGTTGTGTGATAACTAGTATGCATTGATAGTGCAATGCATTTGTAGTGGGTTTAGGGACCAGTGTCTTTTTCTATGCTAATTTGCCTCCAATTTACAACTCTTAATCTGATGTGATTGTTTGTTCTTGTTGAATCTACGCAAAAAGCTTTGCTGGACCACATAGGCCTACACTCCACCACAGCATATACCTATTTATATACAGACACCACAAATATCTCAGCTCTTTTATTTTATGACTACCCAACATCTGTAGAGCAGCTCTCAAATGATCTCGACTAACCTGCACCCACGCACATTGACTCGGTACCAGTATCCCCTGTATATAGCCTCGTTATTGTTATGTACATTCCTTGTGTTACTTTTTGATTGATTTGATTTTCTTTACTTTAGTTTATTTAGTAAATATTCTATCAACGGTATTTCTTGAATTGCGTTGTTGGTTAAAGGCTTGTAAGTAAGCATTTTCTGGGAAAGTCTACAACTGTTGTATTCGGCGCATGTGACAAATAACATTTATTTGTATTTTATTTTGATTTGAATTGACTACCTAACCTTTCGAGCAGTGAATTTCAAGTACAGATTCAACCACAAAGACCAGGAAGGTTTTCTAATGCCTCACAAAGAAGGGCACCTATTGGTAGATGGGTACAAATATAGAAAAAAGCAGACAGTGAATATCCCTTTGAGCATTAATTACACTTTGGATGGTGTATCAATATACCCAGTCACTACAAAGATACCGGCGGCCTTCCTAACTCAGTTGCCGGAGAGGAAGGAAACCGCTCAGGGATTTCAACATGAGGCCAATGGTGACTTTAAAACAGTTACAGAGTTGAATGGCTGTGATAGGAGAAAACTGAGGATGGACCAACAACATTATAGTTGCTCCGCAATACTATCCTAAATGGCAGAGTGAAAAGAAGGAAGCCTGTACAGAATAAAAAATATTCCAAAACATGCATCCTGTTTACAACAAGGCACTAAAGTAAAACTGTTAAAAATGTGGCAAAGAAATCAAGTTTATGTCCTGAATACAAAGTGTTATGTTTGGGGCAAATCCAACTGAACACATCACTGAGTAACACTTCAATATTTGAAAGTTTGATGGTGGCTGCATAATGTTATATGTATGCTTGTCATTGGCAAGGACAAGGGAGTTTTTAGGGTAAAAAGAAACTAGAACTAAGCACAGGCAAAATCTGGTTCAGTCTGCTTTCCAACAGACACTGGGAGACAAATTCACCTTTCAGCAGGACGACAACCTAAAACACAAGGTCAATTATATACTGGAGTTGCTTACCAAGATGACATTGAATGTTCCTGAGAGGCCTAGTTACAGTTTTGACTTAAATCGGCTTGAAAATCTATGGCAAGACTTGAAAATGGCTGTCTAGCAATAATCAACAACCAACTTGTCAGAGCTTGAAGAATAATGTGCAAATAATGTACAATCCAAGTATGCAAAGCTCTTAGAGACTTACCCAGAAAGACTCACAGCTGTACTCACTGCCAACAGTGAATCTAACATGCATTGACTCATGTGTATACTTGTAAATGAGATATTTCTGTATTTCATTTTAAATACATTTGCAAAAAAATGTACATGTTTTTACTTTGTCATTATGGGGTGCTGTGTGTAGATGGGTGAGAGAGGAAAACATCTATTTAATCCATTTTGAATTCAGGCTGTAACACAACACAATGTGGAATAAGTCAAAGGCTGTGAATACTTCTGAAAGCACTGTATGTTTATCCTCTGCTGCAGTAAGTATTTCTGCCTAACTCCCCCTCTCTACCCCTGCACCATAGCCCTGTTTCCTAGCTTCAGCTCTCTGCCGCTAACCTCGAGCTATACCTCAGGAACTCACATGCTCAAAGCATCCACCCATCCGGTCCTTACTAACCACAAACCCCTAGCAGAGCTGAGCACAGGATGTGCGCACATACCCATGTATAGTCTGGACTGAAGAGCTACAGTACCAAGAAAAATCCCACACGTATTGACCTATTCAAATAGTGATACAGGCCATACCTTCCTCTCTCATGAAAGAAAAACTCCTACACTCCGCACATGCACGCACACACGCATACAGTACCAGTAAAAAGTTTGGACACACCGACTCATTCAAGGGATTTTCTTTATTTTTACTATTTTCTACATTGTAGAATAATAGTGAATACATCAAAATGATGAAATAACACATAGAATCATGTAGTAACCAAGAAAGTGTTAAACACAACAAAATATATTTGAGATTTGAGATTCTTCAAAGTAGCCACCCTTTGCCTTGATGACAGCTTTCTCTTAACTAGCTTCATGAGTAATACTTTTCCAACAGTCTCGAAAGAGTTCCCACATATGCTGAGCACTTGTCGGCTGCTTTTCCTTCACTTTGCGATCCAACTCATCCCAAATCATCTCAATTGGGTTGAGGTCGGGTGATTGTGGAGGCCAGGTCATCTGATGCAGCACTCCATCACTCTCCTTGGTCAAATAGCCCTTACACAGCCTGAAGGTTTGTTTTGGGTCATTGTGCTGTTGAAAAACAAATGATAGTCCCACTAAGCGCAAACCAGATGGGATGACGTATCGCTGCAGAATGCTGTGGTAGCCATGCTGGTTAATTGTGCCATGAATTCTAAATAAATCACAAAAAGTGTCACCAGCAAAGCACCCCACACCATCACACATCCTCCTCCATGATTCACGGTGGGAACCATACATGCGGAGATCATCCGTTCACCTTGCGTCTTGGATTTCCACCGGTCCAATGTCCATTGCTCGTGTTTCTTGGCCCAATCAAGTCTCTTCTTCTTATTGGTGTCCTTTAGTAGTGGTTTCTTTGCAGCAATTCGTCCATGAAGGCCTGATTCACGCAGTCTCCCCTAAACAGTTGATGTTGAGATGTGTCTTACTTTTGTTTGGGCTGCAATTTCTGAGGCTGGTAACTCTAATTAACTTATCCTCTGCAGCAGAGGTAACTCTGCGTCTTCCTTTCCTGCGTCTTCCTTCCTTCCTTTCCTCTGCGTCTTCCTTTCCTTTCCTTTCATCATAGCGCTTGATGGTTTTTGCGACTGCACTTGAAGAAACTTTCCAAGTTCTTGAAATGTTCCCGTATTGACTGACCTTCATGTCTTAAAGGAATGATGGACTGTCGTTTCTCTTTGCTTATTTGAGCTGTTCTCCATAATATCTTTTACCAAATAGCCCTACCTTCTGTATACCACCCCTATAGCTTGTAACAACACAACTGATTGGCCCAAACGCATAAAGAAGGAAAGAATTTCAACAAATAATCTTTTAATAAGGCACACCTGTTAATTGAAATGCATTGCAGGTGACTATCTCATTAAGCTGGTTAAGATTAAGCTGGTTTATTAAGATGGTTTATTTTGATTTGTTTTACACTTTTTTACTACATGATTCCATATATGTTATTTCATAGTTTGATGTCTTCACTATTATTCTACAATGTAGAAAATAGTAAAAATAAAGAACATCCCTCGAATGAGTGGGTGTGTCTAAACCTTTTACTGGTACTAAGATATATATGTTATATTATATATATTATAAATATATATATATATATATATATTAGTACCAGTGAAAAATATACAGTGCTGTGAAAAAGTATTTGTCCCCTTCCTTATTTTTTTGCACATTTGTCACATTTAAATGTTTCAGATCATCAAACAAATTTTAATATTACATAAAGATAACCCAAGTAAACACAAAATGCAGTTTTTAAGTGATCATTTGATTTATTAAGGGAAAAAAGCTAAGGGAAAAAAGCATGGCCCTATGGTGACAAAGTAATTGCCCCCCCTTGTTAAATCATGAATTTACTGTGGTTAATCCCATTTTTTGGAAAGCCGAGTTCAATTTCACTAGCCACACACAGGCCTGATTACTGCCAGACCTGTTGAATCAAGAAATCACTTAAATAGAACCTGTCTGACAAAGTGAAGTAGGCCAAAAGATCTCAAAAAGCAAGACATCATGCCGCGATCCAAAGAAATTCAGGAACAGATGAGAAACAAAGTAATTGACATTTATCTGTCTGGAAAGGGTTACAAAGCCATTTCTAAAGCTTTGGGACTCCAGCGAACCACGGTGAGAGCCATTATCCACAAATGGAGAACAGTGGTGAACCTTCCCAGCCTACCAGAATTAACCCAAGTGCGCAGTGACGACTCGTTCAAAAGGTCGCAAAAGAACCAACAACATCTAAAAGAACTGCAGTGGCTGAATAAAATTAACTTGCCTCAGTTAAGGTCAGTGTTCATGACTCAACCATAAGAAAGAAACTGGGCCAGAGTTCCAAGGCGAAAACCACTGCTAACCAAAAAGAACATAAAGTCTCTTCTCACTTTTGGCAAAAAACATCTTGATGATCATCAAGACTTTTTGGGGAAAATATTCTGTGGACTGACGAGACAAAAGTTGAACTTTTTGGAAGGTGTGCGTCCTGTTACATCTGGCGTAAAAGTAACACAAGCATTTCAGAAAAAGAAGATCATACCAACAGTCAAATATGGTGGTGGTGTGATGGTCTGGGGCTACTTTTTCACATAGGGCCATGAAGGTTCAGATAGCTTTTTCCCCCCTTAATAAATAAAATCATCACTTAAACTGCATTTTGTGTTTACTTGGGTGATCTCTGTGTAATGTTTCAATTTGTTTGATCAGAAATATTTAAGTGTGACAAATGTGCAAAAAAAATAAGAAATCAGGAAGGGGGCAAATACTTTTTCACAGTACTGTATATACATACACATACATGTGTGTGTGTGTGTGTGTGTGTGTGTGTGTGTGTGTGTGTGTGTGTGTGTGTGTGTGTGTGTGTGTGTGTGTGTGTGTGTATATATATATATATATATATATATATATATATATATATATATATATATATATATATATATGTTATCTACTTGTATACCTTCATAAAAGTCTGTATGACAAGTACATCAATGAATCTGTAAAACATTTTTAAAATGCTGTATTTGAAGTGTGCTGTGGTTAGATGCTTTAAAACTACACAATTTCCTTTAAAAAACAACTAAAGAAGACCTCGTAGTGAGGTTAACACCGGTAAAAGTATTTTACTGTGTTGTGGTGTGTCAGCTTTGCACCCTAAAGTGCGAAGAATATCTAAAAGTGTGATTCTTCAAATTTTTTAAGAATACAGAGTGGGCCGAAGCACAACAATTGCCATTTCTCAAGTGTTCGACTTTTATGTGGGCCCAAATTGATCACAGCTCCAAAATATACATTTGGTCGAAACACACAAGTATTGCAAATATATTAAATAAAATGTGTCGTGTAAACTTGTTGTTTTTAAATAAATTAATATTGTAGCAGGAATTACAAATTTTAACATTTTAAAATGGCAAAGAAAGAAGAGGAGGAAAACATGTTTTTATGTCTCTTGAAAAGGAAACAGGAACTGAGTAAAGAGAAGCTGTGCTGTTCGACACATTTTTTACAACATTTCACCTTAGCCAATAACATATTAATTTTATTCAGCCACTGTTTTAATTTAGAGCTATGCAGCCTAACAAAAAAATGAGTAATCATCTATTCTCATTGGGCCCTAGCTTTTAGCTGTACAGCAAAAAAATGATTTTGTTTTATTTTACATTCCTTAATTTTACACTCATTTGGTATTAACAATTACTTGAAATGAGTCAACAAAAAGTCCCTATGTACCCGAGAAGTAATTGTTAGTGAATAACTGTTAATTATTGACAAATCATTGTCACACCATTATTTGAGTTGTTTGTTTCTATGTTTTGTTTGGTCAGGGTGTGATATGAGTGGGCATTCTATGTTTCATGTCTAGTTAGTCTGTTTCTATGTGTTTTGGCCTGATATGGTTCTCAATCAGTGGCAGGTGTTTGTCGTTGTCTCTGATTGGGAACCATATTTAGGTAGCCTGTTTTGTATTGTGGTTTGTGGGTTATTGTCTATGTGTAGTTGCCTGTGTTTGCACTCGGTGGCATAGTATCACGTTCGTTGTTTTGTTTAAGTGTTTTTCGTCATTCAATAAAATAATGGATTCACGCTGCGCTTTGGTCTACTCCATACGACGATCGTGACAATCATAATGTATACTCTTGGTCTCATGTTTTCATGAGCTGAAATAAAAGATCCCAGAAATGTTCTACAAGGACAAAATGCTTATTTCTCAAAAATGTTGCGCACAAATGTGTTTACATCACTGTTAGTGAGCATTTCTCCTTTGCCAAGATAATCCATCCACCTGAGAGGTGTGGCATATCAAAAAGCTGATTAACTGCATGATCATTATACAGGTGCACTTTGTGCTGGGAACAATAAAAGGCCACTCTAAAATGTGCAGTTTTGTCACACAACACAATGCCACAGAGGGAGCATGCAATTGGCATGCTGACTGCAGGAATAACCACCAGAGCTGTTGCCAGAGAATTGGATGTTCATTTTTCTACTAAAGCCCCCTCCAATGTCATTTTAGAGAATTTGTCAGTATGTCCAACCGGCACACGACATCTAACCACGCCAGCCCAGGACAGCCACATGCGGTTTCTTCACCTGCCGGATCGTCTGACACCAGCCACCCGGACAGCTGGTGAAACTGAGCATTTCTGTCGGTAAAACAGCCCTTTGTGGGGGAAAACCAATTCTGATTGGCTGGGCCTGGCTCCCCAGTGGGTGTGCCTGGCTCGCAAGTGGGTGGACCTTTCCCCTTCCAAGCCCCCCCATGGCTGTGCCCCTGCCCAGTCATGTGAAATCCATAAATTAGGGCACAATTAAATTATTTCAATTGATTTCCTTAAATGAACTGTAACTCAGTAAAATTGTTGAATTTTTTGCATGTTGCGTTTATATTTTTGTTCAGTATACAATGCATTCAGAAAGTATTCAGACACCATGACGTTTTCCACATTTCGTTACGTTACATCCATATTCTCTATGTATTCTAATAGACTGAGCAATCAGGGGAGAAGGGCCTTGGTCAGAGAGGTGACCAAGAACCCAATGGTCACTCTGACAGAGCTCCAGAGGTTGGGAGAACCTTCCAGAACCATCTCTGTAGCACTTCACCAATCAGGCCTTTATGGTAGAGTGGCCAGACGGAAGCTACTCCTCAGTAAAAAGCAGATGAAAGCCCACTTGGAGTTTTCCAAAAGGCACCATGAGTCAGACCATGAGAAAGAGATTCTATGGTGTGATGAAATCAAGATTGAACTCTTTGGCCTGAATGCCAAGCGTCACGTCTGGAGGAAACATGGCACCATCCCTAAGGTGAAGCATAGTGGTGGCAGCATCATGCGGTGTAGATGTTTTTCAGTGGCAGGGACTGGGAGACAAGTCAGGATCGATGGAAAGATGGATGGAGCAAAGTACAGAGAGATCCTTGATGAAAACCTGCTCCAGAGCGCTCAGGACCTCAGAATGGGGTGAAGGTTCACCTTCAAACAGGACAATGACCCTAAGCACACAGCCAAGACAATGCAGGAGTGGCTGCGAGACAAGTCTCAGAATGTCCTTGAGTGGCCCAGCCAGAGCCCGGACATCTCTGGAGAGACCTGAAAATAGCTGTGCAGTGACGCTCCCCATCCAACCTGACAGAGCTTGAGAAGATCTGCATAGAAGAATAGGATATATCCCCAAATGCAGGTGTAACAACTTGTACCATCATACCCAAGAAGACTCGAGGCTGTAATCGCTGCCAAAGGTGCTTCAACAAAGTACTGAGTAAAGGGTCTGAATACTTTGTCAATGTGATATTTCCGTATTTTATTTATAAGAATTTTGCAAACATTTCTAAAAACCTGTTTTTGCTCTGTCATTATGAGGCATGGTGTGTATATTAATTAGGGGAAAAATAGAATAAGGCTGTAATGTTACAAAATGTGACAAAAGTCAAGGCGCCTGAGTACTTTCCGAATGCACTGATTTGTAAGTAATTTCCAGATAATTAAGGGACTGTAAAGTGTTACTTTCTATCACTGCAGAATGTGAGCGGTTTCTGCCCTGTCTCTGCTCTCTAATGCTCCTTCTTTCACTTCTGACATGACTGTTCTGCCACATTGGGCTCTACCTTTAAACAGAAACCACTGCGGGATCAACACTGGGTGAAATGTTAAATAAGATGAGTAGTTAGTTGCAAAATGATTGCTGTACACTACTCTCCTGGAAATGTACTCAATGTTAAGCTATATTCAGCATTATGCCTGGATTCCAAAAGGCTTCTTTGCCTGTTCCCATTGGAGAAACCTTTTTGTTTCCAGAGTGAACCCTTTTTGGTTGCAGGTATAACCCTTTTGGGCTCTATGTAGAACCCTCTGTGGAAAGGGTTTTACATGGAACCCAAAGTGGTTTTTACCTGGAACCAGAAGGGGTTTTTCAAAGGCTTCTCCTATGCGGACAAAAGAAGAACCCTTTTAGGTTCTATATAGCACCTTTTTTTTCTAAGAGTGTGATGTTGTTCCAATGCATCCCTGTCTTGTCCTGTATCCATGGCCAGAACATTCCACACAGCCCACTAGGTGGCCATCCAGACCACAACAACCACCTTACACAGGGCAACCTCCAACTCCACTGTCATCATAACCTATTGAATGGCAAACATAACCCGTACAACATGTACATCGTGGAGCATTTACACGTTCAAATAGCATTTAATTTCAAGCAGGATATAAAACAGTATTATTTCAATGGTAATGAGAAAGTAATTATACAAATCAGAGAATAGGGTTTCCCAAAAGTGTTACAGTTATATTTGCAAAAGGACACAAATATATTGATCATGGTAATAAGGATGAGAAAGATGTGATGATGGTTATTCTGTCCATCATCATTCACATTATGACCGTTGCTCTTTTATCAGTCAGTATTTAAATTTTTTTAACTAGGCAAGTCAGTTAAGAACAAATGTGTATTTACAATGATGGCTTTAGGAACAGTGGGTTAACTGCCATGTTCAGAGGCAGAATGACAGATTTTTACCTTGTCAGCTCAGGGATTTGATCTAGCAATCTTTTGGTTGCTGGCACAACACTCTAACCACTAGTCTACCTGCCGCCCCCCAGTATGTTCTTATAAAAGTTAGCCTACTATTTATTTTAAAGTCTAAGATCTCTGATGAACAGCAAATATACAACACAGCATCGGAGAATCACTGCCTCTGATGTGTCCCCGTCACATGTTGTCACGCCCTGGTCTAAGTATTTTGTGTTTTTCTTCATTTATTTGGTCCGGCCAGGGTGTGGCATGGGTTTTGTATGTGGTGTGTTTTGTATTGGGATTGTAGCTTAGTGGGGTGTTCTAGATAAGTCTATGGCTGTCTGATGTGGTTCTCAATCAGAGGCAGGTGTTTATCATTGTCTCTGATTGGGAACCATATTTAGGCAGCCATATTCTTTGAGTGTTTTCGTGGGTGATTGTCCTTATTGTCCTTTTGGCTGTCGTGTATTAGTTTACACCAGTATAAGGCTGTTTCGGTTTTCGTTACGTTCATTGTTTTTGTAGTGTTTGTATTTTGATTTGTGTTTCTTCAGTTCATTAAACATGGATCGTAATCTACACACCGCATTTTGGTCCGACTCTCCTTCACACCTAGAAAACCGTAACACATGTTCATTGCATGTTAATTGGAAACTAGCCCAGTGAAGGGATCGAACCCTGGATGCTGAGACTCAGTCAGTTAACACACGTTGGCATAAATTATGAGCTACACACACACACACACACACACACGCACACGCACACGCACACACACACACACACACACACACACAGAAGCTCTTGGGTAGAGATGTCGAGCGTCGCCGTGACGCTGTGACCTGCGTTTGAACCGCCGACCTGTGTAACCCACCCCTATTGATGGCGGGCCACGCTCTCGCTCACTCACAGCATAGCGCTTCAGCAGGCACAGCATGGCCCAAGGGGCAATGGGTGTCAGAGTGGAGGGGGAGTGAGACGTGTGGGGAAGGGATGGAGAAGAGAGAGAGAGAGAGAGAGAGAGATGAGCCCGAGTCAAAAACAAACAGAGGCAGGAGTGCCAGTCTGCCAGCGGAGGAGAGTTGGGTTGATATGTTCAGTTTTTACACTGTAATAATTACTGAGGCAAAGAGAAAAGATGCAGAGAGAGAGAGAGAACAATGAGCACACAATGTGCCCCCCAGGCAGGGTTAGTGAAAGTTAACTGGATAATGCTACAGTTTAAACTCATGCCCTGCCTTTCTGTCCCCAGTTCAAAATGCAAAATTAAAGCTAGGAAACAGGGCTATGGTGCAGGGGTAGAGAGGGGAAGCTTGGCAGAAATACATACTGCAGCAGAGGATGAACATACAGTGTCTTCAGAAAGTATTCACACCCTTTGATTTATTCCACATTCTGTTATGTTACAGCCTGAATTCAACATTTATTAAATAGATGTTTGCCTCACCCATCAATACGCAATACCCCACCCCATAAAAACCAAATGAAAACATGTTTTTAGAATTTTTTGCATATTGAAAATGAAATATGAAATATGAACTATGAATTTCTGGGTAAGTCTCTTTCTAGGTAAGTCTCTAAGAGCTTTCCACACCTGGATTTTGCAACATTTGCTCATTGTTCTTTTCAAAATTCTTCAAGCTCTGTCAAATTGGTTCTTGATCATTGCTAGACAACCATTTTCAGGTCTTGTCATAGATTGTCAAGTAGATTTAAGTCAAAACTGTAACTCGGCCATTCAGTAACATTCAATGTACTGTAACGGTCTTCTTCGTAAGCAGGATTTGGCTTTGGAAAGCAGACTGAAAAGCAGACTGAACCAGATTTTCCTCTAGGATTTTGCCTGAGCTTAGCTCCCTTCCTTGTATTTTTTTATCCTGAAAAACTCCCGTTGATTACAAGCATTCCCATAACATGCTGCAGCCACCAGTATGCTTGAAAATATTGAGAGTGGTACTCAATAATGTGTTGCATTGGATTTTCCCAAAAAATAATGCTTTGTATTCAGGACAAAAAGTTAATTGCATTTCCAAAATGTTTATCAGTATTATTTTAGTGCCTTGTTGCAAACAGGATGCATGTTTTGGAATATTTTTATTATGTACATGCTTCCTTCTTTTCACTCTGTCAATTAGGTTAGTATTTGGGAGTATCTACAATGTAGTTGATCCATCCTCAGTTTTCTCCTATCACAGCCATTCAACTATGTAACTGTTTTAAAGTCACCATTGGCCTCATGGTGAAATTCCTGAGCGGTTTCCTTCCTCTTTGGCAACTGAGTTAGGAAGGACGCCTATATCTTTGTAGTGACTGGGTGTATTGATGCACCATCCAAAATGTAATTAATAACTTCACCATGCTCAAAGGGATATTCAATATCTGCTTCTTTTCTGTTTACATTACCCATCTGCCAATAGTGAGACATTGGAAAACCTCCCTGGTCTTTGTGGTTGAATCTGTGTGAAATTCACTTCTCGACTGAGGAACCTTACAGATAAGTGATGTGTGTGGTATAGAGATGAGGTAGTCATTCAAAAATATTAAACACTATTATTGCACACAGAGTGAGTCCATGCAACTTATTATGTGACTTGTAAAGCAAAATGTTACTCCGGAAGTTATTTTTGGCTTGACATAACAAAGGGGTTGAACACTTATTGACTGAAGACATTTCAGCTTTTCATTTTTAATTAATTTGTAAACATTTTGAAAAACATAATTCCATTTTGACACTATGGGGTGTTGTGTGTAGTTCACTGGCAAAAAAATCTAAATGTAATTATTTAAAATTCAGGCTGTAACACAACAAAATGTGGAAAAAGTTAATGGGTATGAATACTTCTGAAGGCACTGTAGGACGTTTGAAAGGCATAGCAAGCACAAAGATAACAAATATAGCCTTAGGATGATCAGACAAAAGTGTGGTTGATCACAAGTTGTGTGTGTGTGTGTGTGTGCATGTGCATGTGCGTGCATGTGTGTGTGTGTGTGTGTGTGTGTGTGTGTGTGTGTGTGTAAATGTAGTGTGTGCCTGTTGCAGTCGGTTCTGCTGCTAGCCTGTCTGAACCACTCAGAGCCATAGACTCGCAGGGATTCTTCTCTACACAAGCACAGTTGACAGAGAGGTGAGCTCCTCTCTCTCTCTCTATGAATCATTAATTGTATTTCCATGTACATTTTCAAATTTTGCATTAGGCGCTGGCTGCAATGTTTGTCATTCTCGAGAGTTCTATCTGAAATATTAAACAGACAGAGAGTCCGGGAAACGCTGTATCCTCAATAACACAATATCCATGACACATTGACACACCAGCAACCCCATATGTACATCACACTGCCGGCCAATGATAATTATGAAGAAGGTTAGTATTGGCCCTCATCTTTTTTGTGTCAGGAACATTCGGGTATGGTACTGTAGCTACCTAATGATCTTAGACCCAGTTCTCTATGAGATTCCTAATATCAAAAACAATTGCCAAATAAGTGGAGGGAGTGAAAATGCTAAATACAATTGGTGTAAGAAGTGGGATCTACCAAAACGAACAACTAGCTCCATACTGTATCCAGGAGTGCCATTCTTTCTCTATTGTGAAAAACACGGTTTAGTGGTTTAAAGACCGTTATTTGGGTATCAAATAAGAGATATCATAATCGTGTTGTACCCTCAAGCGTGGCACTTGAAGTCAAACACTTTGTTTTCAGGAGTGTAGGCCTATCCTCACACTTGTAACTTTATTCTCAGATACAGTATGTACAGTCAGTGACTGTCACTTGAGGAAAAGTAGGGTCATGTCCGCTGACGTATGATGACAACAGAGAGATAGGGAAATGTCCATCTGAGAACACATCAGCCCAGTGATTGCCGGGTAGGCATGTTGATCGACAAGGGCCGTTCCTTTTCATCATTAGGCGGCGCCGCATGGCAAACGGGTGGTGTAGGCCCTTTTTTTCCCACACGGCAGTATCACAGCTCCGATCTGTCACCCTTCGCTCGCCCTAATGTGCGAAAGCAAGACGTGTTGTGCCTATTAGCACTTCCTGGTAAGGCTGGCACGCTGATCCCCCGTCCCCAGGGAGCCTTGCAATATGGTGCCGCACGGTCACCGCCCGCCAGCTCTGGCTCCCGCTGTCACAATATATCACACATCCCCCACCAACACTGTCACTGCTACCACAGCTCAGACAGTGTACTGTAGCACTATGGCAGGGGCCCCACTGCATACATATGGACACCAGCATCAGGGGACACTGGGTAGAGCAGAGCAGACTGTCAAGGTGGGCTGAAGTTCACATCTTGGGTGAACAACTGCTATGAACATGAACAGCCTCAACAGGAGGATAGCGTAGATGATATGGACGAACATATCAATTCTACAGCATAGAATACACACAGACAGGTTCGTCCGAACAAAACATAAAAATGGAAGGCCGAGAGTGTCTCTGAAAGTCCATAGTGTGTTGAGAGAGATGCAATGGATGTCGGTGAGGTCTCTACTCATGCAGGAAAGACAGCATAATACCTCGACTTCCACTGACTCAGTCATCTTTGTGGGTAATTTATTTTTTACAAACAACAAATGTACGTGTGAAAAGAACCACAGCGTTTCAATCTTGTAGGAGACTAAAATGGCGTCACTTTAATACTTTCCATGACAAGGATTTCCCTTCTAACAGCAAGCTGGTGTTACACTTTCGTATGAGCTCATGCTTTACCATCAGCATTTAGGAACGAATTGCATGTGAAAAGGGTAATATTTCGGCCTGGATTGCACTGTTCCCACTTGACCTCAATTATATCTAAGTGGTGTTTTGTGTGAAATACTGCATCTGAATATGATTATACTCACACTTGGCTTGCATGGACAACTTAACATGCACAACAAGAATTATACAGTTTTGAATCCAATTGCTGCAAAATAACACTCTTGACTGTGGGCATAAGGATTGTGCAGAGAAGCATTGGAAAGGTTGAGCTAGAGCACATATGTCAGAGTCAAGGCCCGCGGGCCACATCCGGCCCGCGAGAAGGTTTTTTACGGCCCCTGGGATGATCTTGATTTATTATTAGAACCGGCCCGCAGACCGCAGCAAGCCGGCAGCCCGCAGATCTTTTACACGCACCAATACTACATTTCCCACAATGCAACGGTGACGCACCGAGCAGTAGGCTGCTTCATTTCAATATTTATTGGCACAGCAGTCGTCAGCATCACAGTAAAATTAACTTTCAGATACCCATCAAAAATGGCAAAACGGAAGGTGGACACTGAGAACCGGGGTTTCAAACAAGGTGGGAGTCGGAGTATATGTTCACGGAGGTAGCTGGAAAACCTGTGTGTCTTCTGTGTGGAGAAAGTGTGGCGGTACTGAAAGAGTATAATCTGAGACGACATTATGAAACGAAACACGCGGACAAAAACAAGAATATGGACATGGAACAAAGGCTACAAAAGGCAGAGGAATTAAAACGAGGCCTCAAATCTCGACAGGCTCTGTTCAAAAAAGCCAAATCACAAGGCCAGGCTGCTGTCAAGGCCAGTTTTATTTTGGCAGAAGAGATCGCTAAATCAGCCCGGCCATTTACGGAGGGGATTTCATCAAAAACTGCATGATTAAAGTTTGTGACGAAGTTTGCCCAGAAAAAAGGCAACTCTTTTTAAATGTGAGTCTGAGCAGAAACACCATTGCCGAGAGAGTAGACCAGTTGTCCATCAATCTAAAAGAGCAGCTTGTGAAAAAGGGAAAAGAAATCACATATTTAGAGTTTTTACTCAGTTCAAGTTTAAAAGTTAAAGTTTAATATTTGTTTTCACTGCATGTTACTTCTCCTTAAACAAAGTGTTGTTTTTGATTAATAGATTTTTGCACTTTATTTTATTGTATTTCAATCCAATTATATTTTAAAAATATTTCAGTTGAGTGGATGATAGAAAATTGCTATTATTGTTTTTTTCTTTGAAGTAAATTTAGCCCACTTTTGCTAAAATAGAAAATATAGGCTACTGATGGTGCCTTGAATACCGGTTTCTTTCATTTAATGTTCATGTTATGGGGATTTTTATATAAAGGAAATTTGTCTTTTGTGTCTGTTGAAAATTAAAGATTACTGACAGAGCCATAAGAAAATATTGCTTTATTTATCTGATCATATTGGAATATATTTGTTAGGTTTTCAGTAGGTTCAATTAGGTTCACTAGACTATATGCGTCATTTAAAAATTTTTCAATGAACATTCGAACAGTCCGGCCCTCGGCTTGTAGCTAAATTTTTTATTTGGCCCTCCGTCCATTTGACTTTGACACCCCTGAGCTAGAGGAATGTTACTTAAACATTCTGGCAACATCTGTTGAGGCTGCCCTACCTGCTCGTTAAAGGCCAATAAGTACCTAACACATAAACTCAGCAAAAAAAGAAACGTCCCTTTTTCAGGACCCTGTCTTTCAAAGATAATTTGTAAAAATCCAAATAACTTCCAAGATTTCATTGTAAAGGGTTTAAACACTGTTTCCCATGCTTGTTCAATGAACCATAAACAATTAATGAACATGCACCTGTGGAATGGTCGTTAAGTCACTAACAGCTTACAGACGGTGGGCAATTAAGGCCATAGTTATGAAAACTTAGGACACTAAAGAGGCCTTTCTACTGACTGCCTTAGGCATGCTGCAAGGAGGCATGAGGACTGCAGATGTGGCCAGGGCAATAAATTGCAATGTCTGTACTGTGAGACACCTAAGACAGTGCTACAGGGAGACAGGACAGACAGTTGATCGTCCACTCAATTTCTGTTAGTCACATGTCTGTGGAACTTGTTCAGTTAATATCTCAGTTGTTGAATCTTGTTATGTTTATACAAATATTTACACATGTTAAGTTTGCTGAAAATAAATGCAGTTGACAGTGAGAGGACGTCTCATTTTTGCTGAGTTTATATCTATTAAAGCATTGTTTAACAAGCTCACTCTCAATCACATAGATTTGCACGCTACTGTATGAGAGTTTATCACCCCAAAAATCTGAAGCGGCTCGTTGTGACACTATGGCTCCTAGCGGTGAGTAATACTGCCGAAAGGTGCCTCGTTATCCCAGACATCATCGCTGCTCCTACCTGCCACCCTGGCAGTACCCGCCGGGCACCGCGTTGCATGGTGCTGCATCCTAGCCCAGTGCCAGAGACACAGCCCGGCAGGTTCAGACCTGAAATTAAATTAAGATTTACGTGTGCCAGGGGTGATGCCCGGGCAGGCAAGGATATTAGAGCTGTATGCTGGGAGCAGGGGGAGGGGGGTGGGGGAGGTGGCAGGGGTTGTCTGCTGATCTGTCACAGCTCCACGCCTGGCTGGCCACGCTCCTATTAACATTGACGAGACAAAGGGGTGACACATCCCAGCCCGCAGCGGCAGATACACCCACACATGCATACACACACATGCACCGCATACAAACACCCATACAGGCATCTACACACTCATACACAAAACACACTCAAGACAGTATACACACACAATGATATAAAATATTCTCACGCACAAAAACAAATATGCACACACACACACACACACATAAAAAGCTTTAAAAAAAAATACCAATGCGTACGCAAACCAAAATCTATTGCTCGACTCACAGCTGGGGAAAGAGCACAGTGGAGGCAGGGGGGCCGGCACACACACGGTTCGAAAACAGCTTGGCTGATGGATGGGGGGTGGCAGGAAGCAATGCCAGAGCATGACAAGATTGAACTTTGGGACATCTCTGCTCTCGACAGCTTCAACAAGCAGAGGGCACCCGGCGGTCACGAGGGGCATGGCTTCGGTCAACGGGGGATGGCACAACACAGGAACGGGGGGAAGGGGAGGGGACGGATTTGGGGGAAGAGGAGGATGGGAGGGGACACATGAGGCGTCAGAGTGTCACCGTAATGTCAGCCGATGCCATGTGTAATCATCGTTAGCTGTCATTTTCTGAGCAATTAGAGCACTTTATATTGAGAACACTGGCTGGCAAACAGAGAGGGGCTGTTGGAGCTGTCCTTGTAGACATGTAGAGACACACGCGCCATCCTCACAAGCTCTGCCAGCTATAGTATCACTTGCTTTGGCTGATTTCTCACTTTTCTCACTTTCCTTCAACGTTTCCGCTCTCTTTTTATCACGCTAGTCATTTTCCAGTTGTTTCTTTCTTTCGGTCACTCCGTCTCTCTTCAAAACAATGCAAAACATTTCAAAATGTTCCTGTGTGTAGTGTGTAGTTATTTTACATTTATATTCATTTTCTCTGCATTGCTAAAATGCTGCTGCATGTAGCGACTTCTGTGTGACCGAAGGATCTGATTTGGGGAGTGCATGTCGTTTTGACACAGCTAATATCAGCCATGTGGTCCCAGTCCTGTTTCTCACACCCTGGGTGATGCCTGCCCCCCTTTTTGACATGACTCTGGCTCCCTGCACAGCACCCTCTCACCCTGCATGTACACACTCCATCCTCACTACACTGCACCATGCACACCACTATGCCAGCTTCTGTCAACAGCATCCATGGTGCCTAAGTAGACATAGTGGATCGTGTGACATGAGTAAAATGAAACAATAAAATATAGTGATTTGTGTATTACTCTGTACTAAGGCATTCATGTTATTTTGTTATTGACGGCTTGGTTGTGTAAGAAAAGACAGACTGGGAGAGAGGGTTAAATAGTGATAGTGAGTGAGAGTGAGAGAGAGACAGAGAGAGACAGAGAGAGAAACAGAGAGACAGACAGACAGAGAAAGAGAGAGCGAGAGAGCAAGAGAAAGAGAAGTGGGTTGCTGAGAAGGTCAGGCGCCAGTGCGGTGTGCTGGTGGCTGGTTGCTCTGGGTACCTGCATGTGGGCGTCTGGCTGAGCAGGGTTATATATCCGGTTCAGCTTCACAGCTCTGCTGCTATCATGGGCTGCCTGACTCATGCCTGGCTGACTGATTCAGCAGGCCACCAGTAGGAGAGAGAAGCTGGGCATGTCTACTGGTATCAAACTGAAGCCCCTCTCTATCCCTCCGTCCTTCTATCCCTTCGCCTCCTCCTCCTCCTCCTCCTCCACCTTCACAAAGCCTTAGCGTCTCCCTCCACTTGGGTGTCCTCACGCGTCACCCAGCGAGTTAGTGACACGCGTCTATCCTGGGCGCTGCTGCCATCCCATTGCCCCCTGTGCCCATGTCCTGTCTGCTAACATTGGCACCACCCGTGTCACCACCAGCCACCCGCCTCCTCAGCGCCTGTGCCCAGACTGTCTCTGTCTCTCTGTGCCTGCCCCGGCAAAGGAGAATTATTGTCGCTGGAAGATTTCCAGTCCCCTCGCCATAGTATGCCAAAGATGATATGACACCAACACATTAAAGTCTTCAGTGGTTGTCACAGGGCCTATTAGAGGGGACAAACAGCTCTGGTTATGAAACTGGCATGGCTGTGTGAGCCATGATGGTGCAGAGTTGTTGGAAGAGAGCACCAGCAGTGACAAATGCCTGCAAGACTAAAATCGGAAGCAGTTTACGAAATGAATGGAGAAGGGGTGAGGAAACTCAAGGTTACTTTCGTAACCCTGGTTGGCACATGCGCCGAATACAAAAAGTGTAGACTTACGAGCCCTTTCCCAACAATGCAGTTAAAAAGTATGGAAATTAACAAACAGATACGGGGCGGCAGGGTAGCCTAGTGGTTGGAGCGTTGGACTAGTAATCGAAAGGTTGCAAGTTCGAATCCCCGAGCTGACAAGGTACAAGTCTGTCGTTCTGCCCCTGAACAGGCAGTTAACCCACTGTTCCTAGGCCGTCATTGAAAATAAGAATTTGTTCTTAACTGACTTGCCTATTAAAATAAAGGTAAAATAAAAAAAATAAAAAAAATACAAATAAAATAGTAATAAAATAACAATAACGAGGTTATATACAGGCTATATACAAGGAGAACCAAAACCGAGTCAGTGGGGTACATGGTACTGTAGTTGGGATGATTGATTGAGGTAGTATTTACATGTAGGTTTGGTTAGGTGATTGATTGAAGTACTATGTACATGTACAGTGCCTTGCGAAAGTATTCGGCCCCCTTGAACTTTGCGACCTTTTGCCACATTTCAGGCTTCAAACATAAAGATACAAAACTGTATTTTTTTGTGAAGAATCAACAAGTGGGACACAATCATGAAGTGAAACGACATTTATTGGATATTTAAAACTTTTTTAACAAATCAAAAACTGAAAAATTGGGCGTGCAAAATTATTCAGCCCCCTTAACTTAATACTTTGTAGCTCCACCTTTTGCTGCGATTAAAGCTGTAAGTCGCTTGGGGTATGTCTCTATCAGTTTTGCACATCGAGAGACAGAAATGTTTTCCCATTCCTCCTTGCAAAAGTGAGGTTGGATGGAGAGCATTTGTGAACAGCAGTTTTCAGTTCTTTCCACAGATTCTCGATTGGATTCAGGTCTGGACTTTGACTTGGCCATTCTAACACCTGGATATGTTTATTTTTGAACCATTCCATTGTAGATTTTGCTTTATGTTTTGGATCATTGTCTTGTTGGAAGACAAATCTCCGTCCCAGTCTCAGGTCTTTTGCAGACTCCATCAGGTTTTCTTCCAGAATGGTCCTGTATTTGGCTCCATCCATCTTCCCATCAATTTTAACCATCTTCCCTGTCCCTGCTGAAGAAAAGCAGGCCCAAACCATGATGCTGCCACCACCATGTTTGACAGTGGGGATGGTGTGGTCAGGGTGATGAGCTGTGTTGCTTTTACGCCAAACATAACGTTTTGCATTGTTGCCAAAAAAGTTCAATTTTGGTTTCATCTGACCAGAGCACCTTCTTCCACATGTTTGGTGTGTCTCCCAGGTGGCTTTTGGCAAACTTTAAACAACAATTTTTTTGGATGTCTTTAAGAATTGGCTTTCTTCTTGCCACTTCCATAAAGGCCAGATTTGTGCAATATACGACTGATTGTTGTCCTATGGACAGAGTCTCCCACCTCAGCTGTAGATCTCTGTTGATTACACACAGGTGGTTGGTATTTATCATCATTAGTCATTTAGGTCAACATTGGATCATTCAGAGATCCTCACTGAACTTCTGGAGAGAGTTTGCTGCACTGAAAGTAAAGGGGCTGAATAATTTTGCACGCCCAATATTTCAGTTTTTGATTTGTTAAAAAAGTTTGAAATATCCAATAAATGTCGTTCCACTTCATGATTGTGTCCCACTTGTTGTTGATTCTTCACAAAAAAATACAGGTTTATATCTTTATGTTTGAAGCCTGAAATGTGGCAAAAGGTCGCAAAGTTCAAGGGGGCCGAATGCAAGGCAAGGCACTGTAGGTAGAGGGTGAAAAACAGTCTTATGGCTTTGGGGTAGAAGCTGTTCAGGAGCCTTTTGGTCCCAGACTTGGCGCTCCGGTACCGCTTGCCGCACCGTAGCAGAGAAAACAGACCGACTTGGGTGGCTGGAGTCTTTGACAATTTTTAGGGCTTTCCTCTGACACCGCCTAGTATATAGGATCTGGAAGGCAGGAAGCTTGGCCCCGGTGATGTACTGGGCCGTAAGCACTACCCTCTGTAGCATCTTGCGATCAGCTGCCAAGTAGTTGCCATACCAAGCGGTGAGACAGCTCGTCAAGATGCTCTTAATGGTGCAGCTGTAGAACCTTTTGAGGATCTGAGGTCCCATGAAGACCTGAGGGCTCTGATAATATTAGTGAGATGTATCACATATGGGAAGTCTCCTTGCGGATTCACTACAGGAAGTAACCAATCACACAGCGTCTATTGGAGACACCGGTCATTCTCAAGCATGTCTCTCTTCCTTGCGCTCTGCGAGGAGGAACCAGCTGTGATATATCTCACTGGGTTACAAAAGTAACCTTGAGTTCTCTTTAAAATACTTGTTTCAATGTACTGTATCACATATGGGATATGGCCAAATCCCGTATCTCAGATATGCTCTCCAAAGCCAGGGTAGTCTTCCAACAGTACCATGAAAGTGCAATGACATTCAGTTGGTAAAAACATCATAGTATGAGGGGTAGCCCAACATGTAGCATCACAAATCTCTTTGTAAGGAGATGTCTTTGAACTGCGCCCAAGCGGGAGCCAAATCTCTGGTGGAATGAGCCCTCGGGCCCTCCGGTGACTTCAATCCTTGCTATTTTAAGCCAATATAGTAGCCTCTACTATCCTATGGAATAGACATTGATGAGAGAGGGGCCCTCCCTTCCATAAAACTCTTGGACTATCCAAGTAAATGCACAACCCGTGTATTGGACACAAACGGAGGAGAAAATCTATTACCATAGAAGTGAAGGGCAGCAGGTGGAAAACCAAAGCTCTAAGGCAAGACAATTACATTTTTCGCTGACTTAGGCATAATTTTAAAAATATATATATATATAGATATTTCACCTTTATTTAACCAGATAGGCCAGTTGAGAACAAGTTCTCATTTACAACTGCGACCTGACCAAGATAAAAAGCAAAGCAGTGCGACAAAAACAAAAACACAGAGTTACACATACACAAACATACAGTCAATAACACAATAGAAAAATCTATGTACAGTGTGTGCAAATGTAGAAGAGTAGAGAGGTAAGGCAATAAACAGGCCATGGAGGCATAATAATTACAATTTAGCATTAACACTGGAGTGATAGATGTGCAGATGATGATGTGCAAGTAGAGATACTGGGGTGCAAGATAGCAAGAGGACAAGGGATGAGTTAGTCGAGTGTGCTATTTACAGATTGGTCTGTGTACAGGTACATTGATCAGTAAGCTACTCTGACAGCTGATGCTTAAAGTTAGAGAGGGAGATATAAGACTCCAGCTTCAGTGATTTTTGCAATTCGTTAAAGTCATTGGCAGCAGAGAACTGGAAGGAAAGGTGGTCAAAGGAGGTGTTGGCTTTGGGGGTGACCTGTGAAATATACCTGCTGGAGCGCGTGCTACAGGTGGGTATTGCTATGGTGACTAGTGAGCTGAGATAAGGTGGTGCTTTACCTAGCATAGACTTATAGATGACCTGGAGCTAGTGGGTTTGGCGAAGAATATGTAGTGAGGGCCAGCTAATGAGAGCATACAGGTCGCAGTGGTGGGTAGTATATGGGGCTTTGGTGACAAAACGGATGGCACTGGGATAGACTACATTCAATTTGTTGAGTAGAGTGTTGGAGGCTATTTTGTAAATGACATCGCCGAAGTCAAGGATCGGTAGGATAGTCAGTTTTACGAGGGTATGTTCGGCAGCATGAGTGAAGGAGGCTTTGTTGAGAAATAGGAAGCCGATTCTAGATGTAATTTTGGATTGGATATGCTTAATGTGAGTCTGGAAGGAGAGTTTATAGTCTAACCAGACACTTAGGTACTTGTAGTTGTGCACATATTCTAAGTCAGGACCGTCCAGAGTAGGGATGCTAGTCGAGCGGGCGGGTGCGGGCAGCAATCGGTTGAAGAGCATGCACTTAGTTTTACTTGCATTTAAAAGCAATTGGAGGCCACGGACGGAGTGTTGTATGGCATTGAAGCTCATTTGGAGGTTTGTTAGCACAATGTCCAAATAAAGGCCATATGTATACAGAATGGTGTCATCTGCATAGAGGTGGATCAGAGAATCACCAGCAGCAAGTATCATTGATTTATACAGAGAAAAGAGTCGGCCCGAGAATTGAACCCTGTGGCACCCTCATAGTTGGCCGGGGAAAATAGAAAAATGCTTATTGAAATGATCGATTTTCGTAGATTTATCGGTGGTAACAATGTTTCCTATCCTCAGTGCAGTGGGCAGCTGGGAGGAGGTGCTCTAATTCTCCATGGACTTTACAGTGTCACAGAACTTTTTGGAATTAGTGCTAGAGGATGCAAATTTCTGTTTGAAAAAGCTAGCCTTAGCTTTCCTAACTGACTGAGTATATTGGTTCCTGACTTCCCTGAAACATTGCATATCGTGGTGGCTAGTCGATGCTAATGTAGAACACCACAGGACGTTTTTGTGCTGGTCAAGGGCAGTCAAGTCTGGGGTGAACCAAGGGCTATATCTGTTCTTAGTTCTACATTTTTTGAATGGGGAATGCTTATGGAGATGGAGAGGAAAGCACTTTTAAAGAGCAACCAGGTATCCTCTACTGACGGATTGAGATCAATATCATTCCAGGATACCCAGGCCAGGTCGATTAGAAGTGTTTTAGGGAGAGTTTGACAGTGATGAGTGGTGATCGTTTGACCGTGGACCCATTACGCATGCAGGCAATGAGGCAATGGTCGGTGAGATCATGGTTGAAGACAGCAGAGGTGCATTTATAGGGCAAGTTGGTCAGGATGATATCTATGGATTTAGGGTAGTACCTGATGGATTCCTTGATAATTTGTGTGAGATTGAGGGCATCAGGTTTAGATTGTAGGACGGCCGGGGTGTTACGCATGTCCCAGTTTAGGTCACCTAACATTACAAACTCTGAAGATAGATGGGGGGCAATCAATACACATATGGTGTCCAGGGCACAACTGGGGGCCGAGGCAGGTCTATAACAAGCGGCAACGGAGAGACTTGTTTCTGGACAGGTGGATTTTTAAAAGTAGAAGCTTGAATTGTTTGGGCACAGACCTGGATAGTATGACAGAACTCTGCGGGCTATCTCTGCAGCAGATTGCAACTCCACCCCCTTTGCCAGTTCTACCTTGTCGGAAAATGTTATAGTTAGGGATGGAAATTTCAGGATTTTTGGTGGCCTTCCTGAGCCAGGATTCAGACACGGCTCGGACATCCGGGTTGGCAGAGTGTGGTAAAGCAGTGAATAAAACAAACTTAGGGAGGATGCTTTTAATGTTAACATGCATGAAACCAAGGCCTTTAGGGTTACAGAAGTCAACAAAGGAGAGCGCCTGGGGAATGGGAGTGGAGCTAGGCGCTGCAGGGCCTGGGTTAACCTCTACATCACCAGAGGAACAGAGGAGGAGTAGGATAAGGGTACGGCTAAAGACTATAAGAACTGGTTGTCTAGTGCGTTTGGAACAAAGCGTAAAAGGAGCAGATTTCTGGGTGTGGAAGAATAGATCCAAGGCATATGTACAGACAAGGGTATGGTAGGATGTGAATACAGTGGAGGTCAACCTAGGCATTGAGTGACGATGAGAGAGGTTTTGTCTCTAGAGGCACCATTTAAGCCAGGTGATGTCACCGCATGTGTGGGGGGTGGAACAAAATTGGCTAGCTAAGGCATATTGAGCAGGGCTGGATGCTTACAGTGACATAAGACAATAATCACCAACCAGAACAGCATTGGACAAGACATATTGACATTAGGGAGAGGCATGTGTTGCCGGGTCATCATAGGGTCCAGTGAGTAGCAAGGCGAGCTGGAGACACGGCGATTCAAACAGCTAGCTGGCTGGGGCTAGCAGGCTAGCAGAAGGGCCTTCGGGGGACGTCGCGACGGAAGAGCCTGTTGAAACCCCCTAGGACGGTTACATCAGCAGACCAGTCGGGATGGATCGGCGAGGCTCTAGGATACTACCCCTAGGGGAGTACCAGAATGAAGATTGTGGGGCTCTGCCAATGACAGAGAGCCGAGAGACATTCCGAGGTTGCTGTTATGCTTAAATAGAGGTGACGTCCTGTACACAGACGTTGGGCAGATACCCAACGCTGGAGGTCTCTCATTCTCAGTAGACCCAGTGGTACTACTGAGCTGGTGGATGTCATTAACCCAAGGACTCAGAGACACATATTGAGCATGACCGAGCACTCCCTGTGGAACAGGGAGAGGCACTGTCAGAACCAAGTACCGGGAATAGAACCTGGTATGGCTCTGATTGCCCCTATGCTCAAATAGAAAGGAGATGTCCTGCTCTAGTATGCAAGCTGAGTCGCCACATGCTACTGAAGCTAGAATCCCATTGAAAACGGATGGCTTCATAGCGAGCTGCAGTCTGTAACTGTGGTCAAGACCCAGGGCTGAACTGCGCATGAACGCCAGTTCCCTGCTCTAGTGGCGAGTCTCCCAAAAGTGAAATGACTCTCACTCACCAGTGGTGCCAAAGCACCTTCTTGTGGCATTTATCGCGAGTCGCCCTTTTTATTAATGAGAGTAGTGTAAAAACACTGGGATATGAAGACAGTGCTTGGTGGCGACTGTCAATTAGTCTTCCTGCCTCGGCTGCTTGAGAAGAGCCGAAGGGAAAGCTGGGGGTTGAGTGGGCTCCCTAGGTCTTCCCTGGAATGAGCCACTGCACGAGGGTTAGGGTTTAAGGAGCACAGATGTGCCTTAATGTGTTCCACTGCATAGCCCCACTGTATGCTTCTGTCCTGAGACTTGGACTGTGGGTTTGCAGCCTGTTGCGTCGCTGGTCACTCAATTAACACTGGCTTTAGCAAACTGCCCTCAGAGAGGGAAAGACCTGGTTGCCATGGTACCCATGCCTACGGGGTAGGTGGTGGCAAGGCTAGCATTGAGGCTGTAGCTGACCTGGTTTTTGAGTCGAGTAGGTGGGCATGGTTAAGCACAAAAACAACTGAACGTTATCTGAACTATGCAAGAGAGTTAAGCTTCAAAGCTGGGACCGAGAGACTGAAAAACAGCTTCTATCTCAAGGCCATGAGACTGTTAAACAGCCATCACTAACATAGAGATGCTGCTGCCAACATACAGACTCAAATATCTGGCCACTTAAATAAATGAACTTAATAAAGGTATCACTCGTCACTTTAAATAACGCCACTTAAACAATGTTAACATATCCTACATGACTCATCTCATATGCACAGTTGAAGTTGGAAGTTTACATACACCTTAGCCAAATACATTTAGACTCAGTGTTTCACAATTCCTGACATTTAATTGTAGTAACAATTGCCTGTCTTAAGTCACTTAGGATCCCCACTTTATTTTAAGAATGAAATGTCAGAATAATAGTAGAGAGAATTATTTATTTTAGCTTTTATTTCTTTCATCACATTCCCAGTGGGTCAGAAATTTACATACACTCAATTAGTATTTGGTAGCATTGCCTTTAAATTGTTTACCTTGGGTCAAACGTTTCAGGTAGCCTTCCACAAGCTTCCCACAATAAGTTGGGTGAATTTTGGCCCATTTCCCCTGACAGAGCTGGTGTAACTGAGTCAGGTTTATAGGCCTCCTTGCTAGCACAAGGAGGTTCTGCCCACACATTTTCTATAAGATTGAGCTCAGGGCTTGGGGTCATTGTCCATTTGGAAGACCCATTTGCGACCAAGCTTTAACTTCCTGACTGATGTCTTGAGATGTTGCTTCAATATATCCACATCATTTTCCTACCTCATGATGCCATCTATTTTGTGAAGTGCACCAGTCCCTCCTGCAGCAAAGCACCCCCTCAACATGATGCTGCCACCCCCGTGCTTCACAGTTGGGATGGTGTTCTTTGGCTTGCATGCCTCCCCCTTTTTCCTCCAAAGGGGAGGAAAAAGGGGGATTATGGGGAGAAAGGGGGAGGTCATAATGGCCAAACAGTTTGATTTTTGTTTAATCAGGCCATAAAATATTTCTCCAAAAAGTACAATCTTTGTCCCCATGTGCAGTTGCAAACCGTAGACTGGCTTTTTTATGGCGGATTTGGAGCAGTGGCTTCTTCCATGCTGAGCGGCCTTTTAGGTTACATCGATATAGGACTCGTTTTACTGTGGATATAGATACTTGTGTACCTGTTTCCTCCAGCATCTTCACAAGGTACTTTGCTGTTGTTCTGGGATTGATTTGCACTTTTCGCACCAAAGTATGTTCATCACTAGGAGACAGAACACGTCTACTTCCTGAGCAGAATGACGGCTGCGTGGTCCCATGGTGTTTATACCTGTGTACTATTGTTTGAATAGATGAACGTGGTACCTTCAGGCGTTTTGAAATTGCTACCAAGTATGAACCAAACTTGTGGAGGTCTACAATTCTTTTTTCTGCGGTCTTGGCTGATTTCTAAAGCCATGACATACATTTCTGGAATTTTCCAAGCTGTTTAAAGGCACAGTCAACTTAGTGTATGTAAACGTCTGATCCAATGGAATTGTGATACAGTGAATTATAAGTGAAATAATCTGTCTGTAAACAATTGTTGGAAAAATGACTTGTGTCATGCACAAAGTAGATGTCCTAACCAACTTGCCAAAACTATAGTTTGTTAACAAGACATTTGTGGAGTGATTGAAAAAGAGTTTTAATGACTCCAACCTAAGTGTATGCAAACTTACGACTTCAACTGTATACTGTATACTGTTTTCTAAACCATCTACTGCATCTTGCCTATGCAGCCATCGCCATCGCTCATCCATATTTCTATATGTACTTATTATTTTTCATCCCTTTACATTTGTGTGCATAAGGTAGATGATGTGAATTTGTTAGATTACTTCTAAGATATTACTGCATTGTCGGAACTAGAAGCACAAGCATTTCGCTGCACTCGCATTAACATCTGCTAACCATGTGTACGTGACCAATATTATTTGGTTTGATTTGATGCTAGCGGCACAGATAGAACAACGAGACATATATTTCACTGGATATATACATGTGAAGCATCCAGTTGGCATTTCCTCTCGACCAGTGGCTGGCATTGGGAAAAGATGGAGCGAGATGGATTTTGCCCGACATTCTGCTAAGTTTGTCATCAATGAAACATTTGATCTCAATACAATTTTCTGTTTCCAAAACTGACATGTATGATGAAAAGAGTAGTCTAAGTTTTGTAGACTTTACCCTCTGACAACGTTTTTTTAAATGGTGTTGTTTAGAAGGAGCGCAAGGGCGAATTGAGTTATTGCACACTCGCACTTCACATAGTAGGTATTCCCTTACGGAACTATGCAAATACATGCTAGAACACACCAATAGGCTCTCGCTAGCTCATGCTTGGCCCTGCCCACCTCCTTGCTTGTTCTGCCCACTATTTAATATTTTGCTCCCATTGGAAACGACAGGCTGTGGTTATCTTGGGTTAGTTAGAAAACTCTTTGCTAGTGGTGAGCTAACTAAGGTATTTTAGTTTATTTGATCATTGAGACAGTAGAGTATGATTTTCTGAACCCTGACTGGAATTCAAACATGAGATTATGTTTGTTTACATATTCATAGAGCTGCTCATGAATCATATTCTCTCCAAGATCTTGGACGTGACACTGAGAATAGAGACTGGCCTGTCGTTCCAAGGGTTGGTCTTACTCCCATTCTTGTGCAAAGGAATTACTTAGGCTATTTTCATATCCTTTGGAAATGTAAATTGATCAAGAGAGAGGTTAATGACATAAGTAATGTATGGGGCAATTCGAACATCTAGATATCTTAACAACTTTGCTGGTAAGCTAGTGGTTTTGAAGCAGTTAAGCACAGCTAGCCGGGTATGGGTCTCAATCAGGGACAGCTGTCTATCGTTGTCTCTGATTGAGAACCATACTTACAGTGCCTTGCGAAAGTATTCGGCCCCCTTGAACTTTGCGACCTTTTGCCACATTTCAGGCTTCAAACATAAAGATATAAAACTGTATTTTTTGTGAAGAATCAACAGCATGTGGGACACAATCATGAAGTGGAACGACATTTATTGGATATTTCAAAAAAATTTAACAAATCAAAAACTGAAAAATTGGGCGTGCAAAATTATTCAGCCCCCTTAAGTTAATACTTTGTAGCGCCACCTTTTGCTGCGATTACAGCTGTAAGTCGCTCGGGGTATGTCTCAGTATCAGTTTTGCACATCGAGAGACTGAAATTTTTTCCCATTCCTCCTTGCAAAACAGCTCGAGCTCAGTGAGGTTGGATGGAGAGCATTTGTGAACAGCAGTTTTCAGTTCTTTCCACAGATTCTCGATTGGATTCAGGTCTGGACTTTGACTTGGCCATTCTAACACCTGGATATGTTTATTTTTGAACCATTCCATTGTAGATTTTGCTTTATGTTTTGGATCATTGTCTTGTTGGAAGAAAAATCTCCGTCCCAGTCTCAGGTCTTTTGCAGACTCCATCAGGTTTTCTTCCAGAATGGTCCTGTATTTGACTCCATCCATCTTCCCATCAATTTTAACCATCTTCTCTGTCCCTGCTGAAGAAAAGCAGGCCCAAACCATGATGCTGCCACCACCATGTTTGACTGTGGGTATGGTGTGTTCAGGGTGATGAGCTGTGTTGCTTTTACGCCAAACACAACGTTTTGCGTTGTTGCCAAAAAAGTTCAATTTTGGTTTCATCTGACCAGAGCACCTTCTTCCACATGTTTGGTGTCTCCCAGGTGGCTTGTGGCAAACTTTAAACGACACTTTTTATGGATATCTTTAAGAAATGGCTTTCTTCTTGCCACTCTTCCGTAAAGGCCAGATTTGTGCAATATACGACTGATTGTTGTCCTATTGACAGAGTCTCCCACCTCAGCTGTAGATCTATGCAGTTCATCCAGAGTGATCATGGGCCTCTTGGCTGCATATCTGATCAATCTTCTCCTTGTATGAGCTGAAAGTTTAGAGGGACGGCGAGGTCTTGGTAGATTTGCAGTGGTCTGATACTCCTTCCATTTCAATATTATCGCTTGCACAGTGCTCCTTGGGATGTTTAAAGCTTGGGAAATCTTTTTGTATCCAAATCCGGCTTTAAACGTCTTCACAACAGTATCTCGGACCTGCCTAGTGTGTTCCTTGTTCTTCATGATGCTCTCTGCGCTTTTAACGGACCTCTGAGACTATCACAGTGCAGGTGCATTTATACGGAGACTTGATTACACACAGGTGGATTGTATTTATCATCATTAGTCATTTAGGTCAACTATGGATCATTCAGAGATCCTCACTGAACTTCTGGAGAGAGTTTGCTGCACTGAAAGTAAAGGGGCTGAATAATTTTGCACGCCCAATTTTTCAGTTTTTGATTTGTTAAAAAAGTTTGAAATATCCAATAAATGTCGTTCCACTTCATGATTGTGTCCCACTTGTTGTTGATTCTTCACAAAAAAATACAGTTTTATATCTTTATGTTTGAAGCCTGAAATGTGACAAAAGGTCGCAAAGTTCAAGGGGGCCGAATACTTTCGCAAGGCACTGTAGGTAGCCCTTTTCCCATCTGTCTTTGTGGGAAGTTGACTTTGTTTAGGGCACATAGCCTTTAGCTTCACGGTTGGTTTGTAGTGTTTATTGTTGGCGTCATCTTAAATAAAGAATATGTACGCTCACCACGCTGCACCTTGGTCCTCCTCCTTCAACAGCCGTGACAGAACTTCCCACCACCAAAGGACCAAGCAGTGTGGTAAGAAGGAGGACTGGACATGGGAGGACATTTTAAATGGCAAGGGATCCTGGACGTGGGAGGAGATCCTGGCCGGGAAGGATCGCTTGCCCTGGGAGCAGGTAGAAGCAGAGAGGAAGGCAAAATCCTCCTAAGGTGGAAGAGCCAGTAGCGGCTGGCTTCCAAGCATCATCGAGCCGCCAGCGCAAGAGGGTTTGAGTGACTGCCTCAGACGGGGTAGCAGTGACCATAATTTGTTGAATCAAGGAGTCAGTTTGGGTCACGTTCAAGCCTCTGTTACCTTTTCTACATCCATAATCATGGAAACCGGCCTGCTAACACAATAGTGCCTGCTGCGATTTAGCCTTGACAGATGTGAGAAAGCTTATTAGAGGCCTTGTGGCAAATGGCTAGCTGAAGTTAGCACTGTGTATTAACGCTATTGCTGTGGGCTAAAGGTATGCTATAGCTAGAACAGTGCTAGCCAAAGCGAACCGTGTGCTTGGTGGTTACTGGTATTCGTTTTTTGGTAGAAAATCTCTCACGATCATAATGCAGATAGACTAAACTGGTCAGTCTAGTCAACACAAACAAGTGAACGTAGATTGTACAAAACAAGAGAAGGGCTTCGGGCAAAGTGTAAGCTAACTATCGTTCAGTCTAGTCAATACGACACAACGAACTAAACTAGAGAGGAGAGCAGTTAGACAGTTAGAAAAGCTAGTTTGGTGGTATATAGCAAGCCTTGCAGCGAGTTAGCTGGGTTAGCTAAGCCTTCTAGTGAGAGCTAGCCAAGTCTCAGTAGCTAGCCATGGAAACGTACTGACTAGAAAAAGCATAAGAGGTAAATCTACACGAAGCAAAAAACGTTCCTTTCAGTCAGTTGTTCAACACAAAGAGATCAGAGACGAGATCTTATGTTCGGCAGCGTTAACCTGTCGGAAGTGACTGCCTGTTGTGACTCTTTGCAAGGAAGAGAGCGAGAAATTACCAGTGGGTGAGTGGCGCATTGTCTGTCTAGAGGCTGTGTGATTGGTTACTTCCTGTAGTGAATCTGCTTGGCAACTTCCCATGTTTGATACATCAAAATTAGTATTTGGAAGAGAACTGGAAACCTGTGTATGTATAAAACACATTCAAAACACACTGTATGTATAAAATAACCACATTTAATGAAATACACTTTTTCATTAATTTGCAATACGTTCTCTGTTAGTCCCAATTGTCATGAGACCACCTTTTATATTTGTAAATTGTTTTAGTTTTTTTGTGTATTGAGTTTACTGGCGGTAAATGCCAGGCTGTGTCCTTTACAGTGTAGGCTTGTCTGACCCTTGACCAGATGGCGGATCACCCAGCTCCCTGGCCTGTGAGTGGTTGTGATGGGAGAAAGAGAGAGAGCGGAGGAGCAGGCACTGTCTGAGACCAGGGGCCGCTCTCTTCTCGTTTCCCTCTATGTGTAGGTGCAGGATGAAGGAAAGATGTATAAACATAAATATCCCCAGTCCCCTCAGGGGCCCGCTCGGTACAGCAGGGCCCTCTCTGCCCCCCCAGACCCCCACCCCTCCCTTATCCCCCCACACCATCTAATTAGGATCTTGGGCCTCATTAGGGCCGGCAACCCCAGGGCCCACTGATACAAAAGTTGATTCTATCAGACGTAATAAGTCAATGCTACGGGGACGGATGCTAATTTTAATTAATGAAATGGAAGGGAAGGGTCAGCTACAGCGACAAACAAAGGGACGTGGTGGAAGGTGGTGGAGGTTGATGGTGGTCAAAGCTGCCCCTGATCTAAGCTAGAGGCGGGAGCAGACTGGTGCTGGAGACCTTACATCCCCTCGTCCCTTCTGAAAGTTCACCAAAGCTTTGGATCCGCTGGCATGTGCACAGTGGATCTGTGAAGTACTATGAGAGAAATGAGAATCGCAACTACCAGACCCCTTCTTGTGTAGTTGTCAGGCCCAGTTGCCCTTTGTTACATGCGTGGGGGATACCGGCAGTGGCGACCTGGCTAGGCACAACGGAGCCAGACAGGACATGGGGCGTCCACGTAAGGGCAACAGCATGGTTCCATGGTTGTCTACTACTTCCTCTTAATTTAGGATGAGGATCTGGGTGGAAATGCTAGAGGTCATGAGAAGAGGCATAAAGCGTTTCTGGTTCTGTCCATCTGCCAGTCTGTATCAGCCATGTCTTCTCTCAAGCTACTTTCCTCTACCTGTCCCTCCCTCTCCTTCTTTCTCTTCTTCCATCTCACTCTCTGCATGGGATGCTGTTGGTTTTTCACAGCTCCACATCCCTGTCCCCCCAACCTTCACGAGTCCCCTCTCGTTGTTCACCATGTTCCCTCTCTTCATCCCTCCCTTTCTCCCCTCTTCCCCCTGACCTAGTTTTAGCATTTGATCCTGACTGGAAGGTTAACCCCTAGAGGGTGCACGGAGGCAGCCTCGCGCCACGTCAATTCCCACACAAAGGGCTGCCTTTGTCACTTCATATTTTCAAGGCTCCAAATGCAATGGCTCTTCATTGTCATTTTTATATACAGGGGTCATTCTCCTGTTGGAACTGCCCTCGCCTCCCTTCGTCCCCTGCTTTTGGGGCTGAAAGGCACAACTGCACTCAATGGGAATTCATACTCTATACACAAACAATAAATAAAATAGATTTGTGTTTGTATATGGGTATTCAGAGTATTCAACAAAGCAGAAAAAGTTTTGCTTCTTTCAACTAGTTTCTCAGATCCCTCAGTAAACCATCTCCTCTATGGCCTATGACTCTGAGAGACAGGGTGGTTTAATAATGGGAGTGCCCTTTGTCTGAGGCCAGGCACAAATTAGTCGCCGTGTTGTCTTCCCCTGGCCCGCGTGGCTCGACAGCAGAGTGACTGGTACCAGGGCATTCCAGGGTGTTTCTGCTCCTGGTAGGAAGTGAGCCTGGGCCCTGTTGTATGTTGTCACCCACACCGGCCGCCACCGCCACCGCCAAGCTCGGCCAGGGGTCAGCACCCATCATACACTGGGGCCTAATGCTGCTGATGAGAGGGAGCCTATCCCGGAGGTCTGTGCAGCCGCAAGGTGTGGCTACTCAGCGTCAGGATAACCTTAGCCGACAGACAGGCACAGCCACACGAGCATTAACACACAGAGTGCAAACACACACACTCACACACACAGAATTGTGAAAATACACACATTCATACGCATACAAAGTCTCATAAACACACATAATGTACACATACACAAACATACAATCATACCACCCAGACGGGGACTCAAATGCACACTCATACAAAGCTCACACATACTGTACATATACTGTACATGCACATCAGAACTTCTACTGACAATAAATTAGTTGCTCCATCTGTTTTCTGTCAATCAAGAACGGCAGAAGTTTTTGGAATGCCCTGAAATAGCAGGAACAACGAGAATAAAGGTCTATACAGTCAGTGTACTGTAAATGTGATACTTGCTGTTCACGTTCTGAAAGGAACTCAAATTGTTAAAAAAACATGGGATAATCTGTTATATATGAAACTATCCACTGCTTTTTTGTCAGCTACTTGATGAATGTTTGTATCAAACGAAGAAGAACTTACACCGATTCTAAAAGCTGGATTCTTTAAAGTCAATAACTTGCCCATTCTGCACGAGAGGCATAAAGATTGCAGGTCAATGAATAACTTGCCAATGGCGATGAATTGTAAACTCCTATTTATGACCAAGGCTTTTCGGCAAACTCTATTTGATAGATTGATTCCAGCATTCCCTTGATTATAGCATTTCCCTTGATTATAGCATTCCCCTGATTATAGCATTCCCCTTGATTACAGCATTCCCCTTGATTATAGCATTCCCTTGATTATAGCATTCCCCTTGATTATAGCATTCCCTTGATTATAGCATTCCCTTGATTATATCATTCCCCTTGATTACAGCATTCCCCTTGATTATAGCATTCCCCTTGATTACATCATTCCCCTTGATTATAGCATTCCCCTTGATTATAGCATTCCCTTGATTATATCATTCCCCTTGATTACAGCATTCCCCTTGATTATAGCATTCCCCTTGATTACAGCATTCCCCTTGATTATAGCATTCCCCTTGATTACAGCATTCCCCATAATTACAGCATTCCCCTTGATTATAGCATTCCCCTTGATTATAGCATTCCCCTCGATTCTAATTCTCTTTTTTTTAAGGACAGTGACTGCTCCCTGAAGTTGAAAATGTCAAGGCAAATGTCACAGGATATCAATGGTCGTCCATGATTCATAATGTGTCAATCCAATCCTCAATATATTTGCTGTAAGACAGAGTCTGGTATATCCGGTGGTATCTAGGGGTCAGTGCCCCTTGGTCCTTAGATGCCCATCATGGTAGCAGGGGTGTGCGTGTGTGGAGTGGGGTGGGGTGGGGGGGGGGGGGGGGTTGTATCAGTATATGCCTATTCTTATCCTATGTTTTAATATACTTTTGATATCACCATACCAAAACCTAAGTGCTCTGAGATGCCTTTATCCTAGTAAAGAGTCTCCGCTTACACTCACAACAACAAGGTGATGGATTTTCATCCTGTAAAAAACAGCTGTATTACTATAAACGTAATAAAAGTCCAAATAAGCCTGATTGTAAGAATGTCTTACATATGGGGGGGGGGGGGGGGGTGTTGATCTCTGGGAATGTGGCATGCCAGAGACCTGGCTCGACTGGCACCAAACCCAAATACCTTTGCCCACCCCTCATCCTGTCTCTCTCTCTGCCTCATCTATCCTGGGGGATATGGAGTCAGCCCAATTCCCCCCCACTGCCCCTCCTCCCTTTCCATAGCCCATGAAATGGGAGAGCACCACTCTCCACTTCCTCCGACAGGATCAGCACTCGGCTCGGCCTCCGGACGAGACTACATTCCTGCCCTCAGCATACTGTTGCTGTCCGGCTGTCACACCGGGCGGCCAGAATAGCCCTGTGACGTCCGCCCTGGTTACTAGAAAACTACCCTGTCCCGGGAACCGCGGGAGCAAGGATACACAAGACAACATCCCTGGCTCAGATGTATCCCTATCTAACGCTGAGGGGGTACGGTGGCACTCAAAGACACAGATACATGACATACCCACGTAGACAGTAGACAGAAGTGCACACACACACACACACACTCTCTTTCTCTCTCCAGAGTTGTTATTGTGACTTGATGAACATAAACAGTTGGCAAAGTTCATGCATTGCCAATTAAACAATGTGCAGCCATCAGTTCATAGAAGTGTTGCGTTGTAGTTAAACAGAGTAATATGATTGGGGGGTGACCTGGTGACCTCCAACTCCATTGAGTGGATCAGTACTGTACGTAATGTACAATAGTGTCACGTCCTGACCATAGAGAGTCCTTATTTTCTATGGTGGAGTAGGTCAGGGCGTGACTGAGGGGTTAGTATAGTTTATTATTTCTATGTGGGTGTTCTAGTTGTCATGTTTCTATGTTGGTGATTTGTATGATTCCCAATTAGAGGCAGCTGGTAATCATTGTCTCTAATTGGGGATCATATTTAAGTAGTGTTTGTTCCCACCTGTGTTTGTGGGATATTGTGTTTTGAGTTAGTGCACGTAGCACCTCTGTAGTCAAGGTTCGTTGTTAGTTTATTGTTTATTTGTTTTTGTCTTTGTTAAGTTTCACTTTATCATTAAATTATGTGGAACTCAACATCCACTGCGCCTTGGTCTGATATTTATTCCGACGACCATGACAAATAGCAGCAGCACCATGCTCCTAAAGACACTATGGCACGAGAGATACTGTCCAAGATGGATCTGTTGTTAATTGCTTTTCCCCAGATTGCATCTACAGGAAGATCCGCTTAACACAGATTCTCAACTCTTCGTTCATATTGGAGTTATCAAAACAAATGAACAAGGATTTTCCACCAGCAAACTGAGGCCTCTTGGGACTGGAAGGGAAGCGTCCGAGGCAGCGTGATGTCAGTTTGTTCTTGTTGCACATGATGCGTGTTGACTGCAGCCCTGCATTTGTCAGAGAAGGTGTCTATTCTGCAGTCAAATTGCCACAGCCCAGACTGACACTCATTAATGAGGGCCTCTAAGCAAGGGGCCTGTGGGGGGCATGAGGAGGGCAGCGGGGTGGGCAGGTGGCGATGGGGGTTGACAAGGGCGAGGGGCCACATCCCACTAAAAATAAATGATGCAAATGATTGATACAGAAAGCGGCAGACTGATAAAGACAGATGGATTGGGAGGTGGGCTGGGCAAGACCTCTGGATGGCAAGCTGTTGTCAGTTGGAACGCCGCTTAAAGCCACCACCACATCCAGATCATCGTCCCAACATCCCCTCCTTCACCCTATGCACTGGTTGTGTTAGACCACTTCCAAGCACAGCCCCCCTCTGTCTCCTGCCACTCACATACCACACACACACCCCAACGCCTGCCCCAGCCGCAACCCAGGAGCAAGTGGAATGAGCAGGGCCAGCCAGACCTGAGGCAGACACACACGCACATACTGTACACACACACAGCACTGTGTCCTGGGCCCTTGTGCCCTAACCCTGCTGCACTTTCCATGGCTTCACAGCCAGAGCCACATGTCCATCATTGTATTTGTGCACCAGCTCAAGTCATTCATTACGCCTGTCTGCAACTGTCAATCATTCAATCAATCATAACATTATTTCAGTGATTGTAAAATCATGCCCCCCAGCACAGGCTAATAGCAGGTTATGGAGAAGTGGGAAGCTTATTTTTATAGTATGTTCAGAACTAATTTCCTTCAAAAGTAGCTAATTGTACAATTTATGGGATTGTTTTCAATGAGCCAAATATGACAGAATAAACGCATGGAATAACTGCATTGGGCAATTTTCAGAGAACAATGTTTTTATTTTATTTATTTTTTAACCCTTTTTCTCCCATGGTATCCAATTGGTAGTTACAGTCTTGTCTCATCACTGCAACTCCCATACAGACCCGGGAGAGGTAAAGGTCAAGAGCCATGCATCCTCTGAAACACAACCAAACCAAGCCGCACTGCTTCTTGACACAGTGCCCACTTAACCCGGAAGCCAGCCGCACCAAGGTGTCAGAGGAAATACCATACACCTGGCGACCGTGTCAGCGTGCACTGTGCGCGACGGGACAAGGGCATCCCTGCCGCCCAAACCCTCCCCTAACCCGGATGACAGAGGGCCAATTGTGCGCCACCCCATGGGTCTCCCGGTTGCGGCCGGCTGCGACAGAGCCTGGACTCGAACCCAGAATCTCTAGTGGCACACATTAGACCACAGAGAACGATGGTTTAACCATTATTGGACACCAAAACGCTTTTTGATAAATAAATCTAATGTATAACATTAAAGAACATGTTGAAAATTTTTGTTAGGGTTTGTTTCGTTGTTTTTGTTTTAAAGAATGGATACACAATCCAAACCCTTTATGGAAATGACACTGCACACCTTCATTTCCTATAGGGCTTTTAAGAATATCTTGAGATCCTCTCCTCTCATGCCCTCAGTCCCCCATGACTCCCAAGTCTGCCAGCCAGGGACACTGGGTCTGCTGCCAGCAGGGTCAGCCCTGTGTGACCCACCCAGGACTCTCACCCTCTCTACCCACCAGCACCACAAGAGGAAAGAAAAATAGCAAAGCACAAGCGTATTAAGATGCAATATCATTACAGGATCTAGTCTCTGGTCCCCCTTCCCGGGCCCCTCAGAGCATGGCTCTCCCAGGCTGTTTTCCCACAATGATCCTTCCTGCCCCTCAGAGCATGGCTCTCCCAAGCTGTTTTCCCACAATGATCCTTCCTGCCCCTCAGAGCATGGCTCTCCCAGATTGTTTTCCCACAGTGATCCTTCCTGGGTCCCTGAGAGCATGGCTCACCAAGGCTGTTTTCCTACAGTGATCCTTCGTGGCCTGGGACTAAATATACCAGGCACTGGCAGGTTTGTGGCAGGGACGTCTGAACTGGATCGAAGGGGAGAGTGAGTGTGGCAGGGTCAAGACCCTGTGCCATGTCTGTCACCACGAATGGATGGGTAAAAAGAGGGGGAGAAAAGGGAGACGGGGAGGCAGGCCGGTCTGGAATCAGTGTTGTTTATATACAGATTGAAATGGCTGATGTTGATGTTGATTATCGTGTTTGATCCAAGTTTTGCTAGCTAACTGAGATCTGCACTGAGATCAAATCAAATCAAATCAAATGTTATTTGTCACATACACATGGTTAGCAGATGTTAATGCGAGTGTAGCGAAATGCTTGTGCTTCTAGTTCCGACAATGCAGTAATAACCAACAAGTAATCTAACTAACAATTCCTAATCTACTGTCTTATACACAGTGTAAGGGGATAAAGAATATGTACATAAGGATATATGAATGAGTGATGGTACAGAGCAGCATAGGCAAGATACAGTAGATGGTATCGAGTACAGTATATACATGTGAGATGAGTATGTAAACAAAGTGGCATAGTTAAAGTGGCTAGTGATACATGTATTACATAAGGATGCAGTCGATGATATAGAGTACAGTATATAGGTATGCATATGAGATTAATAATGTAGGGTAAGTAACATTATATAAGGTAGCATTGTTTAAAGTGGCTAGTGATATATTTACAACATTTCCCATCAATTCCCATTATTAAAGTGGCTGGAGTTGAGTCAGTGTCAGTGTGTAGGCAGCAGCCACTCAATGTTAGTGGTGGCTGTTTAACAGTCTGATGGCCTTGAGATAGAAGCTGTTTTTCAGTCTCTCGGTCCCAGCTTTGATGCACCTGTACTGACCTCGCCTTCTGGATGATAGCGGGGTGAACAGGCAGTGGCTCGGGTGGTAGATGTCCTTGATGATCTTTATGGCCTTCCTGTAACATCGGGTGGTGTAGGTGTCCTGGAGGGCAGGTAGTTTGCCCCCGATGATGCGTTGTGCAGACCTCACTACCCTCTGGAGAGCCTTACGGTTGAGGGCGGAGCAGTTGCCGTACCAGGCGGTGATACAGCCCGCCAGGATGCTCTCGATTGTGCATCTGTAGAAGTTTGTGAGTGCTTTTGGTGACAAGCCGAATTTCTTCAGCCTCCTGAGGTTGAAGAGGCGCTGCTGCGCCTTCTTCACGATGCTGTCTGTGTGAGTGGACCAATTCAGTTTGTCTGTGATGTGTATGCCGAGGAACTTAAAACTTGCTACTCTCTCCACTACTGTTCCATCGATGTGGATAGGGGGGTGTTCCCTCTGCTGTTTCCTGAAGTCCACAATCATCTCCTTAGTTTTGTTGACGTTGAGTGTGAGGTTATTTTCCTGACACCACACTCCGAGGGCCCTCACCTCCTCCCTGTAGGCCATCTCGTCGTTGTTGGTAATCAAGCCTACCACTGTTGTGTCGTCCGCAAACTTGATGATTGAGTTGGAGCGTGTGTGTGGCCACGCAGTCGTGGGTGAACAGGGAGTACAGGAGAGGGCTCAGAACGCACCCTTGTGGGGCCCCAGTGTTGAGGATCAGCGGGAGGAGATGTTGTTACCTACCCTCACCACCTGGGGCGGCCCGTCAGGAAGTCCAGTACCCAGTTGCACAGGGCGGGGTCGAGACCCAGGGTCTCGAGCTTGATGACGAGCTTGGAGGGTACTATGGTGTTGAATGCCGAGCTGTAGTCGATGAACAGCATTCTCACATAGGTATTCCTCTTGTCCAGATGGGTTAGGGCAGTGTGCAGTGTGGTTGAGATTGCATCGTCTGTGGACCTATTTGAGCGGTAAGCAAATTGGAGTGGGTCTAGGGAGTCAGGTAGGGTGGAGGTGATATGGTCCTTGACTAGTCTCTCAAAGCACTTCATGATGACGGAAGTGAGTGCTACGGGGTGGTAGTCGTTTAGCTCAGATGAGAACAAAAAAAAATATTTTGAAACATTTGAACCATTTTAGCCTCAGATTAGTATTTTATGCCAAATCATGTCACATGTTATGCTCTGAGATTTCATTAAAATTACTTTGGTAGACTGCATACATTTCCTTGTTCCCTTAGGCTCAACGACAGTTGAAGTCAGAATTTTACATACACTTCGGTTGGAGTCATTAAAACTCATTTTTCAACCACTCCACAAATTTCTTGTTAACAAACTATAGTTTTGGCAAGTCGGTTAGGACATATACTTTGTGCATGACACAAGTAATTTTTCCAACAATTGTTTACAGACAGATTATTTCACTTATAATTCACTGTATCACAATTCCAGTGGATCAGAAGTTTACATACACTAAGTTGACTGCGCCTTTAACAGCTTGGAAAATTCCAGAAAATTATGTCATGGCTTTATAAGCTTCTGATAGGCTAATTGACATCATTTGAGTCATTTGGAGGTTTACCTGTGGATGTATTTCAATGCCTACCTTCAAACTCAATGCCTCTTTCCTTGACCTCATTGGAAAATCAAAAGAAATCAGCCAAGACCTCTGAAAAAGAATTGTAGACCTCCACAATTCTGGTTCATCCTTGGGAGCAATTTCCAAACGCCAGAAGGTACCATGTTCATCTGTACGTACAAACAATAAGTATAAGTATAAGTAAGTATAAACAACATGGAACCACACAGCCGTCATACCGCTCAGGAAGGAGACGCGTTCTGTCTCCTAGAGATGAACGTACATTGGTGCGAAAAGTGCAAATCAATCCCAGAACAACAGCAAAGTACCTTGTGAAGATGATGGGTGAAACAGGTTTAAGTATCTATGTCCACAGTAAAACAAGTCCGGTATCGACATAACCTGACAGGCCGCTCAGCAAGGAAGAAGCCACTGCTTCAAAACCGCCATAAAAAGCCAGACTACGGTTTGCAACTGCACATGGACAAAGATCGTACTTTTTGGAGAAATGTCCTCTGGTCTGATGAAACAAAAATAGAACTGTTTGGCCATAATGACCATCGTTATGTTTGGAGGAAAAAAGTGAGGCTTGCAAGCCGAAGAACACCATCCCAACCATCAAGCACGGGGGTGGCAGCATCATGTTGTGGGTGCTTTGCTGCAGGAGGGACTGGTGCACTTCACAAAATAGATGGCATCATGAGGTAAGGGTCTTCCAAATGGACAAAGACCCCAAGCATACTTCCAAAGTTGTGGCAAAATGGCCTAAGGACAACAAAGTCAAGGTATTGGAGTGGCCATCACAAAGCCCTGACCTCAATCCTATAGAACATTTGTGGGCAGAATTGAAAAAGCGTGTGCTTGAAAGGAGACCTACAAACCAGACTCAATTACACCAGCTCTGTCAGGATGAATGGGCCAAAATTCACCCAACTTATTGTGGGAAGCTTGTGAAAGGCTACCCGAAACGTTTGACCCAAGTTAAACCATTTAAAGGCAATGCTACCAAATACTAATTGAGTGTATGTAAACTTCTGACCCACTGGGAATGTGATGAAATAAATAAAAGCTCAAATAAATCATTCTCTCTACTATTATTCTGACATTTCACATTCTTAAAATAAAGTGGTGATCCTAACTGACCTAAGACAGGGAATTTTTACTAGGATTAAATGTCAGGAATTGTGAAACACTGAGTTTAAATGTATTTTTGTCACGTCCTGACCATAGAAAGCCTTTATTTTCTATGGTAGAGTAGGTCAAGGCGTGACTAGGGGTTTAATCTAGTTTATATTTTCTATGTAGGGTTCAAGTTTGGTTTTTCTATGTTGGTGTTTTGGTATGATTCCCAATTAGAGGCAGCTGGCTATCGTTGTCTCTAATTGGGGATCATACTTAAGTAGCATTTTTTCCACCTGTCTGTTATGGGATATTGTTTTGAGTTAGTGCACATAGCATTCTCTGTAGTCACGGTTCGTTATTAGTTTATTGTTTATTTGTTTTTGTCTTTGCTAAATTTCAAACCTAATCACTTTCTTTAATAAATGATGTGGAACTCAACATACGCTGCACCTTGGTCAGATATTCATTATAACGATCGTGACAATTTGACTAAGGTGTATGTAAACTTCCGACTTCAACTGTATGTTCTTTGCGCAAATGAGCCCCTCATGCGAAATATGTCTCCTGCCTTATTGCCGTTACATCCACTGAGTCAAGCATTGACCATCATGGCATTATGCTATGCATCAAAATCTACATCAATCCACAATAAATGTATCATCAATCAGTTTGTGAGTGTCAATATGGGGAAATATGAGGGGACAAATCAAATGTTGAGACTGGAAGGAAATAAGCATGTGGAGTGTCTGAAAGTGTTGAACATGGGGGCTGGAGGAGAAAGGATGAATTATTGAGTGAACAGACAGACAGCGCCTTTGTCTGGAAGGGGAGGGGGGAAATGGAACCCTCCACAGTTTTCATCTGAACTGACAGCATCTAACACCTTGTCCACTGGGATTTATGACATGATAATTAGGCATTAGATCTATTCAAAATGGCAGCTAAAGTGTACATCCGATAGCAGTGAAAATAAAGTCAGATGTTCCGCTTGGTACTAGCCTCTGCCTGCATCATGTAAACTTACTGTATTACTCTGTTTGTATGAATGTCATTTCATTAAGTCAGCTTCGTCCGCACCACTATGAAAGTGACTCCAGTGATGAGGATGCTATGAATTAGTGGCTCATCTCGTTGACTCTGCTTGTTTCGGGGCTTCAAAAGCTGTTAACCTTGTTGTTTACTCTTTCATTAAAGATGTCTTGAACTCGCTGTGAACTTACTGAAATATGCCGAATCAAGCTAAGTGACTAATGTGCCCTGCTTTTCTTTGCAGACTCTTGTTGCCCTGGGTGAATGGAAGGGAGCGGAGAGTGCAGAGCCAACCCAACACTGGAGGGAGAGATACACTGCCTGGACTTAGCGTAAGGGGGCACAGGAGTTGTGTGGTTCATTCAGCTCTTCCTCCTCCAGATACAGTGGATGTGCTAAAAGCCATTGTGCAGGTCATAGGGTAGGGGCCAGTACTGTGTTCTGGATACATATCAGACACATTTAAACCTCTACCAGTGAATGACTCAATGAACAACATGAAATCAATAAACTCTCAGGATCCCAGCATTTGATATACGATTATCCTCTTTTCAGTGTGTCTCCTCCATCAATGATAGTACGGCCCTTCTTCTTCTACATCACTCCTTTCGACACTCTCATGTCTTCATTTAACAACGCGTCTGTCATGCCCTGATCGTGGAGATCCTTTTATTCTCTGTTTGTTTGGTCAGGGGGTGACTCGGGTGGGAAAGTCTATGCTTTCTGGTTCTTTGTTTTTGGCCGGGTATGATTCTCAATCAGGGACAGCTGTCTATCGTTGTCTCTGATTGGGAATCATACTTAGGCAGCTTTTTTTCATTTGTGGGTTGTTGTCTACGTTTAATGCATGTATAGCCTTACGGAGCTTCACGTTCGTTTTTGTTGTTTATTGTTTTGTTGGCAACATAAAAAAAATAAAGAAAAATTTACCCTCACCACGCTGCACCTTGGTCCGGTCATTTTCAAGACGATGTTCGTGACAGCGTCTCTTTTCTACCATCTCTCTGCTTCTTGCCCTGTCAGATTTAGACCAACCAGATCTTCATCTAGCTTTGTTTTGACTTCTGCACAAAAGTGTATATAAACTGGGTCTCAGCACATTAACAAAGCTGTGGCTTGACATGACGAGAGAAAATTTTCCAGAGCTAGTGGCCAACCGCTACGCTTCCACAGCTACACTTCATTCTGTCACGCCTGCTCCCGCTCCCCCTCCGTGGCACTCGAAGGCTCCAGGCTGCCCAGCACTACGCACTCCTGCCACCATCATTACGCACTCCTGCTCCCCTCGTCACAGGCATCAGCGATTCATTGCACTCACCTGGACTCAAACACCTGTGTCATTACCTCCCCTATATCTGTCTGTTCCCCAGCTCTGTTCCCCATTCCAGCGTTAATTGTCATAAGTCTTTGTAGTACCCGGTTCTGAAGCTGTTCCTGTCCTTTTCCATGTCTGTGTAAATTAAATGTTCACTCTCTGTACCTGCTTCTCATCTCCAGCGTCGGTTCTTACACATTCATGATTTCAATCGTATATTATGTATTTTGGGGGCAAACTAATAAGTATCCATACTTGATTTGCTATCATTCCAGATTCAGTGTTCTCTGGTTTACCTTAGATCGGCTGACCCCAGGCCTGTACTTAGGGGTCAGCGTGGACGACAGGGGCGATGATTTCTTAATGCAGTCAGTGGGTGAACTGTGGATGTACTGGGGGCGGGGCATCCTTCTGTGCATTTGGGGGGTGCAGGGGAAGTGAGACGCATGGTCCCTGTAAGGGAAGACTGAGACTTACTGGCAGTGTTTTGGAATGGGGGTCGCTCTGTGCCCCCGGAGCAAGCCAGAGGAATGCGATGGAGTGCACAGCTGCCCCGTCCCATCAAACCACAGGCACTGTGCTGTCTGAGGAGCAGGACCTTTCATGGATGGAGTTTAGGGCCTGGGATGCATCATGCACCGTTCTGTATAAAAGCACTTCCCGGTGATAAACACTCAACCCCCTCAAGGTGGGATACAATTCCTTGGCATTTGGAAACTAGGCTTGCTCATCTTACAGCGTAAAGTTTCTGATCCTGCAGGTGTTTAAATGGTGAGGTGCTAATCTTGCCTTTATGCTTTAGCACCTATAAATGGGATTGAACCATCTAATCACAGACTGTGTGTTTAATCTTAGGTCAACTGATTTAGGTTGACTGGTCCTACAGCTGGGTCTGCTGAGTGTCCACGGCGAGCACAGAGGTCTTTGTGACTGATCTCTGAACAGTTTGCTCCAATGTTAGCATTTCCAGGCTGAAAGGTCATGTCTGGAGTCTGGGTGTGTGAGGGCAGCTCTGTGTGCTTGAGAAGGTGCAGGCAGATGTCTGTGGCTTAAAAACACTCTGGGTGTTTATGGAGGTGAGACAGGGTTCACGGGCTGACCAGAGAATGAGCACTCTCCCACTAGCCATCACAACACTGCCCTCATCTTACGCAAGCTCTCTCTGATGGCAAATGTCAAAGGGATGCTCCATAACAATGCTTTTAGAGGCCATGTCAATGGCCACTTTTCTCTGTGAAATCACTGGTGAAACAAACATGGCCTCCAGCTTTCTTTAATTGAAGTTATTTTCTAGGCTAGCCATGTGTGAATTCTTGAATCAGGACTTTCCAAAAATGATTTTTTCAAGGCCAATCCATAAAGTATGTTTGTAAAATACATGTTAAGTCATGCCAAATACTGTGCCAAGAATGCATGGAAAGTGTCTCTTATTTAATGTCAAAGAATTATATGGATCTTCTGTCCTATCTTCAGTTGTCTGTTTGCAACTGCAGGGCCGGCATTGCCCGTCCATGGCTGGAGCTCTATTACTGAGGGAGAAACTAACCCAGCATTGATTACCATCTAATTATAAACTAAGGAAGTGGCAACTTGTTTGTTTATAGGGTTGCAGTGAAATACATTTTCACTTCTCCAAGAGTTCATGTGATATCGGGTGCGAATGCCGCCGAGTACTAAGTGCTATCTTCTCCTCTCTCACTTCTTCTCGCAGTCTCTCGCTCTTTCTCCCTATCCTTCTACTCCCTTCACCACTTAATTTGCCCTCCCTCTGTTTTCACAGCCTCGGTAGGTGGTGCCTCCTGAAGCCTCCTTTCACACTCCGCATGGAGATTTAAATAAACATATGTTGCTTTAATTAGGGCCCCGTTGCCACGACGCACCCAGAATGGAAGGTGGTTCTCCAGGAGCCGGTTGAGAAGCATGTGTTGCTGCTAAGTCCTTCTAATCAGAACCATTTGCAGAGCGATTACGAGGAGCTTCCCGCTTCGGCTTTCACACCTGCACCGCACCGCCTCAGCAGAATCAACACACCCAAACACAAACCGAGACTTCATCACATTCTCACAGCTGCCATGAAACACGCACCAATGTATGGTTTATAACACAGTCATACGAAGATGCGACACCTGTCGTAACGTAACGACAGATTATAACAACATTTGTAAGACTTACGTCAATTGACATAACCCTGGGATTATTATCAATTTAATGTTGAACAAAGATTCTAATTCGTCATGCTTCGTATTGATAGTGACAGGTGTAATGACTGCAGAGTTTTTATTTGCTCCATTCAAGAGTTTTGCAGGAGCTTCGAAACCAACTTCAAGTGTGGTGCACCACAAGTCAACATTATGATTCATACAGGCTACAACTGATTCATTGATTTGAGATCCATGTGGGTCACACTTGGGAGGCCCACCCACATTGGTGAAATGTCAAGGCACTGGTATTTATGACTAGAGGTTATGCTCTCAGTGGGAAAAGTTGACACCGAACACATGGATAACAATTATATTATAGAGTTTGACAGAATTCTGGAAAGCAGCGGTCTAAGCATGTTTCTGTTTAACGAACATAAACTAGATTGTAAACAAGTGTTGTCAACTGAGAAGCATGAATTATGGAGTTCAGTTTGATATAGTGTCCCGTGTTGTAGTCCTCCGTCTAGGCACCATACTGCCCAATCAGGTTCAGTGGGGGGTTGAGGGCACTTGTTCCCTTCCTCTCCGCACTGAGCCAATGGGGGCATGATACAGACAGATACAATGTATCCGCCTGAAGGCATAAGGACCGTACTGTTGTCAACAGTTTGTAAATGTAATTGTAAATGTTATGGGTAACAACCAAGCATAGTGTTCATTGATCATTTGAGGTGTTGACTAATCTATCAGTAACTTTTACGATCATGTAACCCTTTGGGTAGATATCTTCAGAGGCCACTCGTTAATGTCCGATGTGAGATATGTAATACTTTTCACAAAAATTTGTCACTGTTAAGTCAAGGCGCTAGATGACAATCATGATAAAGATCTGGATTAACCAACTGACTCCACACCGGAGCGTAAATCCTTCAGAGGTCTAGCACTTCTAATGTTAAATCTGTCAGCCCATGGAAGTCTTTAAAAAGCTAATGATCCATTCTAGCTCCTTCGAATGCCAGGTCAAAGTCAGCTTTCATCTGCATTTTGACCAATATATAGTAAGTACATTTTTGGGAAATAGGGCCAAACAAATATCTGAAATAATTTGTCCACACATAAAATGTGAGGTTAGTGCCTTGTAATTCTGTTGGTCTGTTTGCTCAGATCCAAAACCAAAGAATATGTTGAGAACTAGCATGTGGCCTGTTTGTAATTGTTAAAGGATCAAATGAAAGCTGATTGTGCACACCAAGGTAATGTCCTGGGGAAACCTGCAGTAGGATGACATGAGAGCAATGCGGGAGAAATGGTGGCTCTGCCCCGGAGGCTCATGGGTACGCCTGGCTGGCCTGGCCGCTGTGTTGCTCAGACTGTGGCCCTCTCGCCATTCGTGTCAACAACGATGACTTCAGCGGCGTGCCCTTGTGAGCTCACCTTGCTAGGAGACACACAGGAAGTTAAGATTAGAGCAATGACAGTGTGGAGTGGGAGGACTGTGTCATACCTGCACTTGGGGGATTTCTGTGTATTAGTGGGGGGGGGGTCAATACCCCTGGAGTTATCTGTTTTATCTGTGTTTAACATAAAGATCTTCTCTTTGAGCAGATTTAACAGTTGTGTCTGTGTTCTTGAAACACACAAGGACAGTTGCTGGAGTCAGTCATAGACAATATTTCAGTCACCTCAGTCTCTATTTCATCTTGTACACTATTCTATAGTATTCTTCACTCTGCTACTGAGCTTGTACATTTATTGTAGCGGTCACATCCCCTTATTTTCACTGAATTATTAGAAATAACTCCCTTCTTTGTGAAATCAATGCATTTATGTTGTTCATTTGACAGCAAATGTCACAGATTTGACCAATGTAAGTTCAAAAACAAAACTGTTAAACATTTTAAACGTCACTGTTCGAAGCACCTCTGGACTATTATGTATTCAAATTTTATACATCCCTTTTCAACCAATCAATAACTGATCATAATCAGGCTAATTTAAATGCATCACGGTGACAATTACTGGTATTTCTTATTTTTTTTGTTACAGTTTCTAAAACATGATTGAGTCAATATATGAAATACGTGTGATATGCATTAATTTACAAAACAAAAACATTTTAGAAATGGCATTTTATTAAACATGACAAAACTCTGAAACTTTTGTTAAATTGAATCGTTCACACTCGTTCTGTTACCCGATTAGACACTAAATTAAATCCAAACCTTGTGGGTGTGCGGATACTTTTATCAACTCTCCCTCTGATGATGACTAAAACATTGAAAAAAATAGCGTTTAATTAAAATGTTGCATGTAGGCTGAGGTAAAAAAGTTGGTTTAAAGTCAGAGACGGGTTGAGAGTATATTAATCACAGTCTGGTGTCAGTGTGGTACAAAACATGTTGCGCAAATTAGTGCACGCTCTCTCAGTTAACCAATGCGTTGTAAATGGTTGATATTTCAACATTTGAATTATGACAACATGAAGCCCAGAAATGTGCATGCGTTTATATCTTAAGGTTACGATTAAACGAAAGACTAACCATTAACTTGTTTTTGTTTGTTTGTTTTTAAAATAAAAGGGCAAAATATTGTGGGCCAAAATCAGAGAAGAATATGTTATCGAAGAATAGGCTCACAACAGTTAGGGTATGACTATCTTATCAAGCTATAGGAATAATTTACATCTGATGAACAATATGCCTATATGTATGTATATGTTTATTATCTGTTTAATTTCTCTGTATGCTGTATTCAAAATGACTCATTTATCATTAGGCTATTAGGCCTAGTACAGTAGTATTATAGTAGGTTACTACTAAGTAATCATAATAATATTGTTGATGTTGTTATTATTATAATGTTCATTATAACGGGTTAATGATTTTATCATTGCCTACCTGCATCTTCCACTACAATAAAATATTGAGTTTATTTTGATCACATGCAATTCCAGTAATCAATGGACTTTATATTTCCTAAAATGTGTTATTGACCTTAAGTAGCCTAAAGTGAGAAAACGTTGCAGAGAGTTTAATAGTTTAACAATTGTTTATCGTGTTGTCTTCTTAGTTAGAATATATGAGCCGCACGAGCAAGTCCTTGGGAAATGGGGAGGGTCTTTGCGAAATTCAAGCCTATCACGTCCAGCTTCGGCATCAGACCCACCTCCAGCCAATTAACAATCGCTAAATGTATATATCATAGGTTAGGAAGCAGGGCATGTGTTTGAGACACTGGTAGGGACTCTTGGAAAAAAAGGCAAGGCAATTATTTCCGAAGGTTAACGATAAAATCATTAACCCGTGACTTTTACTAAAAATATTGACTATTTCTTGATATATTGAAATTGAGGGTGCGTTTTCCAGAAGTCGATAGACCTATTGTTCTATGAACTTTAGAACGTATTATTTAGTTATTGGGTGAACAAAAAACGGTAGGTGGACGAAATGTTGATTTGTGTGCCTTTATCTCAAAATCGTTAAAAGCGCTTTCATTCCACTCGACTTGAAACAAAAGGGGCACGGTGAACCTATGACATTGCGCATACACTGAGACTGGGGCTGCACATGGGCGGCATTTAGGTCCCAATCTTTATCTCAGTATGTTGAATGGGACTGATACGCAAACTTTCGGAAAAGACACCGATATCAACAATCACCTTCAACGCAGCAAGGATTTAGCGGAGTTCAAAATGGGAATTCAGGACACCAGGTTATATTACCAAGACGCAATTCAAAACGGACAAGACGGGTTGGTACTGCCATACCACGCAGACCAAACTGTGGCAGGTTTCGGAGCACAACCCGGGAGGTTTTACTCACCAACTCCCCTCAATAGCTGCCACTTCAGCAGTGTCAGGTCGCCAACTAGAAACGGAATGGGACAGACTTATTTGCCGACGGGAGTCGAAGGTTTCTCGACAACGAGCAAAGAAGTTTACCCTGCCTCTCCAGAGAGTTATTCCGCACCCTTTCAACACGGGTACCCTCGCACTCCGCTCTACCCATTACCTGGGCTACAGGTGTGCGGGAAGACGCAGGCTCTCCTCAACAACTATCCTCTGTGGGCGAAGTTCCACAAATACCAAACGGAAATGATCATAACGAAACAGGGACGGTGAGTAAAAAAGCAAATGCCCTCAGAGGGAAACGTTATTGCATGTTTATTATAAGCCTATAGCATCTGATGTAGACTACAAATGACAATAAACTGGGCACAGACGTCAGTTCCAAATGTATTGTTTTGGTTGAGTTGTCAACTAACGTGAATTCAACATGACACCGTTACAATGGATTTAGGCTAAACGTTGGTAAAAAAAAAAATCAAATCCCTTTGATGATTTTTTTTCAAATCCAATCCACACCTCTTCCATGTTGATACAACATCATCGCACGTATTGTTTTCGGTGGAAATAACATGAATTCAACCAGCAAAATGTGTTAGTGCCTTCCATAGTTACTGTAGGCCTAGGTCAATCGCGCTAAAAAGGAAAACATGTGAGCTAATCATTGGTGAGAAGTTCAGGGAAAGTTGTTCCTTGGTGCATTGCTCATGTTTTCCTCAAACTCATTCCTAAACATTGTATGTGTAGGCTACATAATGTTAGCCATATCAGTGTGTGCCAAACTGCCAAAGCCGAGTATGTCACACGAAAATTAATTGGGCCTATAAGAATGAATCCAGACACGGCATGGGACTATTGACCCGCTACAGATTAACAAAGTGCTCAAAAATCTTCAGGCTTGTTTATTAGATATTAATTAATATGATGCACAAAACATAATCATTTACATATTAAACTAGCTGGCTATTTTAGTTGTTGCTTTTTGCCCATCATGAAATCTGCATGCTATTTAAGCTTCACTTTAAATAAACTCCAACATTGTGAGCTTCTCACATATTTTTCTAGTTTTCCTTTGCATATTTTTTTTATTATATGTTCTAACCGATTTAACTTGTGCAACTTATCATGAACATTTTGGGCAAAGCAATCCAAGTTCTCATGCGCTGGTTTGAGTCCAATGTGCTATGATGAGGAGCATAAATACTAGACACAATATCATGGAAATATTGTTGCTGGAAAACATTATGATGCTTCAGCCTGACTCCCTGAAGTGCATGCCGAGTGTATCACCACGCTGGCATAATCCGCTGTCTCTAATTGAACCATTTTCCTATTTGTTTCAAATGCAATTTTGTGCTGCTACAATGGTAAATATGAAAATAAAAACGTATTCCAAATTAAAAGAACACTCCCACTTCTCTGTAATGGTTTAAATCAGTGACAGTTGGTTCAGGTTCTGTCAATCGCATTCATCTCTCTACTCGAATCATTACTATCATGATTGTGTAGGCCTACAGTATATTGGTGCTTGCCTCTGTGTATGTCTGTGTGTGCGTTTGTCAGTTTTTGATATAACCTCTCCTGGCAGATAACCCTGTGGAAAATGACAGTCTGGTCATGGTCATCTCGGCTCTTATAATTAAAGTAATTAATGCATATCTTAAAATACACATATTGCTGTGCCCCCCGCCACCCCCTTCACACACACACACACACACACACACACACACACACACACACACACACACACACACACACACACACACACACACACACACACACACACACACACACACACAGAGAGAGAAACGCAGAGGCACAGGCAATATACATGCCTACATATTCATTATATTAATGATCACATGCACATTGAATTGAAATACTGTATGTGTAAACAGACTTACCACCAAATAGCTACTCTCATGATATCATTTTCCACTGATAGTGAAAGAAAAGTATTGGAACCATTGGGTTCTCTAATGCTACTCACTTCCAATGGAGCCAAGTGAAAGGGTGAGAGAGAGACACAGAGAGAAAGACATAGAGACACAGAGAGAGAGAGACACAGAGACACATAAATAAAGATACAGAGAGAGACACAGAGAGACACTCATAAAGAGACATAGAGAGACCCAGAGAGAGACTCAAAGAGAGAGACATAGAGACTCAGAGAGAGAGACTCATAAAGAGACAGAGAGACTCAGAGAGAGACTCAGAGAGAGACTCATAGAGAGACAGAGAGACTCATATAGAGAGACTCAGAGAGACATACTGTAGAGAGAGAGACATGGAGAGACACATAGAGAGACATACTGTAGAGAGAAACATAGAGAGAGCACGCAAGTGCACGCAAGAAAGGGAGAGAGAGGGGTATGGGGTGAAGGGCAGAGCAGGCACCAGCGAGGCTTCAGATGGCCATACACAGAGCAGTGGTGCTAGGCACCTTTTGAAGTCCAGGAAGGAAGGCAAGCTTTTTTCCCTCTTTTTTCACTCACACCTCTTCTCTGGTACAGTTAAGAGTATAGGGAGTGAGGATCCCATTCCCTCAGAAGAACAAGTCTGGCCTTTTGAAATGTGCAGCAATCCCTAGGCATGCAGCAGGGGCAAGGGTTCTCCTGCTCTTTTCAAGTGTTCCTGTAAGACAAGACCAATTAATTTAACATGGGCTTGGACCAGCCATCTCCACCACCACTGACTCTTTGACTCATGGCAGTGGCAATGGAACCATATCTGTTGGTGAGAGGTTGCTATTGATTGTGATAGTGGTCCACCATGTACTTAGATTGCTGATAGAAAAATAACTGAGGAGATTATGTTAGGTGCTGGTTCAACATGATTGGAATTTAAAACTTCTTGGCGCACCCCATCCTTTTAGCTGGATCATTTTCGTCAACATCCGCTGAATTGCAGAGCACCAAATTCAAATTAAATTACTAAAAATAATTAGTTTTCATGAAATCACAAGTACAATATAGCAAAACACAGGTTAGCTTGTTGTTAATCCACCTGGCATGTCAGATTTCAAAAAAGCTTTTCGGGGGAAAGCTATCCAAGTGTTTATGTAATGGCATCTCTCTCAGCAGACAAAACATTACAAACAGCTAGCAGCAAAGTAGATTGGTCACGAAAGTCAGAAAAGCAATTAAATGAATCGCTTACCTTTGATGATCTTTGGATGTTTGCACTCACGAGACTCCCAGTTACACAATAAATGTTCCTTTTGTTCCATAAAGATTATTTTTATATCCAAAATACCTCCATTTGTTTGGCGCGTTATGTTCAGAAATCCACAGGCTCGAGCAGTCACGACGGGGCAGAAGAAAATTCCAAATAGTATCCGTAAAGTTCGTAGAAACATGTCAAACGTTTTTTATAATAAATCCTCAGGTTGTTTTTACAATAAATAATTGATAATATTTCAACCGTAGCTTCTTCAATAGGAGAGAGAGAGAGAAAATGTCTCCCCAAGCTGCTCACGCATGCAAAACGCTGCTGGCACCCAGCCATCCACTGACGTGATGTGATCTTTCTCGCTCATTTATCAGAATAAAAGCCTGAAACTATGTCTAAAGACTGTTCACACCATGTGAAAGCCATAGGAAAATGAATCTGGTTGATATCCCTTTAAATGGAGGGAAGGGATGCAATGAACCAGGGAGCTTTCAAAATAGAAGGAACTTCCTCTTTGTATTTTCCTCAGGTATTCACCTGCAATTATACTCACAGACAATATTTTGACAGTTTTGGAAACTTTAGAGTGTTTTCTATCCTAAGCTGACAATTATATGCATATTCTAGATTCTGGGCCTGAGAAATAGTCAGTTTCATTTGGGTACGTTTTTCATCCAAACATCAAAATATTGCCCCCTACACTCAAGAGGTTTTAACCAAGACATGCATTTTTAGCAACAACTGCATTCAGCCATTGTCAAAGAAGACATGAGCATTATGTTGTGTGCTTTTTAGATTGTTGTAGAATTCAAATTTTGAATACTCTATAATTTGATGACATCTCTAACTGTTATTGATCTATAGCAAGATGTTTTCTTGGACGAAGATATGATTGAGTAAGTTCTTACAGTGTAGGCAGCCCATTTCAGAGGAAGAGTTCTGCCCTAACCTGAGACTCACGGGAATCATGGTAACCTGCTCAGAGAGAAAATACATCTCTGTCTCTCTGGTTCAATGAATCTCGGTAATGTTGATTGTGTTTGATTGTGTATATATTTCTCACTTAATATGTTCCAAAAAAACATTTAAACATACAAAATTGTAACTAGGATCAATCAATCACAATGTAATTAAACCATTGTGTTTTGACTGTTTATAACCCATTTATAAATAAACAAGTAATGAACACGCCTCAAAGGATAGCTGTCGAGGTGTTTCTGAAAACTGGGGTTAAATAAAAATGTACATAAGCGTTTGTAGTGATATAGCAATCAGTGTTTTTCAACATCAAGTGCAACCTAGTCAATGTCTGAGTAATGCATATATGCTCCACCTCTCTCTCTCTCCAGTGAAGCAGAAGTAGGACTATTTCAAGGTTTTGATGTCTTAGGCTTTTTAAACAACTTGTCACATCCTGTACAGATGTTGGTGTGTGCATACATAAAGTATGCAGTGTCTTGCAGAAACCTCTAATACCAACTTTTCAGAAGGAACTAACCCAAGTACTTCCTATATGCTCTGATGTTTAGGTTCTCATTGCCTCTTGAAAGATGTCGAGAATGGGGAGCATAGCATGTCAGGCCTCTACAGTGTGACCATTTTACTCACACTGTAGTAAAATAGTTTAGGAGCACAAATTTCTTTGTGTGTGTCTCAATTTTTAAACTTAGGCGCACACATGCTACTTGTAAAAACAAAGTGTTTTAAAAGGCTGCGTTGCCGTAGAGCCCTGCATGTATGGTGGCACCCACTCATAGAAACCTTTGATTTGAAGTTAGTGATGCACCGATATTACATTTTTGTCCGATACCGATATCAATATTTTCCTTGCCAAAACAAAACTGATACCGATATCCGATATTTACAATTCTAGCAGCCTTTTAAGCATTCTAGTACAGTTACACACACACACATGGATGCAACACATGGACGCAGCGGTCTAAGGCACTGCATCTCAGTGCAAAAGGCGTCACTACAGTCCCTGGTTTGAATCCAGGCTGTATCACATCCGGCCGTGTTTGGGAGTCCCATAGGGCAGCGCACAATTGACCCAGTGTCGCCCGGGTTTGGCCGGGGTAGTCCGTCAACTGACTTGCATAGTTAAATAAAGGTTACACACACCACACTGACCAAAAGGTTATTTTGTTGGCATTTACGTATGTCCCCATTACCAGTAAAACATAATCAAAACCTATTTCTTTCACATACTTGCTGTGCTGTTTCGTTGTCCATTTGTTCAGTCATTTCATTCTCAACCAGGACTTCTATGGAATGCCGTTGGGGTCTTTGCATGTCCATAAATATACTATTTAACACTATTTGGCGTGTGAAATAACACTATTTGACGTGTCAAGTAAACTTGTTGTCCAATCAGGACTTGAATGTGACTGCACATCACATAATCATTTAACACGTTCATACATTTTTTACGTAGTTATTACACATTGATTACACTATCACTCGTATTTCATATGTCACAATGAGTCATCGATATGTATGCTATGATGCTGGTAAAGTTGTCTCGCACACCTACAGTGCAGGTCATTAAAAAAAATCTAGCTAGCTAGCTCATGGATGCAAACAATGTTCTTCCCCAAAAAAATAGCAAAACGACAATCTGTTTCAATAGCTATAGTTAGCTAGCTAACTATAAGGCTAGGTGTCATCATCTAAAATTACCCTAATTTTTAAGACAGTTCTTATTTGAGTAATGGTGGTCGGACCCATCTGTAAAGCTAGCCACAATAAGGATTAGCCACAATAGTGGCATCATCTGACTATATTCCTGAGCTGCTGTTCGGTTTTCTGTCTACACAAAGGTTCTCTGTACTGTACCTCGATCCATTGGATAGAGAATAGGTGCCTATAAATAGTGTGATACTCTCCTTGTGTCCAGCAGCAGCTGTAGACTGGCATGTTTTCATCACCGATGATCAAGTGTACATGTGTGGTGACATAAACTGGACCTGAACTCCTGTCCTGTTGAATCAGTAGGTGCACTCAAGCAGAAAAGTCTTCTCCCCTGTGAATATGCAGTCACTCACCGGCTTCTGCTTCACATCCCCAGGGCTACCCCCTTTCTCTTTCTCTCTAACCCAGCCGATGTTTGTTTGTCATTGAGCTTTGTTTTTCCCAACTACACCCACATGTTGAATGATTGGCTGTCTGGCAAGTATTTGACTTAAATATGCTGATTTAGTTAGAACAGGTACTACCGGTGACACCACAGTCCCTGTCCTTCCAGACAGGTTTCGCCTAAAGACAGTAGTGTAGGACTCAATAGACATGGAATCATGGCATGGCTAGACCAGTCTGTGGCTGCCCACTCTCAGTCAGGCTCTCTGCCTTTCAGACTCAGCCAGAGAAGTTTCCAGATCTCATCCTGCATAATCAATAATGAAAACCCCTGAACCTCCCCCACATCTCTGTGGCTCGCCTTTTGGTTTCCTCTCGACAAGTTCTGATTTCCTATAAAAGGCCTCAGTTTAAATAAGTCTGACAATATCAGTGAAGGAAAATGTCAGCTATCAGTGTTCTTGTTTTCTGTTTTAGGGTAATGGGGTTCCACTCATGACTCAAACAGTGCCCGTGTCTGTTTTCACTTATATTAAACACAGCCATGGAAGGAGAAACCTATCACCTGTTATGTCCTAGCAGCTAAGGAGCTACCACAATACTTGGGTTTCACAGAGATTTGAGATTGATTGTTGCACTGGACTGCCCATGATTCAGGTAGACATATTCATATCCAACAGTGTGGAGATTTACTGTAAAAGGAAAAAATATCATCACCCAATTGTATTTTGTCTTACCATAGGGTATGATGTGTGTAAGGTCTCGTGTGGGTTTTGTCAATGGCACATTTCCTCGTACAGATATGACAGCCTCTTCCATCTTGTCACATAAAAGCATGCAGAACAAACACAAACCAAACAGATTTTATAACAATGTCACAACCTCAGGTGGTCTGTTTTCTGAATACATTTTAATTTATTATATAGTATTCTGGCACAGATCCTTTGGGTTCCCTAATGTTTGTCATTGAAGAGGAGAGGTTAACGCTGTCTCAGCAGAGTACAGTTTGCTTGACTAATTGACTGTGGTATTGAAATCTGTGAGATACACACATATGCCATACACACACACCCAATTGGAGTAGGAGTTACCCTCCAGAGTGGATGCCCTCTGCCCCCCCCCCCACACACACACACACACACAAACAAACATTTGCCCCCAAAAGAAATGTCTCTTTATACACCTCACTTGTTTTACACTGCTAAATGCTGAAAGAGCTTGAGGGTCGAGCAGGCTGAATTTAAATGAGCTGACTTTATAGGCTCACACCAAGTGGAAAAGGTAATGCCCTTTCTGTCATACCGAGGTAGACAGGGCTGTCAGTGAAAGAGGCAGAGAGTAGCTCTCTCTCAATCTCTGCTATAGTATTGTAGTATTACATACGTTACCATGGTTTCATTTAAAGCAACCTACATATAACCCTATAAAAAGTAAGTGCCTTCAGTATTAATTCGGAATATTATAGCAGAAATTGCCTTCATATTCTCACCATAGTAGTCAACCAACAAATAACCCTCTAAAACGTAAGCACCTTCAGTATTAATGATAAATATCGTAGCAGAAATTGCATTCAGGTTCTCACCATAATAGTAATTTCCTGAGTTGGCTAGTTGGTGGTGGTGGTGAGAGTATCTGGAAAGGAAGTGTGTTTTTAGCACAGCTTTTTGAACCACTAAGGAGTGGGCACAGCCTTATCTGATCAAGTATCTACCTTCACTAGAGGCACACTATCTCGGTCTATGTGTTGCGTTGGAAGCTATAGCCTCAGGTACTATGAAGTATCAAAACAGCAGGCCAAAAGCATGCCGCGAATCTTGAGCAACATCAATTACCTTGTGCTTATCTCAAACAGCCTCAACCTGCAGTATCATAATGAAGGCATATACAGCCTAGTGTAAACTGATATGTATAGTGTATATGCCAGGGCGACAAGGGGCAAGGGGTTATAAAATGTACACAGGCTTAGAGACCGTTAATCCACGCCGACAGAAAGTAATCCTGTGGTTGTGTTGTGCCATGCTGTCCCGGTAGCCTTGTGTGTGTGTGTGTGTGTTTTACAGTACATTATGTATGTATGAGTGTGTTTTTCCTGTTTTTGGTCAAACTTTACCCTCCATTTCCCCACTGTATTGCCTTGGGACAGGCTGACCTCCCCGTTACCTCCTCAGTGACTGCCCCGGTGATCAAATCAGTTCACCAAGTAAAGCTCCAGCAATCAGACGCTGCTTTCTGGCCCATCTTTTATTAACAGCCATATTAAATATTCACCTCCACTACAACACCCTGCCCCTCTCCTATCACCCCGCTCTGCCCCTCAGCCATCTGACCTCACACAGAAGAAACACACACAGAGCTTTTAAAAAGAAATCCCCTCTCTATCTTGCTCAATGTTGTTTCTGACAAAGATGCCTTGGGGTTGGTTCAGATTGTAGTACAATTTGTAGCTCGAAGTAGATTTAGTCATTCTGATGGTAGTGTTGTAAAAGCTGTCAAGTCAAGAAATGTTTGTGTATTTTAATTCCAATTGTTTGTACTGTGTATATCCACATTGGAATAATAGGGGTAAAACATGTACAATTTAAGGTTATTAGAAAGAGCAATACAGTAGCATATTTGTGTTTCTTCATGGAATAATTCCACTCAAACTATATTTTGCTATTTGTTTCATTAGTCAACTGTCCCAAAGTCTTTTTGACTGTATCAACAGTGGACTAATAAAAAAAATACCAAGAAATGCATTTTAGTGGTATTTTCCTTTCAATTAAATCTTGCCCTATAAGAATGTACTACAGTACATCTCTTTTGTTGTAATTTTGATTTATTTTTAATTTGACCCCTTTTTCTCCCCAATTTCATGGTATCCAATTGTTTTAGTAGCTACTATCTTGTCTCATTGCTACAACTCCCGTACGGGCTCGGGAGAGACGAAGGTCAAAAGTCATGCGTCCTCCGATACACAACCCAACCAAGCCGCACTGCTTCTTTACACAGCGTGCATTCAGCCCGGCCCGCCACAGGAGTCGCTGGTGCGATGAGACAAGGACATCCCTACCTGCCAAACCCTCACAACGCTAGGCCAATTGTGCATCGCCCCACAGACCTCCCGGTAGCGGCCGGTTACGACAAAGCCTGGGCGCGAACCCAGGGTCCCTGATGGCACAGCTGGCGCTGTAGTACAACGCCCTTAACCACTGCGCCACCAGGGAGGCCACTCTTTTGTTGTAGTTTAACCGAATATATCTCCCTCTTCTCTCATCTGACCATGATCTCTCTTCTACTCTAGGAGGATGTTCCCCTTCCTGAGTTTCAACATCAGCGTTCTGGACCCGTCAGCCCACTACAATGTGTATGTGGACGTGGTCCTGGCTGACCAGCACCACTGGAGGTACCAGGGAGGCAAGTGGGTCCAGTGTGGCAAAGCAGAGGGCAACATGCCAGGTATGATTGTATAATTAAGCAATAAGGCCAGAGGGGTTGTGGTATATGAACAATATACCACTGCTAAGGGCTGTTCTTAAGATAGACGCAACGTGGAGTGCCTGCATACAGAGCTTCACTGTGGTATGTTGGCCGCATACTACAAACCCCCGAGGGGCCTTATAGCTATTATAAACTGGTTACTAACATAATTAGAACAGTTAAAAGTAAGGTTTTGTCACACCCGTGGTATACGGTCTGATAAACCACGGCTTTCAGCCAATCACTATTCAGAGCTCGATCCATCCAGTTTATAATATTTCCACACCACACTCTCTGTCATCCATGCAGCTCCAATCAATGACATACAGTGGTACAATCAGTGAATCCCCAATACTCCTCCAGAGTAGCCTTGAGAGTTAGAGCATCAATTTGAACTGCCACGCAGCACTGCAGTCATCGAAATAGGTCAACCTGTGTCATAGCAGGTATGGTGGCTGTGTGGCACCGGACTTATTACAGTGTAGTGGTAGTTGTGGTAACATTGCCATGGTAGCTAACGATTATGTGGTGGCGGGTTAGAATGTTGTTGTGCCGATGTCAACTGGAGCTGTGATTGTGTAGTAGGGCATTTGCTTGTAAATGATTTGTGAAGCATTTATGTAGGCTTATGTAGACTTATAAAGGGCTCAAGAAGGCTTCATTAACGTTGTTATTAACTCTTTCCCATAGGGAATAGGATGTATATGCACCCAGACTCTCCCAACACAGGGGCTCACTGGATGAGGCAGGAGGTGTCGTTTGGCAAGCTCAAGCTCACCAATAACAAGGGCAGCTCCAACAACGTTGCACAGGTAACAGAATACAGTTTGCTCAGAAAGTCATTTGAATATGTCATAAAATCCTAATGTTTTATGTTGTTGCTTTTTTGCTGTTTGTGTGTTTGTTCAGTAGTTTGAATATTTATCTAAATTAGATTTTCTATTGATGGTGCTTTTGATCGTATTTCATGGTCGTCATAGTAGGGGTGCTGAGGGTGCACCCCCCCAGAAAAAAACTAAAAATAATGAAAAATATATGTATATAATGTGAGGTCGGCCGATTATGATTTTTCAACGCTGATACCGATACACCGGAAAAAGCTGATACCAATTAATCGGACGATTTTTATTTATATATATATATATTTGTAATAATGACAATTACAACAGTACTGAATGAACACTTTTATTTTAACTTAATATAATAAATACATAAATAAAAATCTATTTGGTCTCAAATATATAATGAAAATTTTTCAATTTGGTTTAAATAATGCAAAAACACAGTAAAAGAAATTAAAAGTGCAATATGTGCCATGTAAAAAAGCTAACGTTTAAGTTCCTTGCTTAGGAAATGAGAACATACAGTGCCTTGCGAAAGTATTCGGCCCCCTTGAACTTTGCGACCTTTTGCCACATTTCAGGCTTCAAACATAAAGATATAAACCTGTATTTTTTTGTGAAGAATCAACAACAAGTGGGACACAATCATGAAGTGGAACGACATTTATTGGATATTTTTTAACAAATCAAAAACTGAAAAATTGGGCGTGCAAAAGTATTCAGCCCCTTTACTTTCAGTGCAGCAAACTCTCTCCAGAAGTTCAGTGAGGATCTCTGAATGATCCAATGTTGACCTAAATGACTAATGATGATAAATACAATCCACCTGTGTGTAATCAAGTCTCTGTATAAATGCACCTGCACTGTGATAGTCGCAGAGGTCCGTTAAAAGCGCAGAGAGCATCATGAAGAACAAGGAACACACCAGGCAGGTCTGAGATACTGTTGTGAAGAAGTTTACAGCTGGATTTGGATACAAAAATATTTCCCAAGCTTTAAACATCCCAAGGAGCACTGTGCAAGCGATAATATTTAAATGGAAGGAGTATCAGACCACTGCAAATCTACCAAGACCTGGCCGTCCCTCTAAACTTTCAGCTCATACAAGGAGAAGACTGATCAGAGATGCAGCCAAGAGGCCCATGATCACTCTAAATGAACTGCAGAGATCTACAGCTGAGGTGGAAGACTGTCCATAGGACAACAATCAGTCGTATATTGCACAAATCTGGCCTTTATGGAAGAGTGGAGAGAAGAAACCCATTTCTTAAAGATATCCATAAAAAGTGTCGTTTAAAGTTTGCCACAAGCCACCTGGGAGACACCAAACATGTGGAAGAAGGTGCTCTGGTCAGATGAAACCAAAATTGAACTTTTTGGCAACAACGCAAAACGTTGTGTTTGGCGTAAAAGCAACACAGCTCATCACCCTGAACACACCATACCCACAGTCAAACATGGTGGTGGCAGCATCATGGTTTGGGCCTGCTTTTCTTCAGCAGGGACAGAGAAGATGGTTAAAATTGATGGGAAGATGGATGGAGTCAAATACAGGACCATTCTGGAAGAAAACCTGATGGAGTCTGCAAAAGACCTGAGACTGGGACGGAGATTTTTCTTCCAACAAGACAATGATCCAAAACATAAAGCAAAATCTACAATGGAATGATTCAAAAATAAACATATCCAGGTGTTAGAATGGCCAAGTCAAAGTCCAGACCTGAATCCAATCGAGAATCTGTGGAAAGAACTGAAAACTGCTGTTCACAAATGCTCTCCATTCAACCTCACTGAGCTCGAGCTGTTTTGCAAGGAGGAATGGGGAAAATTTCAGTCTCTCGATGTGCAAAACTGATAGAGACATACCCCTAGCGACTTACAGCTGTAATCGCAGCAAAAGGTGGCGCTACAAAGTATTAACTTAAGGGGGCTGAATAATTTTGCACGCCCAATTTTTCAGTTCTTGATTAGTTAAAAAAGTTTGAAATATCCAATAAATGTCGTTCCACTTCATGATTGTGTCCCACTTGTTGTTGTTTCTTCACAGTTTTCTACCTGAAATGTGGCAAAAGGTCGCAAAGTTCAAGGGGGCCGAATACTTTCGCAAGGCACTGTACAGTATGAAAGCTGGTGGTTCCTTTTAACATGAGTATTCAATATTCCCAGTTAAGAAGTTTTAGGTTGTAGTTATTATAGGAATTATAGGACTATTTCTCTCTATACCATTTGTATTTCATATACCTTTGACTATTGGATGTTCTTATAGGCACTATAGTATTGCCAGCCTAATCTTGGGAGTTGATAGGCTTGAAGTCATAAAGAGTGCTGTGCTTCAAGCATTGCAAAGAGCTGCTGGCAAACGCAGGAAAGTGCTGCTTGATTGAATGCTTACGAGCCTGCTGCTGCCTACCACCTCTGTCAGACTGCTCTATCAAATATCAAATCATAGACATAATTACAATATAATAAACACACAGAAATACGAGCCTTAGGTCATTAATATGGTCAAATCCGGAAACTATTATTTCGCAAACAAAACGTTTATTCTTTCAGTGAAATATGGAACCGTTACGTATTTAATCGAACGGGTGGCATCCATAAGTCTAAATTTTTCTGGCTAAAATTCAGGCAAGTCTTTGTTAGGAAGAAATGGTCTTCACACAGTCGCAATGAGCCAGGCGGCCCAAACTGTTGCATATACCCTGACTCTGCTTGCACTGAACGCAAGAGAAGTGACACAATTTCCCTAGTTAATATTGCCTGCTAACATGAATTTCTTTTAACTAAATATGCAGGTTTAAAAATATATATACTTGTGTATTGATTTTATTTTAAGAAAAGCATTGCTGTTTATGGTTAGGTACATTGGTGCAATAACAGTGCTTTTTTGTTTGGCGAAGTAAGCAGTAATTTGATGATATATTAACAGGCACCACATTGATTATTTGTAGGACAAGCTAGTTAGACTAGTAATATCATCAACCACGTGTAGTTAACAAGTGATTATATTAAGATGTATTGTTTTTTTATAAGATAAGTTTAATGCTTGCTAGCTAGCAACTTACCTTGGCTCCTTGCTGCACTTGCGTAACAGGTGGTCAGCCTGCCATGCAGTCTCCTCGTGGAGTGCAATGTAATCGCCCATAATCGGCGTCCAAAAATGCAGATTACCAATTGTTATGAAAACTTGAAATCGGCCCTAATTAATCGGCCATGCTGATTAATCGGTCGACCTCTAATATATATATATATATATATATACACAGTGCTTTCGGAAAGTATTCAAACCACTTAACTTTTTCCACATTTTGTTACGTTACAGCCTTGTTGTAAAATGGATTTAGAAAACAATTATTGTCAGCAATCTACACACAATACCACAAAATGACAAAGCAAAAACAGTTTTTTTTTTACATTTTAGCAAATGTATTAAAAATAGAAACATATACCGTATTTACATAAGTATTCAGAACCAATTCTGTGAAACTCTAAATTGAGCTGAGGTGCATCCTGTTTCCATTGATCATCCTTGAGATGTTTCTACAACTTGATTGCAGTGCATGTCAGAGCAAAAACCAAGCCATGAGGTCGAAGGAATTGACCGTAGAGATCCATCATACTGTGCCATCAGGGGAGAAGGGCCTTGTTCAGGGAGATGACCAGGAACCCGATGGTCGCTCTGAAAGAACTCCAGAGTTCCTCTGTGAAGATGGGAGAACCTTCCAGAAGGACAATCATCTCTGCAGCACTCCACTAATCAGTCCTTTATGGTTGAGTGGCCATATGGAAGTCACTCCTCAGTAAAAGGTACATGCCAGCCCACTTGGAGTTTGCCAAAAGGCACCTAAAGACTCTCAGACCATGAGAAACAAGATTCTCTGGTCTGATGTAACCAAGATGGAACTCTTTGGCCTGAATGCCAAGCATCACATCTGAAGGAAACCTGGCACCAGCCCCCACATTTACATAAGTATTCAGACTCTTTACTCAGTACTTTTGTTGAAGCACCTTTGGCAGCAATTACAGCCTCAAGTCTTCTTGGGTATGACGCTACAAGCTTGGCACACCTGTATTTTGGGAGTTTCTCCCTTTCTTCTGTGTAGATCCTCTCAAACTCTGTCAGGTTCGATGGGGAGTGTTGCTGCACAGATATTTTCAGGTCTGTCCAGAGATGTTCAAATGTGTTGAAGTCCAGGCTCTGACTGGGCCACTCAAGGAAATTCAGAGACTTGTCCCAAAGCCACTCCTGCATTGTCTTGGCTGTGTGTTTAGGGTTGTTGTCCTGTTGGAAGGTGACCCTTCGCCACAGTCGGAGGTCCTGAGTGCTCTGGAGCAGGTTTTCATCAAGGATCTCTCTGTACTTTGTGCCGTTCATCTTTGCTTCGATCCTGATTAGCCTCCCAGTCCCTGCCCTTGAAACATCCCCACAGCATGATGCTGCCACCACCATGCTTCACTGTAGGGATGGTGCCAGGTTTCCTCTAGATGTGACACTTGGCATTCAGGACAAATAATTAAATCTTGGTTTCATCAGACCAGAGAATCTTGGTGCCTTTTGGCAAATTCTAAGTGGGCTGTCATGTGCCTTTTTAGCGAGGAATAGTTTCCATCTGGTCACTCTACCAAAAAGGCCTGATTGATGGAGTGCTGCAGAGATGGTTGTCCTTATGGAAGTTTCTCCTATCGCCACAGAGGAATTCTGGAGCTCTGTCAGAGTGACCGTCGGGTTCTTGGTCACCTCCCTGACCAAGGTCCGCCTCCCCCGATTGTTCAGTATGGCCAGGCGGCCAGTTCTAGGAAGAGTATTGGTGGTTCCAAACTTCTTCCATTTAAGAATGATGGAGGCCACTGTGTTCTTGAGGACCTTCCATGCTGCAGAAATCTTTTGGTACCTTTCCCCAGATCTGTGCCTCAATACAATCCTGTCTCGGAGCTGGACAATTCTTTCTACCTCATGGCTTGGTTTTTGCTCTGACATGCAACTGTGGGAACTTATATAGGCAGGTGTGTCCCTTTCCAAATTATGTCCAATCAATTGAATTTACCACAGGTGGACTCCAGTCAAGTTGTAGAAACATCTCAAGGATGATCGATAGAAACAGGATGCACCTGAGCTCAATTTCGAGTCTCATAGCAAAGGGTCTGAATACTTATGGAAATAAGGTATTTCTGTTTATAAATTTTAGAAATTAGCAAACTTTTATAAAAACCTGCTTTTCCTTTGTCATTATGGGGTATTGTGTGTAGATCAATGAGGGAAAATAATTATTTAATCTATTTTAGAATAAGGCTGTAACGTATTGTGGTGAAAAATGTGGGAAAAGTGAAGGGGTCTGAATACTTTCTGAATACTTTCTGAATGCGCTCTGTGTGTGTGTGTGTGTGTGTGTGTGTGTGTGTGTGTGTGTGTGTGTGTGTGTGTGTGTGTGTGTGTGTGTGTGTGTGTGTGTGTGTGTGTGTGTGCGCATGTATGTTCTCACAAATGTAGTGCACTGGGCCTTTACTAGTCCTGTATTAGCAGACCAATATAGCCATCTGTAGAGCGGATAACACGTTTTTTTCAGCGCCGCCCCCCTCCCCCTTTGACCCAAAATTCTCAGCATCCCCCCTCCCCTCCCACAGCGAAAAATACCGCAGCACCCTCACTACTTCCTAAGGCTATGATGGTCGTAATGCTCTTCTATAACTAACTCTACAGTGCTGTTCCCTCCTAGATGATCGTGCTGCAGTCACTCCATAAGTACCAGCCGCGGCTGCACATCATTGAGGTGAAGGACGATGGTTCTGAGGACCCCTTCCTCACTACCAAGGCCCAGACCTTCGTCTTTCCGGAAAACCAATTCATCGCTGTCACAGCCTATCAAAATGCAGACGTGAGTCACCTCGCCTGACCTCAACAGCTCATTGGGCGTGCCCTTTTCCATAACGTATCATAGACAATTATAACTTAATTAGGAATAGAAGTATACTCGCACAAAGGTGCCAAAGCATAAGACTTTCCCATGATAAGAAAATAAACTGTGTGTAACCCTCATTAATTATTTCATGCAGTCAGTGATCTCTCTCTCTCTCTCTCTCTGTTTCTAATGCATCTACGCTCTCACACTCTCTCTCCAACGATCTGTCTGTCCTATCCTTGCCCCCTCTCCCATCCTGTCTCCTGCTATTTCTTACACAGATCACTCAGCTGAAAATAGACCATAACCCCTTTGCTAAAGGTTTCCGGGACAGTTATGACACGTGAGTATGCCAGAAAATAACTGAATTAATAAAGAGAAAACAAAACCCTGCTCTCCAGAGGGGCCTCTAGTCTTGAATGAGAATGTTTAAAGCCGCTCTATGTCTATACAAGCAGGCGCTGAGGCACAGTGCTCACACACCTACTCAGTCCAACCGTATCAACACTAGATATCTCCATCTAATATATCATGTAAAATTGCTAACGCTAGTAGGCCTATGTATTTCTATCTCACAAAGATGTGTTGATATGAGTAGGCGTTAGAAGCCTTTTAGTTGATTGAGAGATATTTTTGGCTTAGGTTTTGCCAGGAAGTAACACCTCCCCTGCCTAGGCTGTATGCACCGCCTGACACGGACCGCCTCACCCCGTCCCCCACCGAGGGCCAGCAGTTTTTGGCGGGGACCTGCTACACACAGGGGTACCTGACGGACCAGTACATGAACCCGCTGCCTCAGAGCCGATTCTACAGCCGGGAGCACATGGCTGCCATGGGCCAGCAGTCCAAAGACCCCTCAGCCAGCCCCCACAGCCGCTGGTACCTTTCCCCGCAGCAGAGTGTCACCTCCAACCGGCTGGACTTCAACACCTACGAGAGTGACTTTGCTAGCAACAGCTTCTACAAGCCCTTTCCCCTGCAGACGTCGGCCCACCACACACTGGGCTACTACGGGGACAGCCCCTTCGCCTCTGCCAGCGTATCCGTCTCGGGAGCCTCCTCAGCAGCCTGGACCACCAGCAGACCCTCCCCTCAGTACCTTAACCACCCCCACCCCAGTAAAGCCGGCCCCAGTCTAGGCTGGTTCAGGCCCGTATCCTCTACCAACTCCTCCTCTTCAGGTCACGCTAGGCTCCACCCCCCATCCCTGCTAGAGCCGCTCCGCCCCCACCCCCACTACAGGACAAGCCCAAGGAGGTTGGGGGAGAGGACCCCTGGCTGGAACCCCCCTCGGTCAAATCAGTGGACTCGGCCGACTCCGGCCTGTTCGAGAGTGGGGTGGAGAGCAAGAAACCGCGAGTGTCGCCCTACGCCTCTAGCACGGAGAACTCGCCACCCACCCGCAGTGCGGAGGTCTGTGAAAAGGACAGCAGTAGTGACGCCGGCTACTACGGCTTTTACACCCACTGAGCCCCCCACCCACCACGTAAATACCCTCTCCTCGTGTCCTACCCGATCCTCTTTGTGCTTTAGTATCTCCCACATGGCCGTATGTCTCTGCCTGTCCAATGAAGTCATGTAATGGCGCTGGACTGGAGCTCAATTGGCTACGGAAGTCCAACAACAAAAGGGTGAAGACAAGTCAGATATCTTGTACCTCAGCTATTTTCACACACACACACACACATATATATATATATATATATATATATATACTTACTTTACAAATAGAGTAGACCTCTCTATAGCCCAAACGTGTGGCTACTCTACTCATAAGGCCCTCTCTTTGTGTGTTGGCTACGTGTTTCAGAACAAGGACCATTTGAGGTCAGACACTAACACTTTGAAGGTGACTGTCAAAGTGTGTGAGGGCCAAAGAGCCAAGGCGATTTGACTGGGTCCACTGACACTGCCCTAGAGACACGTAGACACAACGACACGCAGACCTGTGACTTAAGTCTTCCTAACGTTTGGGGATTATAAAATAAGACGTCTGCACACCTGCTGACAGACCCCTGCAGGGCCTGTCCGGTCTTCCCACGTCACACACACACAGACTTACACAATCGCCCACACACTTTCTCTCGCTCACACACAGACATTTCTCTATTCCCCCAACTCTTTTAGTATATGATCACAATTACATGCCCCAATGTACTAAGATGCAGACAAGACTGGTTGCATGTTAATAACATAATTGAAGAATTTCTGACTTATCCTCCCTCTACTGTCTGAGGAGATTGCAACTCCCCCTTGTGACAGCAGTGAAAAACTGCAAGCTGAGGGTCGAGCACACAGGCGAGAGGTCAAGTGTCAGAGGTGAGGGGGACCTTAGCCCTGAAGTGGCAACGCTAATCAGCCTCAAGCCCGACGGGCCAGTCTTCCTCTGGTCTTCTGAAGCCTACAGCAGTCTGTCATTTAGAACTATTGGCCTTAGCAGCCAATAGGAGTCGCCACTCTGACTCACAACACAATGGAATTCAACATATCTCACAGACACTCTGGAGGCAACTACAATAGCGATTCATTTGAATTTGTAAGCTCACAATGGGAACCTAAATCATTGGATGAATTTACTCTCAGGCTTCCATCCCAGACCATTTCAGGGAGCTGCGTTCGGTATTACAGGGTAAAAGTTTTTGACGGTTTCACTGTAACAGAGGTCGCCCTCTGTGATTTAAATCAATCTGAGAGTGCCCCCGTCACCACACAAATAAAGACCACAATCAATAACTGCATTAAAACGGGGGCCACTCGGACAACACACACTGGAAATCCTACTAACAGAGAGCTGATAATGACACACACAAACACACAGACACAATCATAATGCCAAAAGCCCATTATATGGCCTACACAGGGTAATAGTAATATAGGGTAGTATTTGTATTTATTTATTGGATTTGATGACCTCTGTTGCTTCTCCATTTCCAACCACCCCGATACCAGGCAAATATGTATCCTAGGGCTAAGAGAGAGCCAAACAGACAGGGCACATGTAGCCTATGTATTGTCACTCCCAGGCTTGTTTAGGGTGACCTGACAGACCATGTCCACCCCCAGACGTTAGGTTCATCATGTCGTGACAAAGGTGCAGCTTCCTGGCAAGGTGACAAGAGATCTAGAGAGAGAGAGAGAGAGAGAGAGCCTCCAGTCTGAGCTGATCAGAGCCCTGGCCTTCACAAGGTGCTAATGACCACAGACAACTATTGGGTGACAGTCAGCCACTCACTCAGAGGACCCTGGGATAGTGGTGGTCTTAAACAACGTATTACTGGGTTTGTGTGCTCCAATTGCAAGGCCATCAGAAAAGAGACAGGAATGTAATCAAGGAAAGACCTCATTATTTATCACACTTCTGTAGCTAAAGTATGTGATTACAGTATATGATGCACAGAGGACAGACATGGAATAATTAGCATTTAGTGAGTGGCAGGCCAACCATGGAAACATGACTCATAAACACAGTCAACCACTCACACTGGAAGGTGACAAACACATCCACTTTAAAATAGAAAAAAGAATAGAGGTCTGTGTGTCTATAGTCAACACTGCTGGCTAAGATTGAATATACTTCATGTAAGATATAATTGTATTAAAAAAACATACATATACAGTATACTAGATGTTCATTTTGTTGACCTCATCAAAGTGTTTTTATATTATTCATTCATGACTTATATACAGTAGGTGCCAACGTTCAAAAGGAAATTCTGCCATTTGTGTCAGGCTAATCAGGGATTCTCTGACAACTGGAGCAATAGGATGGAAAAGACAATCAGGTCTATGGTATTGCAGAACTCTATATTAAGTATGTTTGTAAACAGAAAGACATCCCTAAACGGAACTATAATCTTGACTACTGTGACACCATCATAATGGAATAATGCTGCAGCACAGTAAAGGTATCGCACAGGACATTGGACTGACTTCATGTTTGGAGAATAGGGAAAGGGAATAAACTGGAACTTGAAAAGTCAAGCAAGATGTTTTCTTATGCAGAATCTTATGCTGGACACTGTACAAAACTATTATATTGCTTCCTGAACATTTTGGTTTTACCCTTAAGCAGTTTAAATGAAAAAAACGAAAAAAGGACGAGGTTTCTTAATATATCTTAACTTAAAAATTAGAGTTATTTGATAAGAGGCGGAGAGTTATTTACGTTATTTAAGTGCAATTATTTATAAGGTGTTCAATATGGCAAGAGCAATTAAAAATGTTGGTTTTATCAAATGCTATGGAAATGTGCTGACATTTTACTCTGTATCTTTCTGTATGTTACACTGGCACTGAACCTGCACTAACATGACAGCTCGTGAGTGTCTCTGTTGGGGGAAATAGAGAATTCTGTATGTATGGTGTGGACTCCTCAGGACTGCCACCTAGTGGTAATCTTACTCCTTACAATGAGCAAAACAAACCCAACTCGTGACAATAGAAATCTTCCGTAAAAACTCCATAACCGATGATTATTTTCCATCCTTTAACGTTCATGTCCCCAATATCAGAATAAACCTGTGAATGGGAAATGTAATCCCCTGGGATTGCCATTGTCTACAGAAGTAATGATTACTTTAAAAGGCTTTGAGAATAACGTGTAGACTTGAAAGGTCAAATTCTCCATCCAACATTGGATAGTGAATCATCTTCCTTTGTGTTTAATGTGCACTGTTTGTCTTGGAGTAGGGCACCTTCCATTCTGTGAGATGAATTATCCTCACGTTTTATAGAGGTGTATAAATCATCATTAACTCAATCGGTCCGAGGAGGCTGGAAAGGGATACAGACTCAGATGATTCAGGAATGCAGTAGAGAAATGCAAAATATTGTGTTTGATTTATTCTAATGTAAAAAAAAAGAATTGAATGGCAGAAAACAGAGGGGGAAATAAATGTTATTTATTAAAGGTGGCTTACGTGTGTATTGTACTGTTGTTTTTTATTCATGAATTAAAGTTTAACTATCTTAAATCACAACTGTTTAACTGTTTGGTTTGGTATCTAATTGAATGTAAATACAAACTATTGAATAATAGCCATATATCCATTGTACTGTATATTACACATGTTGATATTAAGTCTAGTTTGATCATAATTTGATTATACTCATAATTCACCATTATAAAAGGTACCATAAAGCAGATGAATTATGATGAGTACAGTACATTCAGTTCCCACTCAACCAGTTTCGACTTGGTAACCCCTTTCATGAGAAATATCTTTAATCATCACAATAGCATTATTAGTGTTAACTAAAATCACAAATCAAAAGAACAATTTATGCAAGCTAGATGACAAGTTATAGGTTATATTCCCATGTCAAATTGTTTGACTTACTAAAATTAACTCTTGTAAAAGAGAGGTATTTAATACACTAGTGCCACTGAAATAAATATGATGCAACAATAATTCATAAAGGGTCGTATCTTAACTTAAGATCCACTCACGTAACTAAGAATCATGCATAGATTTCTTTGGGAGATTTACGTGAAAACGTTGAGTGATGAAACACAAAAATTTAGTTAGGATTCAGCCCAGAGAGTATAAAATACACATTTCAAAATACAGTGCCTTGCGAAAGTATTCGGCCCCCTTGAACTTTGCGACCTTTTGCCACATTTCAGGCTTCAAACATAAAGATATAAAACTGTATTTTTTTGTGAAGAATCAACAACAAGTGGGACACAATCATGAAGTGGAACGACATTTATTGGATATTTCAAACTTTTTTAACAAATCAAAAACTGAAAAATTGGGCGTGCAAAATTATTCAGCCCCTTTACTTTCAGTGCAGCAAACTCTCTCCAGAAGTTCAGTGAGGATCTCTGAATGATCCAATGTTGACCTAAATGACTAATGATGATAAATACAATCCACCTGTGTGTAATCAAGTCTCCGTATAAATGCACCTGCACTGTGATAGTCTCAGAGGTCCGTTAAAAGCGCAGAGAGCATCATGAAGAACAAGGAACACACCAGGCAAGTCTGAGATACTGTTGTGAAGAAGTTTAAAGCCGGATTTGGATACAAAAAGATTTCCCAAGCTTTAAACATCCCAAGGAGCACTGTGCAAGCGATAATATTGAAATGGAAGGAGTATCCGACCACTGCAAATCTACCAAGACCTGGCCGTCCCTCTAAACTTTCAGCTCATACAAGGAGAAGACTGATCAGAGATGCAGCCAAGAGGCCCATGATCACTCTGGATGAACTGCAGAGATCTACAGCTGAGGTGGGAGACTCTGTCCATAGGACAACAATCAGTCGTATATACAAATCTGGCCTTTATGGAAGAGTGGCAAGAAGAAAGCCATTTCTTAAAGATATCCATAAAAAGTGTCATTTAAAGTTTGCCACAAGCCACCTGGGAGACACACCAAACATGTGGAAGAAGGTGCTCTGGTCAAATGAAACCAAAATTGAACTTTTTGGCAAAAATGCAAAACGTTATGTTTGGCGTAAAAGCAACACAGCTCATCACCCTGACCACACCATCCCCACTGTCAAACATGGTGGTGGCAGCATCATGGTTTGGGCCTGCTTTTCTTCAGCAGGGACAGGGAAGATGGTTAAAATTGATGGGAAGATGGATGGAGCCAAATACAGGACCATTCTGGAAGAAAACCTGATGGAGTCTGCAAAAGACCTGAGACTGGGATGGAGATTTGTCTTCCAACAAGACAATGATCCAAAACATAAAGCAAAATCTACAATGGAATGGTTCAAAAATAAACATATCCAGGTGTTAGAATGGCCAAGTCAAAGTCCAGACCTGAATCCAATCGAGAATCTGTGGAAAGGACTGAAAACTGCTGTTCACAAATGCTCTCCATCCAACCTCACTGAGCTCGAGCTGTTTTGCAAGGAGGAATGGGAAAAAATTTCAGTCTCTCGATGTGCAAAACTGATAGAGACATACCCCAAGCGACTTACAGCTGTAATCGCAGCAAAAGGTGGCGCTACAAAGTATTAACTTAAGGGGACTGAATAATTTTGCACGCCCAATTTTTTAGTTTTTGATTTGTTAAAAAAGTTTGAAATATCCAATAAATATCGTTCCACTTCATGATTGTGTCCCACTTGTTGTTGATTCTTCACAAAAAAATACAGTTTTATATCTTTATGTTTGAAGCCTGAAATGTGGCAAAAGGTCGCAAAGTTCAAGGGGGCCGAATACTTTCGCAAGGCACTGTATACAATCTCTGAATATTAGTCCAGAGTAAATGTTTTCTTGACCTGAGCAAATTAACCTCACACTTCCACCCCTCGAGGCCGCTCAAACTCAAACTCTGGACCGCGAAGCCAGTCCCACTGATTGTTTTCATTGATCCCCTCTAATCAGGGACTGATTTAGACCTGGCACACTAAGTGGTTGCAATTAATGATCAGGTAGAACAGAAAACCAGCTAGCTCCGGACCTCGTAGGGCAAGAGTTGAATACCCCTGCTCTAGACAGTGTTTCTCAACTCGAGTCCTCCAGTACCCCCCAACAGCACACATTTTTGTTGTTGCCCCGGACTAACTCACCCGATTCAACTCATTGAGGGCTTTGCTGATTAGTTGACAAGTTGAGCCAGGTGTGCTTGTCCAGGGCTACAACAGAAATGTGTATTTTTGGGCTATTCAAGTACTGGAGTCTGGACAGCAAATGCATCTTGATAGAGGAACATAAATGTACACAAACATTACGGAATGATCGTAACTACATTGCAATGGACAATACAAGTACCAGTAGAAATGAAATAGAAAAATGAACAAAGTCTCTCTTTATCCTTCTTAGGTGATGGAACAGGTGATGCTACACTTTCAGGGAATTCTGGGAACTATTTTCAACTTGACTGTTCACTGTTGACTGTTCAGTGGATCCAAGTAGTTTCCAGACTTTCCTGGAAGTTTTCTTTGTCTTGGGAGTGCATATAAGATGGTGATGATAGAAGGTGGGTTCTCAGGACAGTTCATCCAAGCCTTCATCAATTCCCACCACGTATCCTCTGGGTTTCAATACAGACTTGGGTAATTTTGTCATTTGATTCTTGCAGACCACCAAATGGCCCCAGTGCGTTTCTTCACCATAGTTCCAGGTTGTTTGTGTTAGCAAACCCCGGATTCTCTCTGAATTTCCAATAGGTTCCGTTGGTCAGCCACACATCCCTCCCAGAGGAATCAACGGCTTTCCTGAATATAGAAAATGAACAGAAAATATAAATTACTGAAAGCATACCTTGAAGTTAGGGCTTGGTGAAGTATTATCCTAGATATAAGATGACACACTGATTGTTATTGCTTCAGTATCACTGAAGACTAAAATAGCAGGGACTTACTTGAAGAAGCGTGGCTTGTGCTCTTGTCCTTTCTTAGCCAGTTGTTTCCTCCGCTCCCTCTGCATGTCCTCCACTTCTTCTTTAAACTTATCACAATCATCCACCCTCCCATCCTCCAGCATCCTGAGGAAAAGAAAAACCTCATACAAAAACGCTCCAATTCATCAAACCCACATCGTATCAACAAGTAAGGCCCTGAATTTTTCCTGGTTCAAAAATGTAAGGCCCTATCAATATAAAAACATGATTTGTAAAATTGTTTCATAATAATAAAGCCCTCCACAGCCCATTGAGGCACCACTCACCTCTGGTCAGGGCGAAGGCGTGTGTCTGTGGGGGGCAGAAGAGGCTTCAAGCCTGGGGTGAGCTCATTCAGCTCCAGTGCGAAGTTGGAAAAGCCGTAATACAGGTAGTAGTCCTTGGGCTGTGTATCTGCACAGTGAAAGAAGCCAAAGAGGTGAGCTACAATAATGAGCTAATGTAACCACAGTCTCAAACCACAATGTCTTTAGATAGCATACCACTAACCATGAGAAAATGTCCTAAAACACAGATTTATCTTAACAAGTGGTGTGTATTCATGGATGCCAAGGGAAACCAGGCTTCCCCAAAATATTTATCAATAAATAAAATAAACAAACATAAAAAAATAATTTATCTTTTGTCTCTCTGTGTTCATACATTTCCTTCAATATGCAAGAGGCTGAATGTATCTCACCGGAGAAAGCATCAGATCGAATGAAACAGTGCCCCTCTGTCTTAGTATGTGTAGCATATCTATCTGATGCTGTCTGGTTAAAAAGAGTATGACATTGTTGCCGCCCGTAGCATTGAATGTAAGGGGAGCCAGCGAGCATTATATATATATAATAATAATAATAAAAATAATAGCCAAACAGTGTTGAGCTAAACTGAGTGAGCTCCGCTGTGAATGGTCCTGGCGCACCCAAAAAAAAGTGTCATGACTGGGAATACAGATATGCATCTGTTGGTCACAGATACCTTTAAAAAAAAGGTAGGATCAGAAAACCTGTCAGTATCTGGTATGATCACCATTTGCCTCATGCAGCACAACACAGGGGTGGCAGGATAGCCTAGTGGTTAGAGATTTGGACTAATAACCGAAAGGTTGCAAGTTCAAATCCCCGAGCTGACAAGGTACAAATCTGTCGTTCTGCCCCTGAACAAGCAGTTAACCCACTGTTCCTAGGCTGTCATTGAAAATAAGAATACTGACTTGACTAGCTAAATAAAGGTAAAATTTTAACAAAAAAATTCAAACATCTCCTTCACATAGAGATTTTATTTATTTTACCTTTATTTTACTAGACAATGATCAGGCTGTTGATTGTGGCCTGTGGAACGTTGTCCCACACCTCTTCAATGGCTGTGCGAAGTTGCTGGATATTGGAGGGAACTGGAACACCGTCGTACACGTCGATCCAGAGCCTCCAAAATATGCTCAATGGATGACATGTCTGGTGAGTAATGCAGACCATGGAAGAACTGGGACATTTTTAGCTTTCAGGAATTGTGTACATATCCTTGTGACATGGAGTCGTGCATTATCATGCTGAAACATAAAGTGATGTCGGTGGATGGATGGCACGACAATGGGCCTCAGGATCACGTCACGGTATCTCTGTGCATTCAAATTGCCATTGATAAAATGCATTATCCGTATCTTATGCCTGCCCATACCATAACCCCACCGCCACCATGGGGCACTCAGTTCACAATGTGAACCAGCAAACCGCTCGCCCACATGATGCCATACACGCTGTCTGCCTTCTTCACGGTACAGTTGAAACCGGGATTCATCCCTGAAAAGCACACTTTTCCAGCGTGCCAGTGGCCATCGAAGGTGAGCGTTTGCCCACTGAGGCCGGTTACAATGACAAACTGCAGTCAGGTCAAGGCACTGATGAGGATGGCGAGCACACAGATGAGCTTCCCTGAGACGGTTTAGGCGGAAATGATTCCGTTGTGCCAATTCCCAGTTTCATCAGCCGTCGTGGTTACACGTGGTAACGGCTCTGGTGGACATTCCTGCAGTCAGCATTTGAATTGCATGCTCCCTCAAAACTTGAGACATCTGTGGCATTGTGTTGTGTGACAAAACTGCACATTTAGAATGACCTTTTACAACTTGGTCTTTCTAAATAGGCTTCCTCCATACTAAATATTTTTATTCAATGGGCGTCGAACATAATGAGTCCAATTT